>NC_058522.1:150290822-150593852 GCF_904849725.1 Hordeum vulgare subsp. vulgare | reverse complement strand
CATGTAATGCCCCAAGTGTAGAACCTTCCCTTTTTGGAACCTGTTGCATGTGGGTCCACCTTGTCAGAGATTATGATGTTAAGTTGGTTCCATGAATTCATGTGGATTCCTTACTATCTCCTTCTCATGCATGCATGCATAGCATATCATTGCATGCCCTTTTTCTTGTGTTGTGCACTATGATTTTCATGTGGTATCTGTGGTCATGATGTTGGGTGTGATCTTGTGATAACATGTGATGATGGTGGGTAGAAATAGTGGTTGCTTGGGATTCCAAAGCTCTTTGCAATTTCAAACCTTTTCCTCTCCTTTTATCTCATGTTCAAAAATCCCTTCCTCCCAGCAGCAACTTAAAATGTCTTGAGCCTAAAGGTTATTGTGGAGATGTTGAGGTGATGAGTTGGATTTTTATTCTTGGTCTTGGGGGTGAATACATATCACAAAACAGATTATATATATGCTGTTTTGGATTTATGAAAGTAGCCCCATAAATGCTGGAAGTATTTTAGTTAAATAGCTGGTGCATTTTTGGGTCCAGGGCATTTTTCCTTTTTTATTTTATCTATGTTATTTTGTCCTATGCCTTTTTTTTATTTCTCTGTTTAAATCTTAAAAGGAAAAGGTCCGAGGGGCCTATTTTCCTATCTGGCGCGCTAAGTGGGCTTCCTCCCACCTAGCGGCCCACTTCTCCTCCCTCCCTTGCGGCCCGTAGCGCGTCCGTCGTCGTCCTCCTGCTTTCCAGCGAGGCAGTGGGTCCCTTCGGTCAGCCTCTCTCTTCCATTCCCCTCTGTTTCACCGGAGAGGGAGCACGCGCACATGGCCACCGCGTGCCCCTCGCTTCCCCCCTCGCCCTATAAAGCCCCTTGGCGTCCGTGCCTCGGCTAGGGTTCCCCCTTCCGCCGCCGCTCCACCCAGATCTCTCCTCCCTCCTCTCTGCAGCGTTGCAGTAAGGTAAGCGAGGCGGATCCACCATGGCCGACGGGTGAAGGACGTCACCATCGTCGCTGTGGCACCTCCTCCTCCACGTCGAGAGGTCCAGGAGCTCACGGGCCTCTCCACGGGCTCGTTCCTGCCGCTAGATCGTCGTCCCCGACTCTGCATCATCTTCCTCCCGGAGGCCCTCCTTCTCCGACGAGCTCCGCCGCTGCGCGTCCTTCTTCCTTCTACTTCCTCTTCGGCCGCTTCTTCATCGTCCCGCACGTAAGCCAGTGCTCCTCCTCCCTCCTTCCTGTGCTGATTCGTGCACCGTAGCCGTAGGTTCGTTGCGCGCGTGCCCCTGTCGCCGGAGCCGCTCGTCACCGTCGACACGCCGTTATAGCGCCCCTCGGGAGTAGTTAGGTTTAGGAATGGGTTCATGTGGATGTGGGCTTCCTCCCCTCCACGAGCCGGAGTCGAATTCGGCTAGCAGCGCCGGCGAGACCCCTCCCCTGTTCCGGTCAGTCGCCAGTAGCCGATGAGCAGGGGGTTGTCCTCTTCTGTTTTGCAGCGTGTAGTAGTTCAGACGCCGATTCGTAGTGTAGTGGTAGCGTGTTGTCGTGCCTGTTGTGAGGTCGTGGGTTCGACCCCCCCCCCCCCTCGGCACCCTTTTTGCTTGTTTTATTTCCTCGGCCAGTAGAGAGCGCGGCTGCCTAGTTACCTTGCTAAGCTGATGTGTTATGTCGAGCTTATGGGCACAGCAGAGTGGTTTGCACCCAGGTGCAGTACCGGTAGGTCTCAGGTTTGAACCCAGAGCCTACCCATTATTTTTTTTCCCTGTCTATCCTTATGTTCCTCGCTGTTTTGTTTCTCTTGCAGCCCTGTTCATTGTAATATTTGAGGTGTGCTTGCACATGAGAGCTTATTTTGTTTCCCTTCTCACTTCAGCTAGGAGGAGTGGTGTTTTGCTAGCCTTGTGAAAACCTATGATGATTGCACTTTTGTGGTGTGTAGATACACTTGGTAGGAGATTGTGTAATTTGTTTTGTTACTTGTAAGTTGGTGTGGTGTAAGGGGTGGGAGTTTGCACTAGGGCAGCATGTGTAGCCCCATCTTATGAGCTTTAGTGTGGGCTATGTTGTGCTTGTAGTTTTATTTGCATGTATAGATTTAGTGGAGTGCAATTATGGGTGAGGATTCCTTCCCCTCACCACATGTATTTGGTGTGTATGTGATGCACTAGGTTGCTAGCTATGATTAGCATGAGTAGGTGGAGTTTGATAGTTAAGCATGGGTAGAATCTTATGGGGGTTGCACCTTGAGGGTGACATGACTCCAAGGGTGTTCCTTGTGGTGCATGTGAGAGTGTGCACCATCACATGCCCATATGTGAGGGTGTGCATACTCTCTTGTTAGCATAGGAGTTATATTCTTGTTGTGCTTGATGCTAGTGATAGTGTGGTAGATGTGATGGTGTTGTTGATGTGCATGACACAAACATGGGGGTCAAACCCCCATGTCACTTTTTCATTGTGCACGTGAACTCAACCTATGTAGTTGTTATCTTAGTAGGGTACATTATGGGGTGCATATACAGTTTTGTTAAAACTTTTATCCTTGATTCCATGGGATAGGTGGAGCCCAAGGGCATGAGTTTTTGTGTGTTAGTAGTAGGGGTTTTGCTCTAAACCATAGTGGTGTCAATTACCTCTTGGTGTTATGTGTGTGCAAACTATGCCTAGACAAAGTAGGCATGTGGCTGGAAAAATCCCAGATTAGTGAACTCTGAAATTTCACTAAGTCTGGAATGCTGGAAACATTTTCTTCTCTTATAGATGAGGATGTGCTGGTCATTCTGTTGAGAACTAGCCTTAGTTCAGTGATAGAATTTTGAACCTGATATGTTTGTGAAGCTTCCTGTCAATTTTCAAATCATTTGGAGTCCAGTAGGATGTGTTTTGATTGCTGTCAAAAAGCTTCAGAACAGAAACAGAAACTCAGGTGCAGGAATTTTCACTAAGTCCCTGAGATCTGATGGTTTTGGGAAAGTTTGTGGCCTTGTATCTTCTAGAGTTTAATTCCTTTTGCCGTGATTCTTGCTGGTGCTTGTAGTGTTCTTGGTTGGAAACAGACACATATATTATTTGTCATGTTTGAAGACCTGTAGCTATGTTGCATGCAGCTCCCAAATAGCTAAGATGCAGATTATGGCAGATTATGTAGTTTTGTCATTTTGGTCAAAGTGTGTGCTTAATTGATGTTGTGGTGTTATACCTTGCTCCAATTCGTTCATGTTGGGTTGTTACATGTCTTGGCAACCTGGGAATACCAGATTTGTGCCAATTGTGAGTATGGTGTAGAATCTTCCATGTAGAGCTTCATATCTTGTTCCGTTGATTCCCGTTGATCCGTAGCTCCGTTTGCTATGTTCTTTATATGGTTTTGCACCGTTTTCACGAGCCGCATATGTTCATGTCATTCTCATGCATGTCAAAATAGCTTAGTGTACAGTTCTGTACAGAAACTTGCAGTAGTCTATTTTGCTTGTGCTAGTGATAGAAATAGTGGTGCATGCTCAATTTTCATCTCATGCATCATGTGATTGTTGCATCTTGTGGTGCTGCTGTTCATTGGCTCTTATTCTTATCTTGGGTAGCACCGAGATCGGAGAACGAATACGTGGAGTCAGGAGAGTACGTGCAGGACGAACCAGAACCATTCCAAGCTGAGGATATCACAGGCAAGATGATATGACCTTGATTCCATCTCTAGACTTGTTATGCTAGTTTCGTTTCCATGTCATATTTCTCGCTGCCTACCACTGAATTTAAATTGCCTCTTCATATGCCATGAGCCCAAACACCGTACTCCTTCCTAGCAAACTTGTATGGCTAAGCAGGCTTGCTCAGCTACTAATGTTAGCGTTGCTAGTTGCAGATGTTTTGACTCATGTGATGACATGAGCTTGATATCATTATATTAAATTCTGTTATTTATTTAATGCACCTATATATTTGGTAAATGACGGGAGGCCTAGCCTTTTGCCGGGTGCTTTGTTCCGTTATTGCCGCCTTAGTTACCGGTTACCGGTGTTTGATTCCATAATGATCGCTCCTAACACGTTCGGGGTTGTTATGGGGACCCCCTTGATAAATCGCGTAGTGCTAAGGCTTGTCCGGCAGGACCCAACTTTGGTGTTAATTTGCTAATCACTTAATAATAAACTGCATAGGGAATAGCTACCCCGAGGATTCTAATCAACAACCCGGGCCAGTGCTCCTCATGAGCGCTGGTCCA
The DNA here is from genome assembly GCF_904849725.1 of Hordeum vulgare subsp. vulgare. NCBI lineage: Eukaryota > Viridiplantae > Streptophyta > Magnoliopsida > Poales > Poaceae > Hordeum > Hordeum vulgare. The sequence goes on along the minus strand of NC_058522.1, from coordinate 150,589,640 downwards.
AACTGGGCAGACTATGGGGCCACCACAGGGCAACCTGAGGTTTGGTATACCTGTAGTGTGACTCATCCGGCGTGTCCTGAGACTGAGATACGCGGCTCTTATCAGGGTCGTCGACACGTCGGGAGGTCCTGCTAGCCTTGCCTTACCTTAGCGGTATATCTTGCGTATAGGAATCCAAGTGAAGCTTTGGTTTTCCCCGGAGTTGAGGTTTTCCTCTAAGGAATCCGACGAGATCACGAGATTCGTGATAGAGGATGCATTTGCGGCCTGTGTTCGTTTGTGATGGACTAGTTGGAGCACCCATGCAGGGTTTAATCTTTCGGAAAGCCGTGCCCGCGGTTATGTGGCAACTTGGAATATTTTGTTAACATCCGATATTAGAGAACTTAAACATAAATTAATAAAACTGCCAACTGTGTGCGTAACCGTGACTGTCCCTTCGAAGATCCCTCTTCGATCGGGAACACGGTGGGGTTATGAATGCCGTAGGTAGGTGTTCAGGATCACTTAGTGATCAAGTTAATCCGACCATTAGCATAGACCACCGTTAGTTCTACTTTGCGTAAGTTAGCCACTAATCAAGCATAGGTTGCTGCAGCCTGATACACTTCTCCCCTACCTTACCTAATAACATGACTAGTTCTGGCACCAAGGTCTTAGATTGTTGAGTCCCCGTGGCTCACGGATTCCTCCCAAACTCCCAGCGGGTACAGGTACCCCAGAGACAGATGATCCCGACGTCACCCAGTTGGCGTGGCAGTACGACGAGGAGACAGACCGCCTCTACGTGAACTATCCAGAGGACTGAGGCGTGGTCGTGATCGTGGGCCTGCAACAAGGTAGCATAGCTTTTTCCATGTTTTGAAGTCCGTACCGGAACTACCTTGTTTGTATCTGTGTTGTACTCTGAGTTATTAATAAGAAGACAGTTGAATCCCGAATTGTCTACTTGTATTATTATTTGTGCTATGTTACTTGCTTGCGAAACGCTTAGATGCGCTTCTTTCCTTTTCGGGGGCCTCGACCCCCAGATCGGAAAGGACCGCATCCTGGTCGTTACACTCCACCTCCGAAGTCCCCTCCGGCAGGGCGCCGGGAAGGGTCTCCACATGATATCTCGCGAAAACGGAAGCTTGCTGCGGCGGAAAAGTATTTTCGAGGCTCCCCTGATTTTCTGCGGAATATTTGGGAATATATAGGCGCAAAACCTAGGTCAGGAGGCGGCCAGGGAAGCCACAAGCTTGCCCACCTCCGCCCCCCTGGTGGCGTGGTGCAAGCTTGTGGGATCCCTGGGGCCCACCTGGCTTGGCCCAAAGGCTCCCTGGTCTTCTTTCGTTCGGGAAAAAATCATTTCGGGGATTTTATTCCGTTTGGACTCCATTCCAAAATCAGATCTGAAAAGAGTCAAAAACACGGAAAAACAGGAACTGGCACTTGGCATTGAATCAATAAGTTAGTCCCCAAAAAGATATAAAAAAGGTACATAAAACATACAAATAAGACAAGATAACAGCGTGAAACCATCAAAAATTATAGATACGTTTGAGACGTATCAAGCTCAAAGTATCTTCTTGATGATGAATTTGTCAGTCATCTCTTTACTTCCTAAGCCGGCAATCTCATTGGGGATGAGAGCTAGCCTAGAGTACATTTCAGCGACATCTTCACCATCCTTCATCTTGAACTTGTCAAGCTGACTTTTAAGCACATCCAACTTAGATTCTCTGACAGATCGAGTACCTTCTGTTGGAAATATGCCCTAGAGGCAATTATAAAATAGTTATTATTATATTTCATGTTTCAAGATAATCATTTATTATCCATGTTATAATTGTATTGAATGAAAACATAAATGCATGTGTGGATATATAGACAAAACTATGTCCCTAGTAAGCCTCTAGTTGACTAGCCAGTTGATCAAGGATGGTTAAGGTTTTCTGACCATATGCAAGTGTTGTCACTTGATGACTGGGTCACATCATTGGGAGAATGATGTGATGGATAAGACCCAAACTATAAACGTAGCATGTGATCGTGTCATTTTGTTGCTATTATTTTCTGCGTGTCAAGTATTCATTCCTATGACCATGAGATCATGTAACTCACTGACACCGGAGGAATACCTTGTGTGTATCAAACGTCGCAACATTAGGTGACTATAAAGGTGTTGTACAAGTATCTCTGAAGGTGTCCGTTGAGTTAGCATGGATCAAGACTGGGATTTGTCACTCCGTGTGATGGAGAGGCATCTCGGGGCCCACTCGGTAATACAACATCACATATAAGCCTTGCAAGCAATGTGACTAAAGTGTTAGTCACGGGATCTTGTATTACGGAACGAGTAAAGAGACTTGTCAGTAACGAGATTGAAATAGGTATAGGGATACCGACGATCAAATCTTGGGCAAGTAACATACCAAAGGACAAAGGGAATGGTATACGGGATTATATGAATCCTTGGGACAGAGGTTCAACCAATAAGATCTTCGTAGAATATGTAGGATCCAATATGGACATCCAGGTCCCGCTATTGGATATTGAACAGGGAGTGTCTCAGGTCATGTATGCATAGTTCTCGAACCCGCAGGGTCTACATACTTAAGGATTCGTGACGTTTCGGTATAGTTGAGTTATAGGTGCTGGTGACCAAATTTTTGTTCGGAGTCCCGGATAAGATCACGGACGTCACGAGGGTTTCCTGAATGGTGCGAAAATGAATATTGATATATAGGGTTGTTTCATTTGGCTTCCGGAAAGATTTCGGGCATTGCCGGCAGTGTACCGGGAGTGACGAATGGGTTCTGGGTTTTTACCGGGAGGGGCCACCCACCCGGGAGAGAACCTAATAGGCCCATGGGTGGCGCACCAACCCTTGGTGGGCTGGTGAGGCCAGCCCAATAGGGCTATTTCGGCCAAGAGAAAAAATCAAAGGAGAAAAGAAAAAAAAGGAGGAGGTGGGAAGGAAGGAAGGGACTCCTCCCTCCAAACCGACTTGGAGGAGGATCCCTCCTCCCTCTTAGCCGGCTCCCAAGGGGCAAGCCCCACCCCTTGGATCCTCCTATATATACTTGATTTTTAGGGCTTTTTGAGACACAACTTTACCACGTGCAACCCTAAACCTCTACTTCATAATTCTTCCTCTAGATCGGTTTTCTGCGGAGCTCGGGCGGAGCCCTGCAGAAATAGATCATCACCATCACCGGCGTGCCGTCATGTTGCCGGAAACTCATCTACTTCCCCGTCTCTCTTGCTGGATCAAGAAGGCAGAGATCGCCATCGAGTTGTACGTGAACGCGGAGGTGTCGTCCGTTCGGTGCTAGATCGGGACGGATCGTGGGATGACGGTGATTTGAATCACGAAGTTGTTCCACTACATCAACCATGTTTCTTAACGCTTCCCGCTTAGCGATCTACAAGGGTATGTGGATCCGATCTCCCTCTCGTAGATGAACATCACCATGATAGGTTTTCGTGTGCATAGGAAATTTTTTGTTTTCCATGCAACGTTCCCCAACAGTGGTACTAGAGCAAGGTTCATGCGTAGATGTAATGTCGAGTAGAACACAAAAGTTTTTGTGGGCGTTGATGTTCGATTTCCTGCCCTCCTTAGTCTTTTCTCGATTCGGCGGTATTGTTGGATTGAAGCGGCCCGGACCAACCTTACTCGTATGCTTACGAGAGACCGGTTTCATCGACTAACATGCAACTTGTTGCATAAAGATGACTGGCGGGTGTCTGTTTCTTCAACTTTAGTTGAATTAGATTTGACCAAGGCGGTCCTTTGAGAGAGGTTAAATAGCAATTTGCACATCACCGTTGTGGTTTTGCGTAAGTAAGATGCGATCATACTAGATACCCATAGCAGCCACGTAAAACATGCAACAACAAATTAGAGGATGTCTAACTTGTTTTTGCAGGGTATGCATGTGATGTGATAGGGCCAAAGACATGATGTGATATATTGAATGTATGATATGATCATGTTGTAGTAGTTAAAATCCGACTTGCACGTCGATGCTACGGCAACCGGCAGCAGCCATAGGGTTGTCTTTAAACTAATGTTTGTGTTTGCAGATGCGTTTAGTATATTGCTAGGCTGTAGCTTTAGTAGTAATAGCGTAGATAGCACGACAACCTCGATGGCGGCCCGATGATGGAGATCATGGTGTGGCGCCGGTGACGATGAAGATCATGTCGATGCTTTGGTGATGGAGATCAAGAAGCACAAGATCATGGCCATATCATGTCACTTATGAATTGCATGTGATGTTAATCCTTTTATGCACCTTATCTTGCTTAGAACGACAGTAGCATTATAAGGTGATCCCTCACTAAAATTTCAAGATAAAATTGTGTTCTCCCCGACTGTGCACCGTTGCGACAGTTCGTCGTTTCGAGACACCACGTGATGATCGGGTGTGATAGACTCAACGTTCACATGCAAGGGGTGCAAAACAGTTGCACACGCGGAACACTCGGGTTAAACTTGGAGAGCCTAGCATGTACAGACATGGCCTCGGAACACAAGAGACCGAAAGGTTGAGTACGAATCGTATGGCAGATATGATTAACATAGAGATGTTTACCACTGATACTGCACTCAACTCACGTGATGATCGAACTTGAGTTAGTGAATTTGGATCATGCCACACTCAAATAACTAGAGGGATGTCTATTAGAGTGGGAGTTTATTAGTAATATGATTAGCTAAACTCTAATTGTCTTAAACATATTCTAAGTAAACTTTGCAATATTTTTATGTTGTAGATCAATGGCTCGCGCAGTAGCGACCCTGAATTTCAATACGTTCCTAGAGAAAGCTAAGATGAAAGATGATGGTAGCAACTTTGTAGACTAGGCTCATAATCTGAGGCTTATCCTACAAGCAGGGCAAAAGAATTATGTCCTTGATGCAGCGCTAGGAGATGAACCACCCGCTACGTCTGAACAAGATGTTTTGAACACTTGGCAAGCACGTAAGGAGGACTACTCGGTAGTTCAATGTGCAGTCTTCTATGGCTTAGAACCTGGACTTCAACGATGCTTTGAACGTCATGGACCATATGAGATGTTCCAGGAGTTGAAGTTTATCTTTGAGAAGAATGCCCGGATCGAGAGGTATGAGACCTCCAATAAATTCTATGCTTGCAAAATGGAGGAGAATTCGTTTGTGAGTGAACATGTGCTCAAAACGTGTGGGTACTCAAACCGTCTAGCTGATCTGGGGATTGAACTCCCGCAAGAGGCTATCATTGACAGAATTCTTCAATCACTGCCACCTAGCTACAAGAGCTCTGTGTTGAACTATAACATGCAAGGGATGAATAAGTCACCCGGCGAGTTATTTGCGATGTTGAAAGTCGCGGAGTCGGAAATCCGGAAAGAACATCAAGTGTTGATGGTCAATAAGACCACTGGTTTAAAGAACAGCGGCAAAGGCAAGAAGGGTAACTCCAAGAAGAGCGGCAAAACTATTGCCCCTCCGATGAAGAAACCCAAGGTTGGACCTAAGCCAGAAACTGAGTGCTGTTATTGCAAGGGGATGGGTCACTGGAAGCGCAACTGCCCCAAGTATTTGGCTGATAAGAAGGCGGCCAACGCCAAACCAGGTATATGTGATATACATGTTATTGATGTGTACCTAGCCAACTCTCGTAGTAGTGCCTGGGTATTTGATACCGGTTATGTTGCTCATATTTGCAACTCGAAGCAGGAACTGGGGAATAAACGAAGGCTGGCAAAGGATGAAGTGACGATGCGCATGGGAAATGGTTCCAAGGTTGATGCAATCGCCGTCGGCACAGTCTCACTTCAGTTACCATCGGGATTAGTTATGAACTTAAACAATTCTTATTTAGTGCCTGCGTTAAGCATGAACATTATATCTGGGTCTTGTTTATTGCGAGATGGTTACTCATTTAAGTCAGAGAATAATGGTTACTCTATGAGTAATATCTTTTATGGTCATGCACCCGATGTGAGGGGTTTGTTCATATTGAATCTTGATTGTGATGACACACATATCCATAACATTGAGACCAAAAGATGTAGAGTTAACAATGATAGGGCCACCTTTTTGTGGCACTGCCGCTTAGGTCATATTGGTGTAAAACGCATGAAGAAACTCCATGTTGATGGGCTTTTGGAGTCACTTGATTTTGAATCACTTGACATGTGCGAACCATGCCTCATGGACAAGATGACTAAGACTCCGTTCTCTAGAACAATGGAGCATGCAAGTCACTTGTTGGAAATCATACATACTGATGTGTGCGGACCAATGAGTGTGGAGGCGCGCGGCGGATATCGTTATTTTCTCACCTTCACTGATGATTTAAATAGGTATGGATATATCTACTTGATGAAGCACAAGTCTGAAACGTTTGAAAAGTTCAAATAATTTTGGAGTGAAGTTGAAAATCATCGTAGCAAGAAGATCAAGTTCCTACGATCTGATCGAGGGGGAGAATATCTGAGTTTCGAGTTTGGTGCTCACTTAAGAAAATGTGGAATCGTTTCACAGTTGACACCGCCTGGAACACCACAGTGTAATGGTGTGTCCGAACGTCGTAATCGTACTATGTTAGATATGGTGCGATCTATGATGTCTCTTACCGATTTGCCATTATCGTTTTGGGACTATGCATTAGAGACAATTGCATTCACTTTAAATAGGGCACCATCAAAATCCGTTGAGACGACACCATATGAGCTATGGTATGGCAAGAAGCCAAAGTTGTCGTTTCTTAAAGTTTGGGGATGCGATGCTTATGTCAAAAAGCTTCAGCCTGAAAAGCTGGAACCCAAAGCGGAAAAGTGCGCCTTCATAGGTTACTCAAAAGAGACAGTTGGGTACACCTTCTATGTCAGATCCGAGGGAAAAGTGTTTGTTTCTAAGAACGGAGCTTTTCTTGAGAAAGAGTTTCTCTCAAAAGAATTGAATGGGAGGAAGATAGAACTTGATGAGGTTGTGGAACCTCTGCTCCAACAGGATGGTGGCGCAGGGCAGAGGGAAATCTGTGTCGAGGCAACACCAGCTGAGGAGGAAGCTAATGATGATGATCATGAAGCTATGGATCAAGTTACTATCGGACCTCGCAGGTCGACAAGATCATATACTGCTCCCGAGTGGTACGGGAATCCTGTCTTATCTATCATGTTGTTAGACAACAATGAGCCTACGAATTGTGAAGAAGCAATGGTGGGCCCAGATACCAACAAATGGTTAGAGGCCATGAAATCCGAGATAGGATCTATGTATGAAAATAAAGTGTGGACTTTGGAAGTATTACCTGAAGGTCGCAAGGCTATTCAGAACAAATGGACCTTTAAGAAGAAGACGGACGCGGACGGTAATGTGACCGTTTATAAAGCTCGACTTGTGGCAAAGGGTTTTTCACAAGTTCAAGGAGTTGACTACGATGAGACATTCTCACCGGTAGCGATGCTTAAATCCGTCTGAATCATGTTAGCAATAGCTGCATTTTTCGATTATGAAATCTTGCAGATGGATGTCAAAACGGCGTTCCTTAATGGGTTTCTTAAGGAAGAGTTGTATATGATGCAACTCGAAGGTTTTGTCGATCCAAAGAATGCTAACAAAGTATGCAAGCTCCAGCGATCCATTTATGGACTAGTGCAAGCATCTCGGAGTTGGAATAAGCGCTTCGATGAGGTGATCAAGGAGCTTGGGTTTATACAAGTTGTTGAAGAATCTTGTATATACAATAAAGTGAGTGGGAGCTCTATAGCGTTTCTAATATTATATGTGGATGAAATATTGCTGATTGGAAACAATGTGGAGTTTTTGGAGAGCATAAAGGATTACTTGAACAAATGTTTTTCAATGAAATACCTAGGAGAAGTTGCTTACATATTAAGTACTAAGATCTATAGAGATAGATCAAGACGCCTCATAGGACTTTCACAAAGCACATACCTTGAGAAAGTTTTGAAGAAGTTCAAAATGGAACAATCCAAGAAAGGGTTCTTGCCTGTGTTACAAGGTATAAAGTTGAGTAAGACTCGATGTCTAGTAACTGCAGAAGATAGAGAAAAGATGAGTATTGTCCCTTATGCTTCAGCCATAGGGTCTATCATGTATGCAATGTTGTGCACAAGACCGGACGCCAGCCAAGCCATAAGTATGGCAGACAGGTTTCAAAGTGATCCAGGAGTGGAACATTGGGCGGCAGTCAAGAATATTCTAAAGTACCTGAAAAGGACTAAGGAAATGTTTCTCGTTTATGGAGGTGACGAAGAGCTCCTCGTAAAGGGTTACGTCAATGCAAGCTTTGACACTGATCCAGATGACTCTAAGTCTCAAACCGGATACATATTTATTCTCAATGGGGGTGCGGTAAGATAGTGTGGTTCCAAGCAAAGCGTGTAGCAGATTCTACATGTGAAGCAGAGTACATGGCTGCCTCGGAGGCGGCTAAGGAGGGTGTCTGGATGAAGCAGTTCATGATGGATCTTGGAGTTGTGCCGAGCGCACTAAATCCAATAACTCTGTTCTGTGACAACACTGGTGCCATTGCTCTAGCCAAGGAACCAAGGTTTCACAAGAAGACCAAACACATCAAACGACGCTTCAACCTCATGTGCCACTATGTCGAAGGAGAGGACGGAAATATTTGCAAAGTGCACACGGATCTGAATGTTGCAGATCCGCTGACTAAACCTCTTCCACGAGCGAAGCATGATCAACACCAGAACTAAATGGGTGTTAGATTCATTACAATGTAAATCACATAGCGATGTGAGACTAGATTATTGACTCTAGTGCAAGTGGGAGACTGTTGGAAATATGCCCTAGAGGCAATGATAATAGTTATTGATATATTTCATGTTTCAAGATAATCGTTTATTGTCCATGCTATAATTGTATTTAATGAAAACATAAATGCATGTGTGGATATATAGACAAAACTATGTCCCTAGTAAGCCTCTAGTTGACTAGCTAGTTGATCAAGGATGGTTAAGGTTTTCTGACCACATGCAAGTGTTGTCACTTGATGACTCGGTCACATCATTGGGAGAATGATGTGATGGACAAGACCCAAACTATAAACGTAGCATGTGATCGTGTCATTTTGTTGCTATTGTTTTCTGCGTGTCAAGTATTCATTCCTATGACCATGAGATCATGTAACTCACTGACACCGGGGGAATACCTTGTGTGTAACAAATGTTGCAACGTTACTGGGTGACTATAAAGGTGCTCTACAGGTATCTCCAAAGGTGTCCGTTGAGTTAGCATGGATCAAGACTGGGATTTGTCACTCCGTGTGACGGAGAGGTATCTCAGGGCCCACTCGGTAATACAACATCACATATAAGCCTTGCAAGCAATGTGACTAAAGTTTCAGTCACGGGATCTTGTATTACGGAAAGATTAAATAGACTTGCCGGTAACGAGATTGAAATAGGTATAGGGATACCGACAATCAAATCTCGGGCAAGTAACATACCGAAGGACAAATGGAATGGTATACGGGATTATATAAATCCTTGGCATAGAGGTTCAATCGATAAGATCTTCGTAGAATATGTAGGATCCAATATGGACATCCAGGTCCCACTATTGGATATTGACCGGGGAGTGTCTCAGGTCATGTCTGCATAATTCTCGAACCCGCAGGTTCTGCACACTTAAGGATCGGTGACGTTTCGGTATAGTTGAGTTATAGGTGCTGGTGACCAAAGTTCTTTTCAGAGTCCCGGATGAGATCACGGACGTCACGAGGGTTTTCGGAATGGTACAGAAATGAAGATTGATATATAGGATTGTTTCATTTGGCTTCCGGAAAGATTTCGGGCATTGTCGGCAGTGTACCGGGAGTGACGAATGGGTTCCGGGTTTTTACCGGGAGGGGCCACCCACCCAGGAGAGAACCTAATAGGCCCATGGGTGGCGCACCATCCCTTGGTGGGCTAGTTAGGCCAGCCCAATAGGGCTATTTCATCCAAGAGAAAAAATCAAAGGCGAAAAGAAAAAAAAGGAGGAGGTGGGAAGGAAGGAAGGGACTCCTCCCTCCAAACCGACTTGGAGGAGGATCCCTCCTCCCTCTCGGCCGACGCCCTAGGGGAAGCCCCGCCCCTTGGCTCCTCCTATATATACTTGAGGTTTACGTATTTTTGAGACACAACTTTGCCACGTGCAACCCTAAACCTCTACTTCATAGTTCTTCCTCTAGATCAGTTTTCTGCGGAGCTCGCGCGGAGCCCTGCAGGAATAGATCATCACCATCACCGGTGCGTCGTCACCTGCCGGAGAACTCATCTACTTCCCCGTTTGTCTTGCTGGATCAAGAAGGCGGAGATCGTCATCGAGTTGTACGTGTGCTCAACGCGGAGGTGTCGTCCGTTCGGTGCTAGATCGGGACGGATCGTGGGACGACGGTGATTTGAATCACGAAGTTGTTCCACTACATCAACCGTGTTTATTAACGTTTCCCGCTTAGCAATCTACATGGGTATGTGGATCCAATCTCCCTCTCATAGATGAACATCACCATGATAGGTTTTCGTGTGCGTAGAATGTTGTTTTTCCCATGCAACGTTCCCCAACACCTTCGTGCATATCAACCAAAGTATCACAAATTTATTTTGCATTCTCAAGACGACTAATTTTGTTGAATTATTCGGGGCATAGGCAGTTGAAGATGATGTTGTAGGCTTGAGCATTAAGTTGCAACATGTTCAGTTCATTAGCTATCAGATCACAATCTGGCTCATGCCCTTCTCCAAAGAAGTTACCTTGCACACCAACACGAATAACAGCCCAAACATGAGGATTAAAGCCAAGAATATGCATTTTCATTTTATGCTTCCAACTAGCAAAATTAGTGCCATCGAAATATGGACCTCTACGATGATAATTTCCCTCACTAGATGCCATACTCTCATAGGTTGTTAAACCAATGAAATGGAGAACAAAGCTCTGATACCACTTGTAGGATCGAAAGGATGTCTAGAGGGGGTGATTAGACTACTTGATAAGATAAAAAAATTTGCCTTTTCCCAATTTTACTTGAGAGGTAGCTACGTCAGTTCTAACACATCAAGTACACCCTACACATGCACTTCTAATAGTATAGCAGCGGAAAGTAAAACATGCAAGTGTAAAGTAGAGGAGTAAGGTAGGGAGATCAAACGCATGAGGTTGACACGGTGATTTTTGGCATGGTTCCGATAGGTGGCACTATCGTATGTCCATGTTTGTGGAGACTTCAACCCACAGAGGATAATGGTTGCGAGAGTTCATGGAGGGCTTCACCCACGGAGGGTCCACAAAGAAGCGGCCTTGTCTAGTCCACCACGGCTTCCATCCACGGAAGACTAGTCTTACTCATGGTAGATCTTCATGAAGTAGGCGATCTCCGTGCCCTTACAAACATCTTGGTTCAACTCAACAATACAAAGTAGGAGGCTCCCAAGCAACACCATACCAATCTAGGAGGCACCACCCTCCAAAAGGTAATAGATGTGGTACATCAAGGAACTCCTTGCTCTTGTGCTTCTAAAGATAGTCTCCTCAACACAAATCACTCTCTCACAGGATATTCATGGGCAGGAGACGTTGATTTGGTGGAAAGAAGTTTGGGGAAGCTAGAGATCAAGTTTCAAATGATACGATTGGAATATCTTGGTCTCAACACATGAGTAGGTGGTTCTGTCTCAAAAAATGGATCTGGTAGTGAAGTGTGTGTTCTCAGTGCTTCTCCCATGAATGAGAGGTGGGTGAAGGGGTATATATAGGCATCAGCCAAAATCTAACCGTTACACACAAAAGGGCAAACTCGGTGACACCGAAGTTGAAAACTCGGTGGTACCGATTAGCACAAAGGTGTGAACTTTTGAATCTCCGTGAAACCGATATATGAAACTTGGATGCACTGAAAAGGTGACTAACTGTGAGATGGCCAAACTAGGTGGCACCGATACTGAAACTCGGAAATCCTGATTTTGTGTATCTTGGCAACAAAATGTTGGTCACACTAAACTCGGTAGCACCGACTTGGTTTTGGTTGCACCGATTTGGTGCGAATGACTAGGGTTTCGGTGTGAGGTCAAACTCGGTGGGTCCGATATGGAAATGTTGGTGACACCGAATTTGTATATGTGGATCTTGATAGAGTGGATATGTGGGGGAAAATGAGTGAGTGTTTTGGTGGCTAACTTTGAGCATTTGAGCAATCAGTTCATTTTAGTACCTCATCCCCTTTTAATAGTATTGGCTTTCCTATGGACTCAAAAGTAGTTTCTCACAAATATAAAATGTAGAGCCATCTAGCTTGAAGCTTGAGCCAACATTGTTCCTTTCTTGCATCCAAGGGCATCTCCACATAAACCTTAAGCCATAGCATCTTTTGAACTTTTTCTGAAATATACTTGGAAAACATATTAGTCCAATGATGCATATGTTGTGATCAATTATCAAAACCACCCTAGGGAGCAATTGTGCTTTCAATCTCCCCCTTTTTGGTAATTAATGACAACATATGATCAAAGCTTCGACAATAGATATAATCAATGATTAGCATTGACGCTTTGAGAAGTATGTGAAAAGCAAGAGCTCCCCCTAAATTTGTGCATTATTTAAAATTTGTGTTTGAATGCAAATGCACAATCAATTAGGATCATGGGTCACTCTTTCATGTCACATACATCTTGGTGGTGCGTAAAAAAAATAGGAATGAATAGCAATGCACATGGCACCAACAAGATAAGTGAATGATCATCACAAAAATATCTAAGAGATAATAGTGTAGCATCAAACAAGATAAAGCGTATGATCAATCACACAGATAGAATAAAGTCATCTAGAAGACCAAACTTTTTAAAATCAAATGAGAGGAAATAAGGTCAAAAGCTCTCTCTCTCTCTCTCTCTCTCTCTCTCTCTCAGTCTATGATCAATACATTTATCCCCCTTTGGCAACAAGTTACCAAAAAATTCAAAAGTACAGAACTACTCGTCTCTCTGGGCAGCTGATGACGGAGTCGACAGAAGAGCGTCTGCGAAGGCTTCTGCTGAATGTCCTCGAGCTAGAGGAGTTGATACTGAAGGTGCTTGAGCTGGAGCTGGTGCTGAAGGTGCTCAAGCATGTGCTGAAGATGATTGTCTTGTCTCTTGAGCAGGTATAGCGGTTGACCTAGGCCTGGTGCTGAACTGAGTATTAGTGGGAGGAGGAGACTCTTCCTCATCCTCATCATCATCTTCATCTTCATTTTCCTCATCTGAACATGGGATCTCCACTGAGTCAACTTCATGTTGAAGTTGTTTGACTATAGTTGTCAACTCAGAAACCTTCACATCCATGTCATGAAACTTGGTTTCCACAACTCTCTCAAGGCTTTTCTGACTTTGTAATATCTCGTGGATGTTCTTCTCCATGCCTTGGACAGAGCTAACTAGAAATGCCATTTGCTCAGCTTGAGTTCTGAGCTGTGGAACTGGTGGTGGCCTATTTCTAGCAGCCTCAACTTCTGCTGCCTCTGCTGCCATTCTTGCTGCAGCTGAGTTGGGATCATTATCGTCCATTACCACTTCATTGTCTTCAAACTCTGGCTGAAGAGGTAGATGGGGATGATCAAGTAGATATGCATGTTTACCTAGCTTGGCATTGGTAAGCATTTCAATGTAAGGAGCATATCCATATAATCTCTTCTGATCCACAGTAGTCCTCCGGATAGTCTCTACTATCAAATCCATCACTCTGAATTTGGTACGGGTGTCTCGCAGGTACAGCAGGTTGATGGAATGTCCTCTAATCATATTTTCATCTACTGATTTAGGAATCAGGGTGTATCTCAGAACAGTGTTTGTAGTAGGAATGTCTGCTTGCGGAAAGTACTCTGAACCCATCTTGTGACTAGCCAAGTACTTGTGAGGAATTCTCTTGTACATATTGGCCATTGAGTTGTGACTCTGCTTCGCTTCTGCGTACACATCTACATCTCGATCTTCGTGCTTGGGGGCACCAATGATAGTAGCCCATTCATCAATTGTGGCTTCATACTTGTGACCATCAGTCATCCAGACTAAAGAATCATCATAGAAATGAACAGTTGCATAAAATTGCATGATCGGCTCATCATTCCCTGGGGTCATCTCTTTGCCAACAAACTTTTCAATGTCCACTAACCTGAAGTTCTCTTGGACATGGGGAAAGAAATTATCATTTTCCTTGATATATGCCCAGTCGACATACCTCATATCACTGACAACAGGACTCTTGTCAAACAGGACAGTCTCATAAAAATCTTGTTGTTCCTTGGTGTGAAACCTTGGATCAACAATAGTTCTTCTTCTGATAACATATGGATCATTATCTCTCCACTTTCTTAGTCTGACATCCGTCCTCTTCTTCATATCTTCTGCTATTGGATGAGCCGTATTGTGAATAGGCATGGTTGGTCTGAGCTTCCTGAGAATTGACACATTCTCATCTTCTACCTCCTATGCAGCATGGGCACTGGATGCAGGGCCTTTGCTCTTAGCAGATGCAGGTATGTCCTTGGTAGTCCTTCTCAGAGCTACAACCTTCTATGCTTTGGCATGAGGCTTAGGAGTAGATTTCGTAGCATCACCCATCAGCTTCTTCTTCTTGGGAGGAACTCGGATCTCCTCAGGAGTTTCTTCCTCGGCATCTTCTGGGTCTTCATACATTGAAGTCTTTCTCCCAATAAGATGAACAATTCTCTTCCTGGGTCTCTACACACCAGTCTTCTGGGTAGGTACATCTCTGGACTAGTGCATGAGTCCATCTCTAAGCTCTGCTCCGTGAAGTCATTTTGACTATCTTCCGAACTAGACATATCTGACAGGCACGCACAAACTCAGCAACAAAAAAAAACCTGTGAAGTGGATATAGGAAAGATAGAAAGGATAAACATCACAAAATTCAGATGTTTTTGAAAATTTGAACAAAGAAATCCTTAGTTCTAAGTTTCGGCAGAACACATATCGGTGGAAACGAGTTTGGACTTTCGGAGTCACCGAGACACATGAACTCCTTAACAGTAACTTGGTCATCATTTTGGTGGAACCGAAAATGACAACTCGGTCTCATCGAGTTCATTCTCATGAACCCTAGGTTCAAAATCGGTAGCACCGAGTTTTGCAACTCGGAGGCATGGAGATGGGGTCTGCGGACAGTTAACCCTAAAAATTTCTTAGTTCTCTAATCTACATGGTGGCTTGTGGATAAATCTTCCCATTGCGTAAGAATCAGATGGAGGAATGTAGAGGGGATCCGAACCATACTGTAACTTGGCGGTGGTCTGGCGACGGCGGCTACGCCGGTGAGGAATCCGTCGGCTGTGGCGATTCCCAGCTGCGAGGACGCACGGGGACTCAAGGGCGACGTCCAGGGGTCGAGAGGCAGCGTGGGGTTTTGGGACGGAACGACTTTGACGAAGTGAAATCAAAGATTCGGTTTGCTGGAATATATACCCATTCACTGTCGGTGTCGCCGAGATTACGAAATCGTTGTCACCGAGTTCCTCTATTTTCAGCTGACAGGGAAACTTGGTGGAATCGAGTTTGTAATTCTGGTGGTACCGAGATGGAAAACCTAGATCAACTCTGGAATTCGGTGGAACCGAGT
The DNA here is from genome assembly GCF_904849725.1 of Hordeum vulgare subsp. vulgare. Lineage (NCBI taxonomy): Eukaryota > Viridiplantae > Streptophyta > Magnoliopsida > Poales > Poaceae > Hordeum > Hordeum vulgare. The sequence goes on along the minus strand of NC_058522.1, from coordinate 150,574,024 downwards.
TTGTGCAGTTGGTTTCACCGAGTTCATTCACACAGAGGTTTTGGAGGTCAACCATTGACAATACGGAACTCCGAGTGCACCTTCACACGGAGGGATCGACAAGTGCTTGTTCAAGTTTTTTGATGAAGCATGAATAGAACTTGAGATGAGATAGCATAGATAGCTAGAGGAGGCTCCTAGGCATTCTTGTCCATCCAATTGGCAAAAAATAAATCAAGAACCAAATAAAAACAATTGGAAGTCCTCTAATGATCAAACACATGCAGACCAACATGCTCACACAATAAGAATGATAGAGAAAAACATGGTGAACACGCACAAACATCTTAGTAGCTATCAAGCAATTGGGCAATGACAAAGTCATCTATATATGAGTATATTGAAATAGGATCCAAGTAAGATTACTTAATCATTAGTCATACTCATCGTCAAGCACAAGTGGGGTTACCACTTTTACATAAGCACTAGTGTGTTCATATCCTTAGGAGACGCCTATAGGCAAGTCTTAGAGTAAAGCTCCCCCTTGATATGACATCCCCACTAAGAGGGATCAACTAACCTTGGGTTTTGTTGTAGAAGACTTCAAGTAAGTGAAGTAGTGGTGGATGCTCAATGTTGATAAAGATCATCTTGAGTTGGGAGCAATCCTCATTGTTTTCATACTCTTCTCACCTACATAGGTTAGTGATACATCCATTTTGCATCATGCTTTGATGTTGATATTTATTGCTTTATGGGCTGTTATATTACTTTGTGGTACCATATTTATGCCTTTTCTCTCTTATTTTGCAAGGTTTATTTGAAGAGGGAGAATTCAGGCAGCTGGAATTCTGGACTGGAAAAGGAGCAAATCCTAGTCCACTATTCTGCACATCTCCAAATGCCCTGAAAAGTTACGTGGATTTTTTTGGGATTATATAAAAAATACTGGGCGAAAGAAGTACCGGAGGGGGGCTGCCAGGGCGCCACAAGCCCTGCCACCGCCACCACCACCCCAGGTGGCGGATTGGGGGCTTGTGGGCTCCCTGACGGCCCACTAGCCCCCCTCTTTTGCTATATGAAGCGTCTTGGTCCAGAAAAAATCAGACGGGAGCTTTTTCGTGGTTTCACCGCCGCCACGAGTCGGAACTTGAGCAGATCCAATCTAGAGCTCCGGTAGGTCGATCCTGTCAGGGAAACTTCCCTCCCGGGGGGGGGAATCATCGCCATCGTCATCACTAACACTCCTCTCGTCGTAGGGGAGGCATCTTCATCAACATCTTCATCAGCACCATCTCCTCTCCAATCCCTAGTTCATCTCTTGTAACCAATCTTCGTCTCGCAACTCCGATTGGTACTTGTAAGGTTGCTAGTAGTGTTGATTACTCTTTGTAGTTGATGCTAGTTGGATTACTTGGTGGAAGAGTTTATGTTCAGATCCTTGATGTTATTCATTACACCTCTGATCAAGATTATGATTATGCTTTGTGAGTAGTTACTTTTGTTCCTGAGGACATGGGATAAGTCATGGTGATAATAGTCATGTGAATTTGATATTCGTTCGGTATTTTGATATGTTGTATGTTGTTTTTCCTCTAGTGGTGTTATGTGAACGTCGACTACATAACACTTCACCATATTTGGGCCTAGAGGAAGGCATTGGGGAGCAGTAAGTAGATGATGGGTTGCTGGAGTGACAGAAGCTTAAACCCCAGTCTATGCGTTGCTTCGTGAGGGGCTGATTTGGATCCACTAGTTTAATGCTATGGTTAGACATTGTCTTAATTCTTCTTTTGTAGTTGCGGATGCTTGCGAGAGAGGTTAATCATAAGTGGGATTCTTGTCCAAGTAAGGGCAGTACCCAAGCGCCGGTCCACCCACATATCAAACTATCAAAGTAACGAACGCGAATCATATGAACATGATGAAACTAGCATGACAGAAATTCCCGTGTGTCCTCGGAAGCGTTTTTCCTCCTATAAGACTTTGTTCAAGCTTGTCCCTTGCTACAAAAGGGATTGGGCCACTTGTTGCACCGTTGCTACTACTTGTTACTTGTTAGTCTTTGCTTGCTACGTTTCACCTCGCTACACAATCACTTGTTACCGCTACTTTCAGTGCTTGCAGTAATTACCTTGCTGAAAACCGTTTATCATAGCCTTCTCCTCCTCGTTGGGTTCGACACTCTTACTTATCGAAAGGACTACGATTGATCCCCTATACTTGTGGGTCATCAGTTAGTCCCAAAGCACGAGGAACATATGCAATAATATCTACGGACATGGAGTGAAACACAAATGGGATGATGTCCAAAGATGCATTAATTACCTTGGTCCTTGCTTACCTTTGAGGGAATGTGTGACTCCTTGAACTAATGCATATGGTTGAGGTTGGTTGCAAATAGTTATTGCCAAGATGAATAAGAGTGAAATTCATTGGCGGAGTCATCCCTCAAGAACTTCCCTAGTTCTTCCTCTTGGGGATCCACATCAAATTGATGGGAATACTTGTAGTTGTGGTAGAACTTATTGAGGAAGAGCTAGTAGTGTCCTTGGGAACAAACTTGACCCTGGCTTGGAGTTCTTCCTCAAATAGGTCAATATCATCTTGAAGCTTTACCTTGCCTTTGTGGTCTTGTAGTAGAAGGCCATCATGTGAGCTTGTTCCTTTGGGAGGAGTGGGATCACACTTCTCCTCTTGGGGAACAAACTTAGGAGTGGGATATGGACCTTCTTCCCAAACATCTCCGTTGACGTTGAAGTAGCCAACACCTTGTTTGTTCCGATGTCCTCCTTGCTTGCGCACAATTTCCTCGAATTGTTTATTTCCGGCAAGGCTCTTGAAGACACATTTCTCTATAATCCCTTTCAATAGATCATTTTCATGCTCAAGTGTAACTTGGCTAAGAGACTTGTTAGTGGAATCAATAGAGCTACTAGCAACAACATTATTGGTTTTAGCCTTAGCATGGTTGTTACTAGATGAAGAAACCTTCTTTCCTTTGTTACTAGTGTCCCTATGTTTAACTTGTGGAACAAAGTTGGATAAGAGTAATCGTTTGGCTAAATAAGAAGAACTCTTCTTTCGAAGATCATCATTGATCGCTTTTAAGAACTCATGCTCTTACTCCAAGTTGAGCTTCTCGAAGCGTAGCTTCTCATGGGTTCTTGCAAGCTCTCTATGATCTTATAGAGTAGTCTCATGAGGTAACTTAAGAGTTTTTAATTCTTGAGTTAGTCGTTTAATTTCTTTCTTATCATCATCATTCAATTTCTCTTGACTAGCATGATAATTAGCAAGTTCATTTTCAGTGCAATCACTAGTTTTATCAAGAAGCAAGTCATCTTCTCCTAACAAGTCATTCTCATCACTAATAAAATCAAGATACTCGGGATGTGATACCTTGGGGCCTTTAGCAATGAAGCAGTTTCCGACTCCCTCATTTGGTGAATTAAATAAGTCGTAGGAGTTGGTAGAAACAAGTGCAATCCCGGCAACACCTTCATCTTTACTATAGTCGGAGTGGGAGTGATAGCTTCTCTCAGAGTGGTGATCACACTCGGAGCCAGACACCCATTCACCAACATGAGCTTGATGTCTTCTTCTTGAACTGCTCTTGGTGTATTTGTCCTTCTTCTCCGATTCCTTGCCTCTCCGTGAGTGTCTTCGTTCATAGTGATCTTCTCTACTCCTCTCTCTGTGAGGTGACTCATCTCTTGAGCTTCGTCTTCGAGGTGACTCTTCCCTTCTTTTGTAGGGAGCCGAGCACTCATTTGAGTAGTGTTCGGGCTTTCCACAATTGTAGCAGTTTCGGTCATGACTGGACGAGCGCTTCTCTTCATGTCTCGAGCTTGAGCTTCTCTCTTTGCCTCTACTCTTATAGAACTTGTTGAATTTTCTAACCATGAGGCTTATCTCTTCATCAGTGACAAGATTGTACTTTGAAATAGTGGGAGCATCACATGAAGCTTTATAAGCACCGCTTGCCTTGTTGTGCAGCTCAACTTTGTCCTTGAGTGACATCTCATGAGCAACAATCCTACCAATGACTTCAGTTGGCTTGACATCTTTGTAATTTGGCATATGCAGTTGAAGATGATGTCGCATGCTTGAGCATTAAGTTGCAACATCTTAAGTTCATCAGCTATCGCATCACGATCTCGCTCATGCCCTTCTCGAAAGATCTTACCTTGCACACCAACACGAATAACAGCCCAAACATGAGGATTAAAGCCAAGAATATGCATTTTCATTATATGCTTCCAACTAGCAAAATTAGTGCCATCGAAATATGGACCTCTACGATGATAATTTTCCTCAGTAGATGCCATACTCTCCTAGGTTGTTAAACCAATGAAATAAAGACCAAAGCTGTGATACCACTTGTAGGATTGAAAGTATGTCTAGAGGGGGTGATTAGACTACTTGACAAGATATTTTTTTGCCTTTCCCCAATTTTACTTGAGCGGCAGCTACGCCAGTTATAACATGTCAAGTACACCCTACACATGCAATTCTAATAGTATAGCAGCGGAAAGTAAAACATGCAAGTGTAAAGTAGAGGAGTAAGGTAGGCAGATCAAGCGCATGAGGTTGACAAGGCGATTTTTGGCATGATTCTGATAGGTGGCGCTATCATACGTCCATGTTAGTGGAGACTTCAACCTACAGAGGATAACGGCTACGAGAGGCCACTAGGGGCTCAACCCACGGAGGGTCCACAAAGAAGCGGCCTTGTCTATTCCACCACGGCTTCCGTCCATGGATGACTAGCCTTACTCGCGGTAGATCTTCATGAAGTAGGCGATCTCCTTGCCTTGAAAAACATTTTGATTCAACTCCATAACACGAAGTAGGAGGCTCCCAAGCGACACCTAACCAATCTAGGAGGCACCACCCTCCAAAAGGTAATAGATGTGGTAGATCAATGAACTCCTTGCTCTTGTGATTCTAAAGATAGTCTCCTCAACTCAAATCACTCTCACAGAACATGCATGGGTAGGAGAGGTTAATTTGCTGGAAAGCAGTTTGGGGAGGCTAGAGATCAAGTTTCAAATGATAGGATTGGAATATCTTTGTCTCAACACATGAGTAGGTGGTTATCTCTCAGAAAATAAATATGGCCGTGAAGTATGTGTTCTGAGTGCTTCTCCCACATATGAGAGGTGGGTGAAGGGGCATATACAGGGAGTAGCCAAAATCGAACTGTTACACACAAAAGGGCAAACTCGGTGGTACCGATTAGCACAAAAGTGTGAACTTTTGAATCTCGGTGAGACCGATATATGAAACTCGGTGGCACCGAAAAGGTGTCTAATGGTCATATGACCAAACTCGGTGACACCGATACTCAAACTCGGAGATTCTGATTTTTTGTATCTTGGCAACATAATGTTGATCATAGTGAACTCGGTAGCACCGACTTGGTTTCCGTTGCACCGATTTTGTGGGAATTGCTAGGGATTCTGTGTGAGGTCAAACTCGATGGGTCCGACATGGAAATGTTGGTGACACCGAATTTGTGTATGTGGATCTTGAGAGAGTGGATATGTGGGAGAAATGACTCAGTGTTTTGGTGGCTAACTTTTAGCATTTGAGCAATCAGTTCATTTTACTACCTCAGCCCTTTTAATAGTATTGGCTTTCCTATGGACTCAAAAGTGATTTCTCATCAATATAAAATGAAGAGTCTTCTAGCTTGAAGCATGAGCCAACGTTGTTCCTTTCTTGCATCGAGGGGCATCTCCACGTAAACCTTAAGCCATAACATCTTTTGAACTTTTTCTGAAGGACTATGCTAATTTTTGACTAGTCGGAATTTAGGGAGAGATCAGAACGCCCCTTTGTCTTGCTTAATTGCTAATCACACATATAATTCTCCTTTTTTCCTTAATTGCTAATCCCATTCGCGGAGGCCGATGAAGGACATGTAGGTGTTGATTTGTGATTTCATGCATGCATGCAAACTACAAGACAAAACAGATGATGTCAGTCAAAGATTATTCCTATTTATAAACTTTAAATGTTTTGTAGCTCAAACCGTCGCTCCGATCGAAAAACCATTTTCACATAAAAGATTCGTCGCGACGAGAGCTTTGAAAATAGATCCCATGTTGGTATGTTTTGACGACTTTTATTTAGGTCAGAAGCTACCATGACCGTAGTATTAACTTATCATGGTGTTTACATTGAAGTTACCAGAGGTGTTTCAACTATCTTTTTTTGCGTGGGTCAAAAATTTACCATGATGTTTATAAGTAAATTATCATGTCTACAGTATCGCCTACCATGGGTGAAGTGCCTCGGCCGTAGGGTGAGGTCCACATGCCGACATGGCATGACTCACTTTATAAAACATAACTTTGCGGGTCGTGTCAGTCTAGGGCTGTTTAGGTGTGTGTCGGGTTGTGTCATACCCGGGTCGCCCTGTTGGCCACCTATAATCAGGTCTGTGGAGCGTAAAATACCATGCTATTTATGCAAAAAATATCGGGTGTATGTGGAGATATTTCATCAACCCCCTCCCCCTCACCCCCGTCGCCAAGTTACCAGGACCGATGTACGTTAGTTGTCGGGTCTACGATGTGTGAGTTACCATGCTATTCACACAAAAGTTACTTATAGGATATTTCATTAACTCTTCGTGCCCCGTCACCAAAATTACCATGACCGAGGTATATAAGTTATCAGCTCCATGATGTGTGAGTTACCATCTATTCACACAAAAGTTATCGGGGATATGTCATCAACCCTCCCCCCATACCAAAGTTATCAGGACCGAGGTGCATAAGTTATTAGGTCTGTGGTGTGTTAGTTACCATGTTATTCACATAGAAGTTATCATGTGATATTCCATCAACTGCCCCTGCCCCCTCTCCCTCGACGCCAAAGTTACTAGGATTGGGTTATATAAGTTATCAGATCTGCGATGTGTGAGTTACCATCTATTCACATAAAAGTTACCGGGGGATATTCTTACCCCCCTCCCACGCTCGCGAAAATTACCCAGGGTATACTATGTGTGAGTTACCATGCTATTAACATTAAAGTTACCATGGGTATATTTCATAACCCCTCGCTCCGCGCGCGAAAATTACCCAGGGGTGTACATAAGTTATCATGTCTTGGGGACGTAAAAAGTCATGTTATCTGCACATAATTATCGTGGTGTGTTTCAACAACTCCCCGATCTCCACCCCGTCGCAAAAGTTATCAAGACTAGGGTACATAGGTTATCTGGTTTGTAGTGTGTGAGTTACCATGCTATTGACGAAAAAGTTACCGGGTGGTATATTTCATCACCCCCCCTCGCGCGCGTTGCCAAAAGTTACCATGACCGGGGTACATAAGTTATCAAGCTAGGAAGTCTAAGTTACCCTGCTACTAACATTAAAGTTACCTTGTGTATATTTCACCATCCCCTCACCAAAGTTATCAGGACCGAAGCACATAAGTTATCAGGTCTGCGATGTGTGAATTACCAGAAACACCCTCGCCATTATTATAGCACCGACGTAGATACCTACTTCCATCATAAACTAGAAAAATAACATGAACTAGAGAACTCATGGAAATAAAAATGGAAAATGATTATATGTAGTAGTAAAAACCAGGGTCAAATATCTAGCTTTATACTACAAGTTAATATGCAACTAATCATGCTGGAATAGTTTGTGGATCGAGTTGTTCACAACAACAACTTGAAAATGCTGAGTTCAAGCTCCAAAGTCTCTTTTTTCTTGCCAAGCCTGAGTAAATTTTTGGATGGCTATTAGTAGATGGGAAAAAAGTAATTGTGTGCGGGCCATCGGGTCGCGGAAAAAAGGGGATCAATCTATTCAACAAGATCATAGAAAAAAACGGAACGAGAAAATCCGGATCGCCCACACTAGTGCGAGCGAGTGACTTGCAATGCAGATTGAGCGGCAGCAAAAGCGTTCGGATCTGATCGCAAAATACGAACGTTCGGAAGTTACTAATTTCGTTTTCTGAAATATTCTTGAAAAATATATTAGTCCAATAATACATATGTTGTGATCAATATCAAAACTATCCTAGAAAGCAATTGTTCTTTTAGTTATATTATGACACTCGGAGAAGTAGTTTGAACTATTAATAAAATTACTTTTGCTTCGGTACGCCCCCAACACACACATAAAACGTACAAAGGAAAACGTATACCCACTTCGTATTACATATTATTGTACACTACAGGGCAGTCATATGTATACTCACCTCGTATAACATACTTACAACGGCATGTAGTGTACAATACTAGATGGTATACGTTCTCCTCGAGGGGGGGATTTCTCCCATGTAAAGCCCCGAATTCAAGAAGCATTATTCCTCAATACTTCCAGGGCTATTGTGCATAATATCCCGAGCACCGATATATCCATTTCGCTGCCTTTCCTTGCGTCCTCGCCGTCGCAGCCGCCGCCCAACCGTCGCGCCCGCAAACTCCTGCCGAGGTCCCAAACCCTATTCCTTGCCTAAATCGAGATCCACCCGGCCATTATCATCTCAGATCAAAGTTTTTTTATTCTCTTGTTCGCCAACTGATTCCTTCATTGATCATGACTGAATTTCTTGGTATTCGTAGAGAATTTTTTGGTCCTGATCCGAGGAGAGGAGATGTCGGACAGCGAAGAGCACCAGTTCGAGTCGAAGGCTGACGCCGGCGCTTCCAAGACCTATCCGCAGCAGGCCGGCACCATTCGCAAGAACGGCTACATCGTCATCAAGAACCGCCCCTGCAAGGTATCTAAAACGTCCGCCGGCCGCTCATTTGCTTGATGTCTTCCGCTTAGATCCCGATGTTATCGCTGTAGTTCTGTTAGATCCGTGTCTTCGTCCTGTCGTCTCAGATTGCCGTTGCATGTATACGTGCAATCTCTTTATTCTCCTACGAGCTGGATGCTCATGGATGGAGCGTGTGAATGAATATGCGTCACGATCGTGTGGTATATTTGATTCTTGATACTCTGCTGTGCTTATCAGCGAACACTGGATGTTGCTGTGAATTGTATATCTTGTAGGACAAGTAAGTTGTACGTGGCCATGTAGTTTTCTTTTCTAAATTTGGAACGCCATATGCATCGTTTGAAATTTTCAGTTCTTGTCTGTGCCTATGTGTTGTCAGATTAGTAGTATAGGCTGGTGTAGATCTACCGCCTGAGAGCAAGTACAATAAGGTACAGTCAACGGGATGTAAGAATTAAAATACTATATTTTTGCTGAGTTGGATGAGAGAGAAGAGGAGAGAGAAAGAAAGCGGGCTCTTCGTGAAGAGTCAGCTCTAGCACGTGCTCCTAGGTGATTTGTGAGAATGAAATGTGGGTCATATATAATAAAAGTAGTACTCTTTTATAGCTAACTATTATACAAGCTAGCTATAAGATGGGCTATAAAGACTGCTATAGCCAGCAGTTGGCTATACCATGCTCTGATCAACTTTACTTAGGCAGTTAGTGTCACAGCCCTAGATTATATCTTGTAGTTAGTTGCATCAGTAAGCATTCATGAATGCATTCAAATCAATTTAATTCAATTTGGATGATCTACAAATGGGGATGACCAAACCCTAACACCAAACAACATCCAAATAGGTTCAACAAGAGAAAAATCCTAGCTACAAAATGGTTTTCATAAAAGTCCATCATTTTTTATAAATGTTGGAAAGAAAATATCAGGGATGATATATATTTTCAAAATACTTTTGGCATTTTATTTTAAACTCAAAAGCCACTGAAATCAATTAATTAATTGATTTCAAATACTTCCTAGTTTTATAAAATGTTGAAACTATTTTGTGGCATTGATTATTTTTACTACTGTCACATAATACTATCCTAGGATTTTATAAAATGATTAAATGTTTTATTAAAATCCTAAATCTAAATGCCAGAAAGAAATAAAACAAGATTAGGAAAAGAGAGAGAGGGAAGAATTTACCTGGCGCCTACCTGGTCCAGCCCAGCCCATCAGGGGCACGGCTGTCTTCTTCCTCCTGCCAGGAGGAGAAGCAGCTGCGTGCCGACGCGCCGACGAGCGCGGCCACGTTCCCTGGCCACCTCCTGCTTGCCCGAGCCACGCAGACGGCGGGGATGAGTACCCCGTACACGTCTCTCCCTTCTCCACCCCTCTCTGGCTCCCCTCCATCTCTCTCTCGCCCTCTCCCACCATGGCCGAGCCTGCTTGTCGCCGCCGATCATCGTAGCCGTGGCCACGAGCCCCCTGTAGCCCAGCTGTTGTGCCCCAAAGCCCCGCCGTGCTCCTCCTCGTCCCCTGGAAGAAGGAATCAAGCCTGGAGGCCCCCTGTCATCGCCTCGCCACCATCTTCTCCACCTCCGGCCGCCGGACCTTCCTCGTCGATTCGCGCCAACCAAAGTGTCCCCGAGCTCGCCGTCTGCTCCAATCGAATCCCTGTGAGCTCCGGATCCGTTTCCCCCTTGCCTCATCGCCGTTCCCCTCTCCTAGCACCTCGTGCCACCGGAGTCCGAAGCTCCTGCCGCCGGCCATGGCGCCGTCATGGCTAGAGCCACTTAGGGCCGCTGCCGAGCACCTCCCTGTGCTCTCCGCGCCCGCAGGAAGCCGTAGCCATCTTCAACTCGCTCTTCCGTGCCCCGTAGCCTCGATCCCCACCGTGGCTGACTTCGGCCACCGCCTGAGGTCGTCGCCGGCCTCGCTCCGGCCACCTCCTGGCCTGTGGCTTGGTCGGAACGGATGCGGCGCTCTGCCAGCTTCCTGTAGAACCCAACCGCGCCCGATTTGGTGCCCTGTAGCGCCGTTTAGGTCGTCTCCGGCGAGCCCTCCGCCGCGGGCTTGGTCGCCGGCGACCATCCTCCGGTGAGGGCCGACGTGGCCAGTCGTTAGCAAGCTAACCCCCCCCCCCCCAGCCACTGCCAGAGGGCCCCACGCCTGGTCAAACCCCAATTAGGGGCTGGTCAGCGCGGGGTTAGCCTCTGGGTCACTGACCAGTGGACCCCATTGGTCAGGTTTGACCTGGCCCAGGCGCAGTTGACCTGCTGACGTCAGTAGTGATGCAATATTAGTATTTCTGTTTATAAAATAAATCCAGGAAATTGCTAAAACTTGTAAAAATCATAGAAATTAAAATATAACTCGGATGAAAATAATTTATATATGAAGAAGTATCAGAAAAATCCAAGGAATCTGATTATGGCATTTTCATGCATGTTTGAAAAAGTTAACAACACCAAATAGGCAAAATGATGAATAGGGTAAATTTAATAAATAGTTTGGAGTTGGAAATTTATACTTATTTGAATTCCACTTCAATTACTATGCTCAAACATTGGTCAATGCAAATCAGTACCCCAAAATACTAACTCCGTACATGTTGGAACAATTTGATATGAGCATCAGGTCGAATCAATTATAAGGGTACTTGGAAAGATACCCGTCTTGAAGTGATGTTTGAATCCTAATTCAAACCAACTTCAACTTAAGAAATGATAGCCACATTAGCCCTACCACCTTTCATTTCATGTCTTGAGCATGCATCATAGTGTTGCATTTTCGTGAAGTAATTGTTGTTCTTTCTTGTTTGCCGGTGTTGTTCCCCCTCGCTAAACGATGTTTCCGACGATGTGATCGTTGACATTGATGAAGACTCATTGCTATCTTCAGACGTGTCAGGCAAGCAAACCCCCCTTGAGCATATTGAAATAAACCCACTCCCTCGCTCCTACTCTCTTTTACTGCATTAGGACAAACACGATTCAACTGTACATGTTATCGGTAGTTGAACCCATTCCTCTGCATGACCTGATTTTGTCACAGTAAATAGTTGAAACCACTTAGCATGAGTAGCAACTGCTTGAGCCTTGATGTGCTTACTCATCCATGCTTGTTTACAATGCCTGCTATGCTTAGAGTCGTGTCGGGTCTGATCCGTCTGGATGATGAATCGGAATGGTTGTGTTCATGTCTTACAGTGTGAGAGTAAAGGTGTGAATCTGATTTGGTAAAGGTAGCGATGAGAGGCCATGTAGGAGTACATGGTGGGTTGTCTCATTGGGACCGTCCTTAAGAACCGAGTTCTGTGTGTGTTATCCAAAACAAGATACTACCATGCATTGGGCCCTGAAATATGACCCCGTTCGGCTTATTAATTGCCTAGATCTCTGCCCAGGAGTTGCAATTAGTTTCTGGTGTTTGTAAGAAAAGTGTTGGCGGCCGTGTTTAGCTCTGCCCGACGGGGTAGGCTTCACTACGGTAGATACACAGTGGCACGGTGTACCAAGTGGCACCCGAATGGTGGGCTTGGGAAACCTGCGCGCATCGTTTTGGGGCCGTAGAGGAAACCTCGGCCGGACTTCCTTGCGGGTTCAGTCTCAAATACGCGATAAACCTGGACTAGGGTCTTGTGTGGTTAACGGTCGTGGCCGACACCCACGCCAGTGCTTCCGCTTGAAGGTTGCCGAGATGCATGACGTGCATATGGTGCTAAGTGGTGGGAGCATGTGTGAAGAAGTATACCCCTGCAGGGTGATTCAATCTGTTCGAATAGCCGCGTCCTCGGTTATGGACTACTTGGAAACATTACGTGGTACATAGACAATTTAAATGGATACTCTAAAACATGCAAGATAAGTGTGAGTGCTATGGAAGGCCTTCTCGTAGGGAGACGAGAGTGGATCCATAGTGGTGTATTGAATTGGTGAATATGTGGACTCGTGTGCGCTATCCCACCTCAAAGAAAGAACTTGTAGTCGTAGTACAGGTTAGCCAAGAGTCAAAGCTGGCTTGCTGCAATCAAACCCCACAATCCTTTCATTGAAACATGATGCATATGTAGATAGTTCTAATGTAAGACTTGCTGAGTACCTTTGTACTCACGGTTGCTTTATTTATGTTTTGCAGAGAAGACTTAGACTCATTAAAGGTTCTACGCGATGTGTTTGATGTTGACCGGAATAGCTTGGGAATCCCAGACAGAGGTCTGGCTCCTTTGGTAGGGTCGTAATAGCTTTTCAGGCTCTTCCAGCCACTTTTAGTAGATGTTTGTACCCAGACATGAATTGCTTCCGCTTGTTGTTTGTATGACTTGAGTGTCGAGTCACGAGACCCCTGTTTGTAATCATACTATGTTGACTCTTATGAGTCTTTAATAAATGCTTCAGTCATAGAGTTATGTTGTGATGCCATGTTGTATCTACACATATCGTGCATAATGTGTGTATGTTTGAAATGCATTATTTGTGTGGGATTCGACACCTAGTTGTTTGCCTTTAGTAGTACTCTTTACAGGGAAATGCCTCTTTGTGATTCCATTGAGCCTTGGTAGTTTGCTACTGCTCGGAACACATTGATTGACCGGCATGTATCCTTTTTTGCTGCTGTGTCTGTCCCCTCGGGAAAATGTCACGCGGTGTAATGGAGTCCTTGTAGCTTGCTACGACTCGTCTACACACGCTGATGACCGACACCTGCTTTGCTGGGTTATGTATGACTGTCCCTGTACGGTTGTACCGCTGGGGTTTATAACTAGACATGTCGACCCGGGTTCTTTGTCGTTTGAACGCTAGCAACATATTCATATACGTGAGCCAAAAGACGCAAACGGTCCCGGCCAAGGTAAGGTGGCAGCCGTGGAGTTTACCGTGCGTGAGGCCGCAAAGTGATGTGATGTGTTACAGGCTAGGTTCTTATGACTCAGGATCGGGGTCCCGACAGTTAGATAAGAATTATTTATTTATTTCTAACAAAAGGAAAAAAAAACAGTCCCACAATGATCTTTCTTAATTTGAAACTATGCCCCCATCCTGGGATGTCCATTGAGTTGCTTGTAATCTGTTGTAATCGTCTCCTCTGAGACTGACTTTCCCTCTTTTCAATACAAAGAAACGCACATCTCTGCGTTTTCTCGAAAAAAAAAAGTATGCGTAATCAGATTCCTATTGTTTGAATTGCTGATGCTATTATGGGCTGATGCTATTATGGAGATCGGTTACAGGCTCACAACATTTGATTGCCATATAATTAATTAATGCTATGAATAAAAAGTATTTATTCTCAATCACATTATGCAAGTCTTTGATTTGTTGCATGCTGGTTTGGTGTGACTAATAGGTCTAGACTGATTTGATTTGTCCCCCATGTCAGTTGTTTGCTTTAGTATTTTTCTTACGTTATTAATCATTGATGGATTTGGACTTTGTAATGCAGATATCATTTAGCATTGTTAATTATCTGGATATTTTAAGTAATCTTTGATTGACCATGTTGTGTGTGCATAGTGGTCGATGAACTTGAGTTGGCTGTACCACTTATTGACCTGGCAAGGTTGTAAACTTATCTGCAAATTTATGTCTTAATGTTGCATACTGCCATGTACAGTATTATTTTATTTGGTCTATGTCATGATTTCAAACTTGCTTACATGTTTGTACTCTTGACAGCGTGAGTTACATAGCCGAGGCTTAACTCATTCATGGTTATCATCTTCACTGAAATTTCTGAATTTTGGTGATTGCAGTGGGTACTGAAATATTTGACTTATGTCAAAAATAATAATTAAACTTGGTTGGATTTTGTTCAAATCATTGAAAGTAGAAGTTGTTTGGCTGAACTAAAAACAAATATCGCTGATTTCAGTGGTGGCCAAAATATGACCAAATATGTCAAGCCTGGATTGGGTTACTTATTTTCTTGTATGTATTATACCATTTTTTTTCTTTTGCATTTGCTTCTTGCTGCCTCCCACGGTATCACTACATAATCAGTTCACCTGTGCTAGCAACGGTGCATCGATCCTGTTTACCAATGGTTCTTTATGTATTCCAGATGTGTAGTTGACACTTTAAATATCAATAAATTCCTTCAGTTGTTGCGGGTATTAATGTCATTATATATTTATAGGATTAAAATCTTATTTATCTGTTAATTCTTGGTCTGCTTGCTATTTTGTTGTTCTGGCTATATTATACTTCTAATGACATGCGGCCTTTGAAACAAATGTGCAGGTTGTGGAGGTTTCAACATCAAAAACTGGGAAGCATGGTCATGCCAAGTGCCACTTTGTTGCTATTGACATCTTCACCAGCAAGAAACTTGAAGATATTGTGCCATCTTCTCACAACTGTGATGTCAGCACATTTCATGAACCTTTTCCTGTTTAAGTGGCTTCTATTGATACTAAAACATGAACATGTATAATCTCTACAGGTTCCTCATGTGAATCGCACAGAATACCAGCTCATTGATATATCTGAGGATGGATTTGTAAGTTGGATTTTTTCATTAATGTCTCTTATATTTTAATCTTTTGTCAAACCGATTATTTAACTGGAGAAATTAACATTTCTTTCAGGTGAGTCTGCTGACTGATAATGGTAACACCAAAGATGACCTCAAGCTCCCAACTGATGAAACCCTCCTTGGCCAGGTTTGTATGAACTATGTGTGCTGTTTAGAGTGACTCATGCGCGTGAACTATCTCTTCCATAGCCCACCAGCTCTTATATTGAATTTGTCCACTGGTGCAGATCAAGGATGGGTTTGCTGAGGGGAAGGATCTGGTGGTGTCTGTCATGTCTGCTATGGGAGAAGAGCAGATTAATGCGCTCAAGGACATTGGCCCCAAGTAATCTGTCGTGTTAGCACTATTTTCTCGGGCGTGGTTCATTGGTATCTGTCGGTTAAGATGGATTTGGGTGTCTCAGCCATTGAGGAATTGTGCCTTTTTGCAAAACTAAGTTGTCAGTGTTTAGTTGATTTGTAGTCCTAAATTCATGGGTTTATTGACCCCTCTTGACTATTGGTGTTGTTGGTGTCTCAGTGTGGAGGTAAATTGTGCTCAAGATGAAAAAGAAAAACTTGCCATTCTACCCTACCTAGAACAGCTTGTAGCGTGCCTTGACTTATGCTCATTTTGGTAATTCCGTGCATCTTTTCAGGATGCTATATACTCCCTCTGTTCCATAATATAAAAATCTAACTAACTGCACCGCATTTTGTCACTACCGTGCGGCAGCTTGCGGATTTGTGTGGGCTCTCTTCTTCATGCATGCAATGATGTCATCAGATTCGTTTTAAATTATGAAAATTTTAAAAACTTTTATCTCTTAAACCGTTAATTCGATTGATGATCTGTTTTCATTGTTGACTTTGTTTCGACGAAATCTTTAAAACTAGATCCCATGTCGACATGTTTTGACAACTTTTTCTTTTGCTCGTACTTATCACATTTGTTGTACTTACTTGTTTGATAAAAAATAACTTAATTGCCATATTTTTAGAAATTGCGTATAATATGACATCTCGACATAATCAAACTGGCAAGCACAAACAACTTTTTTCAAGCGATTACACGCAAAAATATGACAACTCAACATATTTAAAAACGGTGATCACAAGAATATTTGGTCATCCTTTGTAAATATGACAACTCGACATAGTTAAACTAACAAGCACACAAAATAGTTTTCTCATAAAGTTGTATGTAAATATGACAAGTTGGTATATTTTAAATTGGCAAACACAACCTATGGCATGCTTTTATATCATGTATAATGAAATCTGCTACAAGGCTTTTTTGTACGAAACAACATTAAAAAGTGACAATCAAATTATTTTTCTCAGGCAAGTAAGTGGTTAATAATATGACAAGTGGGTCCAAAAATGTGGCAAGTATGAACGGAAAAAATAGTTGACGGAACATATCAACATGAGATCTAGTTTCGAAGAACTCGTCGCGAGAAAGTCAATGGTGAAAGCAAATCATCGATTGAATTAACGGTTTTGTAGATAAAACTTTTTAAATTTCAAACATGAAAAGGAATCTTGCATGTGGTGTTGTATGTTTTCTACTCACTGGATAGCTCATCCATGTGAACAGTTTTTTGGGGCCAGAGAGTGATTGACGGGAGGTGCCACACTTAAAATGAATTAGTAAGAAGATTAGTTGGCCGCCGTATGATAAGACTATGCGGCGCCGCTACAGAATGACTCCCAAGAATGTTTTTGACACCATTAGTGTCAAAAACGTTTGGTGTCAAAAACGTTCTCATATTATGAGATAGAGGAAGTACTATTGAGCAACACCCGACCATGTTACGTTTTTATTACTACTACTATTAGCATTTACAGGTGCAGCTTTTGACAGCAGGAGATACTACTGCCCAGAAAAACTGATGCTAAGAGCATCTATCGGGCGGACTCCGTAAATCCGGCTCTCTATACGTCCGCAGATCCGTTTGGACAATACCTTATAAATCGTTTCACACATTCATATATCTTTTATCCGGACTTTTAAATCCATTCAAAGCCATGCACGTCGATCACAAAAACATATCATTGTCGCATGTAAATAACAAATGTTGGTATCTAACATAAATAGTGTTTGTGTTAAAAAGAAAATAGTGTTTACACAAATTTATTTATAGTGCATAATCAATTATCTGCTCTTTGATTTCCATTATGGATCCATATATGTTCCATCAGATCATTTAATAGTTGCGCGTGCACGTGATGATTTCAAAGATTCTGATGCATCTGCACAAAGCTCATAAGTTGAGTTGCATCTTGATCTTCGGGATTTCAACTTGTTCGCGAGGTGCTTTAAAATCATTGGTTTGGGCTGCACCATCACCCTCATCATCGACAATCATATTGTGTAAAATAACACAACATGTCATCAGCTGCCACAAAGTTTCTAATTTCCACATCATTGCATCACCACAAACAATTCCCCAACGAGCTTGCAGCACTTTGAATGTCGTCTCCACATCCTTCCTAGAGGCACTTTGAATGCCGCCTCCACATCCTTCCTAGATGCTTCTTGTATTGTTGCGAAGTGCTTCTCATGGTTGCCATGTTATTCGGATATAGTCTTGACAAATGCAACCCACTGAGGATAGATGCCATCGGTAAGATAGTATCACATGTTGTAGTCTTAGCCGTTGACGGTGTATTTGCACGCGGCGATTCCACATTGCAAAGTCTCATGAACATCGGAGATCGTTGAAGCACATTCATATCATTGTGAGAACCCGACATTTCAAAGAAAGCATGCCAAATTCATTAGTCATGTGATGCCATCGCTTCTAGTATGATGGTGGTCTCTCTCGTGTGACCTTGATACATTCCCCGTAAACCTTTGGGGCAGTTCTTTCACTGCCAATGCATGCAATCAATTGATCCCAACATTCATGGAAACTCTCTTGCCTCTCCAATAGCCAACAACTTCTTCATGTCCTGTGCATTTGGTTCTCTTAGATACTCTGCTCCAAACACCTCGATTACAACACGGACAAACTTGACAGTAGTCTTTAGGCATGTGCTCTCCCCCATACTGACCATCTCACCAACAACATATGCGACAGTACCAAGTGCAAGCATTCTCAAAGCAGTCGTACACTTCTGCTTGACAGATAAAGATAGTTGACCCCAACAATCCATCGTGATCTTGAAGTAGTCGTTCTGTGCCTCCACTATGTTTACAATCTGCAAAAACAATGGTTTACGCATGCGAAAACGGCGACAAAACCATGGATCATCCAGGAAAGCTGGGTTCGTCTCAAAATAGTCCTTCTGCAGTAGCTTTGCTTAGGATACCCTATCCCGATTGATCACTCTTATCCCTTTGATCGGGCCCTTGAAATTGAGGATATGCTCCATTTGCCGGTTGTTTTCCTCTTATGTGCTCATAGGCATGATCATGTCCACTTCTTCGTTTGAATCTGACGAATCAAAGAACCGACCTTTCCATCATTTGATCAAACTCGGTCCATACTCCTCGCCGGACGAAGCATCAGAATCCATCACTTTCCCCTAAAATTTTGACAAAAAATCTGGTTAGACAATGTGTCGAACATATCCAGCACAAGGCGGAGCCAGAGAGTTGACGGACATACCTCGACGTCTTCTGGGCCGACTATGACGTCCCCCGCGGCGAGGACGGGACAAAAGAGTGCTTTGTCAGAGCTAGTGAAGCGAAGGCTAGGAACGACGGCGGAGCGCGTGTGACTGTGGAGCTACAAGACGGACCACAAGATAGAGGAAGAGGAGAGAAAGAGTAAATGGATGCGGCAGTTCTTCCGGATCAATTGGGTGCAATCTACGATGGGGTCAGCCTGTCGAGTCCGACGTGACGGTCATGTCGGGACGCCCCATATCCATCTCATATTTGAACTGGATATGAGTGATACCGGTCAGTACGGACGTTTGAGGTATGTTTGAGGCGTTCAATTGGGTCGCAATTTCGTGACCGGTCAGTGATCGAGCGGGCTCCGTTGAGACGGGTTTGATGGGTCCGGTCATAGATGCTATAACCCAAGGTAGATAATTTTTGTTGCCATTTCTGTCATGGTGAATGGAAGCTTCGGTGGTTTGATTATTACTCCATCACTTTGAGAAGAAAATTGCTCTCTGTCATTGTGAGAGTGGTCCCGTGCGGCATCCTCGTCGTACTGTTGTGCAAGGTGTTTCTCAAGAGATGACATTTGATGTGTAGGGTATATAATTTTTTTTCTTTCATTGCATCTAAGTTATTATTTAAAATGTAAAAAAATTGGTAAATAAAATTGCTACAAAATTCATAAAGAATTCATGTAAACCAAAGGAGGCCCTTACACTACTTGACAAGGCTCTCCAAACTCGGATTTGCAATTTCATCTAAACTATTGGGTGACATGCATGCTATTGGTCTGAAAACGTGCAGCCAAAATATGACACTGTCGAGTGAGATAGATAGCCTTTTCTTTTGCGATGGATTACCTGCAGAAAGGTTGCCATTTTCTCCGCTCTCACAATCATCATCGTGTGCGTGGCTGGCTGACTGATTTGACAAGACGCTTCGTGTGTAGACTTTTCGGCCGTGATGCCTTCGCCCCAACCAAATCAGCAAAAAGTAGTACTAGTGGGCACGTGCTTTCAAATCCTAATCCTACCTTACATATGCAAACGTCTACTGCATTAGTGTCAAAAACATTTTTATGTTATAAAACGGACGTAGTCTATTATATTATAATATATTATATTTTGAAATTGACTAAAGTCCGCCGAGTAATGTTCGTGGGCTTTCTTATGTGTTGTGCAGAAAGAGGGGGGGGGGGGGGTCCTGGCATGAATATATTGCTTAAAAAGCTGTAAAGCCAAGAGAGTTTTTCTTTAAGCATTGGCTAATTCGGTTTATAAGGTAAATTGGATCGAAAACCTAGACAAATTGATCCGTTTTATAAAGGAAATCAAGCCGAAAATCATACAGGTAGGAATGAAAAGCAACACCCAAACAGGGCACACCAAGCTAGTAGACAGAAGACATCGCCATGAAAGACAGTTGTAGATGTGGGGAGCCGTCGAGGGACGTGCCTACCGAAAACACGACACAACTCGGGAGCATCCACAATCAATGAGTGCAACTAAACACAAACCTTGATTGGGAGCTCCGCCATGGTCTCGGGGTGATTAGCAAGTTCAGGAGACATCTTGCGCCATCAATGAACAAAGAAGAACCGAGACAACACCAAGAGCACACAGCTCACCGCACAACATCGGCAACCATGGGAGGGCCTTGAGCAAGCCAACAACATGGGTGAGACACCTTCACGAGGGGGGGGGGGCAGATGGTCGTCCCGTGATGCCAAGGCACCGCCGCCGATCCCAGGAAGACCACCGAAGAACCACCGTCGACCCCAAACCGGCAGCACCACCACCACCGTCAAAGCAACATCGGTCCCTAACTCATCCCTACCCCAAAATGATGCCCACAAGAGGGAAACGACGCAGACCGTTGCCATCATCTGATCCGAAAGAGCACTGACCTAAGGTTTTCCTCGGAGCAGGGACACGACAAGGTAGAGGAGCAATTCACCACAACAGCGCCCTCAAGAAGGTAGCAACGCCCACGTACGCCGCCGCTGCCGGCTCCGACCATAGCCGAAGACATACTTTCGCCTGACATCGTCTGTTATGCCTCTGACCACATCAGTTGGTCCACCACGAGCACCATCCCGACCAGCCTCCACCAACCTCCACCTACTGCGCACAACCTAGCTCCCAGCAGCGAGCCACCACCTCACTGTTGAGCACTTGAGCAGCAGCCATCTCGGTGGCTAGAGACACCAGATCCGACACTGTGCCTGGAGCCTCGACGCACCTAGTCAGCTAGCAATAAGACCAGCAATGGCTGTGCATAGCCAGCTCTGGCGGCCGCAAGAACCCAGCGAGCCTTGGCCGAAGGCCACAAGTAGCCACAGTGCCCAACGTCGATTCATAGATCCACGGGAAGACCTTGGCAGATCCAGGACACATCACGACTGAGCACCGGCCGCAACGCGTTGAAGCTCCACCGAGTAGCAACGTCGCCGCATCTCCACCCCCGGTCCGTCGATGAAGCCGCCGCCGCTGTCGTACACCGTTCCGCCGACACAGCCACCACCCATGTGTGGACCAACAGGAGCACCAAGGCGATGACACACACCCACGACCACCGCCGTCCACCACCACATCAGCGCTCAGCGACGTGCGCCGTCGGTCACCCCCCGAATCCCCTGCTTAGGGGATGGCGTCGCGCTGAGAGCCCATGTCCGCCGCCGCGAGATCCGGCAGGGCTTTTCCCTGGGGATACCTTAGGCGACGGCGGGGGAGGAGAACCCGAAAGGGGAGTGGTTGCGCCAGGAGGAGTCGGCGCCACCCGAGTCGCCCTGGGGAGCACAATGCGGGGTGGGGGTGGGGGTGGGGGTGGGGGAATTGAGTCTAGCATATGTTATCATTTTCCTTTTCTTTTGACGTTAAGTTATGATCGGGTAAAAAGTGTTATGGTCCAACATGTGCGGTTTGGGTCAGTAACTTTACGATGATCATGTCTTTTCTGGCCAAATTATACACATTCCTAAAAAATCATCCTTACAAAAATTGAGCATTCTCTCAGAAAACCGCTTCTAAGGACGTTATATAATTGCCATACTTTATCAGTGAGATTTGTTCGTGCTACACACAGAGAGACTTGCTATGCTAAATGTTGGGGATCGTAGTAAATTCAAAATTTTCCTACGCCATACAAGGATCTATCTATGGAGAAACCAGCAACGAGAGAAGTTGTAGAGCATCTTCATAACTTTGAAGATCGCTAAGCGGACGCGTTACTATGAACGCGGTTGATGAAGTCGTACTCGCAGCGATTCAGATCGCGGTGGATTCCGATCTATGTGCCGAACTACGACACCTCTGCGTTCAACACACGTGCAACCCGGTGACGTCTCCAACACCTTGAACCAGCAAGGAGGAAGGAGAGGTTGAGGGAGAGAGCTCCGGCAGCACGACGGCATGGTGGCGGTGGAGCTACGTGGTTCTCCGACAGAGCTTCGCTAAGCTATGCGGAGGACGAGGGTAGAGAGAGGAAGGGCTGCGCCGAGAGAGAGAGAGAGCTTTCGTATATCAAATCAGCCCCAACACCTTGGGTATTTATAGGAGGGAGGGAGAGAGGGTGCGCACCCCTAGGGTTCCCTCCCTAGGGGTGGCGGCAGCCCTAGATGGCCAGGGAGGGCGGCAGCCAGGGTGGAGAAGAGAGATGTGCCCTAGGTGGGCCTTGGGTCCCTCCTACGCCTAGGGTTTGCCCCCTCCACCTCTCCTTGCGCCTTGGGCTGATAGGAAAGGGTGCACCAGCCCACTTTGCGCTGGTCCCCTTCCAACTTTTGGCCCATGAAGCCTGTTGGGGCTGGTGGCCCCTCCCGGTGGACCCCCGGAACACTTCCGGTGGTCCCAGTACGTTATCGGTGACGCCCGAAACACTTCCGGTGTCCGAAACCTCACATCCTATATATCAATCTTTACCTCCAGACCATTCCGGAGCTCCTCGTGACGTCCGGGATCTCATCCGGGACTCCGGACAACCTTCGGTAACCACGTACACTATTTCCCTATAACCCTGGCATCATCGAATCTTAAGTGTGTAGACCCTACGGGTTCGGGAGACATGCAGACATGACAGAGACATCTCTCCGGCCGATAACCAACAACGGGGTCTGGATATCCATGTTGGTTCCCACATGTTCCACGATGATCTCATCGGATGAACCACGATGTCAAGGATTCAATCAATCCGTATGCAATTCCCTTTGTCTATCGGTATGATACTTGCCCGAGATTCGATCGTCGGTATCCCTATACCTTGTTCAATCTCGTTACCGGCAAGTCTCTTTACTCGTTCCGTAATACATCACCCCGTGGCTAACCCCTTAGTCACACTGAGCTCAATATGATGATGGATTACTGAGTGGGCCCAGAGATACCTTTCCGTCACATGGAGTGACAAATCCCGGTCTTGATTCGTACAACTCAACAGACACTTTCGGAGATACCCGTAGTGCACCTTTATAATCACCCAGTTATGTTGTGACGTTTGGTACATCCAAAGCACTCCTACAGTATCCGGGAGTTGCACAATCTCACGGTCTAAGGAAATGATATTTGACATCAGAAAAGCTTTAGCAGACGAACACCGTGATCTAGTGCTATGCTTAGGATTTGGTCTTGTCCATCACATCATTCCCCAATGATGTGATCCCGTTATCAATGACATCCAATGTCCATGATCAAGAAACCATGATCATCTATTAATCAATGAGCTAGCCAACTAGAGGCTCACTAGGGACACATTGTGATCTATAAATTCACACATGTATTACGGTTTATGATTAATCTAATTATAGCATGAATAATAGACAGTTATCATGAACTGGAAATATAATAATAATAAAATTATTATTGCCTCTAGGGCATATTTCCAACAGTCTCCCACTTGCAATAGAGTCAATAATCTAGTTACATTGTGATGAATCGAACACCCATAGAGTTCTGGTGCTGATCATGCTTTGCCCGTGGAAGAGGTTTAGTCAACGGGTCTGCGACATTCAGATCCGTATGTAATTTACAAATATCTATATACCCATCCTGGATATATCCACGAATGGAGTTGAAGCGGCGCTTGATGTGCTTGGTCTTCTTGTGAAACCTGGGCTCCTTTGCAATAGCAATAGCTCCAGTGTTGTCACAGAACAGAGTCATCGGGCCCGACGCACTTGGATCACTCCTAGGCCGGTGATGAACTCCTTCATCCAGACTCCTTCCTGTGCTGCTTCCGAAGCAGCTATGTACCCCGCTTCACATGTAGATGCCGCCACGATGCTTTGCTTGCAACTGCACCAGCTAACTGCCCCATTATTCAAAATGTACATGTATCAGATTTGTGACTTGGAGTCATCCGGATCTGTGTCGAAGCTAGCATCGATGTAACCCTTTACGACGAGCTCTTCGGCACCTCCATAAACGAGAAACATATCTTTAGTCCTTTTCAGGTACTTAAGGATATTCTTGACCGTTGTCCAGTGATCCACTCCTGGATCACTCTGGTACCTCCCTACCAAACTTATGGCAAGGTTCACATCAGGTCTAGTACACAGCATGGCATACATGATAGAGCCTATGGATGAAGCATAGGGGATGGTACTCATCTTTTCTCTATCTTCCGTCGTGGTCGGTCGTTGAGTCGCACTCAACCTCACACCTTGAAATATAGGCAAGAACCCTTTCTTAGCCTTCTCCATATTGAACTTCTTCAATATCTTGTCAAGGTATGTGCTTTGTGAAAGACCTATGAGGCGTCTTGATCTATCTCTATAGATCTTGATGCCTAATATGTAAGCAGCTTGTCCAAAGTCCTTCATTGAAAAACTCTTATTCAAATAGGCCTTGATGCTTTCCAATAGTTCTATATCATTTCCCATCAACAATATGTCATCCACATATAATATGAGAAATGCTACAGAGCTCCCACTCACTTTCTTGTAAATACAGGCTTCTCCATAAGTCTGTATAAACCCAAACGCTTTGATCACCTCATCAAAGCGAATGTTCCAACTCTGAGATGCTTGCACCAGCCCATAGATGGAGTGTTGGAGCTTGAATACCTTGTTAGCACTGCTAGGATCGACAAAACCTTCCGGCTGTATCATATACAATTCTTCTTTAAGAAAGCCGTTCAGGAATGTTGTTTTGACATCCATTTGCCAGATTTCATAATCATAAAATGCGGCAATCGCTAACATGATTCGGACCGACTTCAACATCGCTACGGGTGAGAAGGTCTCATCCTAGTCAGTCCCTTGAACTTGTCGATAACCCTTAGCAACAAGTCGAGCCTTATAGATGGTCACATTACCATCCATGTCAGTCTTCTTCTTGAAGATCCAATTATTTCCTATGGCTTGCCGATCATTGGCAAGTCCACCAAAGTCCATAATTTGTTCTCATACATGGATCCTATCTCGGATTTCATGGCCTCAAGCCATTTGTTGGAATCCGGGCCCGCCATCGCTTCTTCATAGTTCGAAGGTTCACTGTTGTCTAACAACATGATTTCCATGATAGGGTTGCCGTACCACTCTGGTGCGTAGCGTACCCTTGTCGACATTTGAGATTCAACAACAACTTGATCGAAGTGTCACGATCATCATCATTAACTTCATCTCTAGCTGGTGTAGGCGCCTCAGAAACATTTTCTTGCGCCGCGCTACTCTCCGGTTTGAGAGGAGGTACAATTACCTCATCAAGTTCTATTTTCCTCCCACTTACTTCTTTCGAGAGAAACTCTTTCTCTAGAAAGGATCCGTTCTTAGCAACAAATATCTTGCCTTCGGATCTAAGATAGAAGGTGTACCCAGTAGTTTCCTTAGGGTATCCTATGAAGACACATTTTTCCACTTTGGGTTCGAGCTTCTCTGGTTGAAGTTTCTTCACGTAAGCATCGCAACCCCAAACTTTAAGAAACGACATCTTAGGTTTTTTGCCAAACCATAATTCATACGGTGTCGTCTCAACGGGTTTAGATGGTGCCCTACTTAAAGTGAATGCGGCAGTTTCCAATGCATACCCCCAAAATGGTAGCGGTAAGTCGGTAAGAGACATCATAAATCGCACCATATCCAATAAAGTGCGATTACGATGTTCAGACACACCGTTACGCTGCGGTGTGCCAGGCGACGTGAGTTGTGAAACAATTCCACATTTCCGTATGTGTGTGCCAAACTCATGACTCAAATATTCTCCTCCACGATCAGATCATAGAAACTTTATTTTCTTGTCGCGTTGATTCTCCACCTCATTCTGAAATTCCTTGAACTATTCAAAGGTTTCAGACTTGTGCTTCATTAAGTAGACATATCCATATCTACTTAAATCATCACTGATGGTGAGAACATAACAATAGCAACCGCGAGCTTCAATGCTCATTGGACCACATACATTGGTATGTATTATTTCCAACAAGTTATTTGCTCGCTTCATTGTTCCGGAGAACGAAGTCTTGGTCATCTTGCCCATGAGGCATGGTTCGCATGTGTCAAATAATTCAAAATCAAGTGACTCCAATAGTCCATCTATATGGAGTTTCTTCATGCGCTTTACGCCGATATGACCAAGGCGGCAGTGCCACAAGTATGTGGGACTATCATTATCAACCTTACATCTTTTAGCACTCACACTATGAATATGTGTAACATCACGATCGAGATTCATTAGGAATAAACCATTAACCAGCGGGGTATGACCATAAAACATACCACTCATATTAATAGAACAACCTTTATTCTTAGATTTAAATGAGTAGCCATCTTGCATCAAGCGAGATCCCGATACAATGATCATGCTCAAAACTGGTACTAAATAACAATTATTAAGGTTTATAACTAATCTCGAAGGTAGATGTAGAGGTAGGGTGCGGACGACGATCACATCGACCTTGGAACCATTCCCGACGCGCATCGTCACCTCGTCCTTGGCCAACCTACGCTTGTTCTGTAGTTCCTGCTTAGAGTTGCAAATGTGAGCAACATCACTAGTATCAAACACCCAGGAGCTACTACGAGCGCTGGTAAGGTACACATCAATAACAAGTATATCACATATACCTTTGACGTTGCCGGCATTGTTGTCCACTAAGTACTTGGGGCAATTCCGCTTCGAGTGACCGGTTCCCTTGCAGTAGTAGCACTCGGTCTCACGCTTAGGTCCTTTCTTTGACTCTTCCCGGCAACTGGCTTACCGGGCGTGGCAACAACTTTGCCGTATTTCTTGAAGCTTTTCTTACCCTTGCCCTTCTTGAAACTGGTGGTCTTATTGACCATCAACACTTGATGCTCTTTCTTGATTTCTACCTCCGCAGATTTCAGCATTGAATACAACTCGAGAATAGTCTTTTCCATCCATTGCATGTTGACATGGGGAGTTGCAACCAAAGCCACACTCCGATGGAATGTAGACTGAAGCTTAGCACGAATGATGGTGCAAAACCCGTCGACGCTAGAGAATATAGAAGCATTGTTGGTTGCCTTTGCTACCTTATCAACTCATGACCAGATCTTGCACTTGAAGTGGGTGTGGCCAGCAGATTCATGGAAGCGCCTAGCACCAACCACTGGGCCGCAGTAAGACAAATTATTTGCTACATCTGAGACACTTTGGGTTATGGATGTTGCTACAAGAAGAATGGAGGTCACGGAGAGTTGCTGGGTTTCAGCGACAGTGATCTTGCTGGAGACGTTGACGACAAAAAGAGCACCATCGGCGTCATTTTCTTCCTTGGTAGCAGCGTGGTGTCCTGGTCCTCGCAGAAATAGAGGGTAGTGGCCCTATCTTCATGCGAGGCGGAGTATGTAGCAGCAACAACGTCGGCATGTCAGGGGGTGTGGCTTAGTAGGCTCATTGGAAGTCTGACAAGTCGTGCTCCAGCCAAGTTTGAGCTGCTCATTGACAACAAGTCAGCTATCACCCTTTACAACCCGTTCATCATGATCGAACCAAGCATATAGATCTCAAGTATCATTACATTCGTAACTGTTTTGAAGAAGGGAAACATGAGGTTGATCACATTGGCACAAATGGGCAGCTAGCTGATGTTTTCACTAAGACGCTGAGCAAGGTTTGTTTCATCGAGATGCGTCAGAAGCTTGGCGTTATGGAGGTCTCTAGAAGCAATGAGATCAGGGGGTGAATTGTTAGGAATAATTCATTGCTTAGTTGTTTTCCATTTCTCTAAATAAACATGCATGCATCGCCTGTGATCTGCATGGTAGGAATAGCCCGCATGTCCACGTTGGCATGACCATTTCTTCTGCTTTCTGTTAAGAGTAGAAAGAGTTGTAGTGAGTGGGTCGTGGGATGGCGGTGAGTGGGTCGTGGGATGGCGCGGCTTATACGCATCACAACTCAAGTTTAGGGTAGTTAGTTAGCCCATGTTCAGTTGTAATACTTGCTAATAAGTAAAGAGGAAAAACAGAAAAGTTGCATACGTTGCACGCAACGCAAACTCTCTTTGTCCATTTTTCATTTTCCACCTTCAAACAACAACACCCTCTACGTCGCGCCCAAGAGTTGGCCCAGTCTGCCTTCCCGAGCCACATCCGATGGCCCATGAAGGCTTAGCGCGAGGTGAGTGCCACCTCCCCGTCCAGCACCCCAGGTGCGATACACTAACCGACGCTCACCATTGTTGGCCCAGCATGCTCCAAAAGTTCGGCCGAGATCTGTTGTTTTTATTCCTTTTTGCGATTTATCCAATTATTGTCACGACATGCATATTTTCAAAAATGCCATGTTTTGAAAAATGCTAATAATTAATTAACCGTGCATCGGATTAAAATGATTTAAATATGTAAAATGTTTAGAACTTTGTGTAGATTACAAATATCCAACTTTCACATGTTTAAAAAATCTTTAAAATATTGTTTACATTTTATTTTCTTAAATGCCATGCTAAAACGGTTTAATTCATATCTAAATAAACGTACCTCAGAATTAAATGATCTATGTATGTAAATCGCCTAGAATGACATATTGAATCACATGGTGCACTTAGTTTTCCTGTTTAATAAACATAAAATATATTCTAGGGGTCACTTCGAAAATACTATAAGTTGTTTCCGGTCTCATTTAAATTGCCTAGATATATAGTGTTTTATGCTTCACCTCTTTCCATGATAAATACCATTTAAACTTGTTGGGTACCTAAACAAGAATGAACTAAATAATTTGAATGTGAAGCTTAGTCAATATACAACTCATTGCATGTTGAACTTCACATAATGTGTAGCAGTTGATTGTTGTGCTTTCCATGTCATGCATATTTAAATTGACATGTATCATATTTGATTGTGCACATCATGAATATATTGTGGTGTTTACCGTGTGAACTTTTTATTTCTAGATTTTCTTCTCCTCCCTAGAGTTTCAAAAGCTTTTCACACTATGAGGATCCATTTGACTTTGTTGGTTTGTCTTTTTCACGGGTTTGTTCTTCTTACAAGCGGGATTTCAGGCAAGACGACCATTACCCTGAATACCACTACTATCTTTGCTATGCTAGTTGTCTCATTTATATCGCTATGTCTTGCTACCAACCACTTGTTTGTAAAGCCTCCCAAAATGACATGATGATCATATAACCTCCACCTTCCGAGCAAACTGTTGTTTGGCTATGTTACTACTTGCTAAGCCCGTCTTATAGCATTGCTAGTTGCAAGTGCAGGTTGTTCCATCTGATAACATGTATATATTTGGGATATCACACTATTCTTGCTATTTAATTAATGCATTCGTATACTTGGTAAGGGTGGAAGGTTTGGCATTTTGCTCGATGTTTTGTTCCATCCTTGTCGTCTTAGTTTCCTTCTATCGGTGTTATGTTCCATATTGAGCGCTCCTAACATGCTTGGGTTGTTATTGGGACCCCCTTGATAATTCATTTTGAGATAAAACTCTTCCGGCAAGGCACAACAATGGTACTACATTTTCTTAACTAATAAAACTTGCATAGAGTGGTCAACCTGGATAATTAATAAACAAACCGGGCTAGTGCTCCTCATGAGTGTTGGTTCAAACTGGGCAATGTCTTGCACCCCTTGAAAAACCGGAGTATCAGGCAACCCGATGTCTAGCTCATCTGGTAGTGCCCTAAGAACGAGATATGTGTGGCACCTATCAGGATCTGGCCTGTCGGGCGGTCTTGCTACTTTGTTTTACCTTTAATGAATGTTTTGTGCATCGGGATTCCGATGACACTTCGGGCAATCTCAAGGTTGAGGTGTTCCACCGCAACTTGTGGTTAGTTTGTGACGGATGAGTTGGAGCACCCCCATAGGGTTAAATCTTTCAAAAAGTCGTGTCGCGATTATGTGGCAACTTGGAAATTTTATAATACCCAGCTATAGAAAAGTTGAAGTAAACTCAATTAAGTGTGTAACTGTGACCATCTCTTTTTGTCTACTTTGAACCAAGAATAGAACACAATGGGGTTATGTCTAACTCGTAAGAAGGTGTTCAGGATCACTTATTGATGATTACTAGTTCATGTCCATTTATGCGTAGATCACTCTTCTTATCATTGTACCCGTAAGTTATGCAGATGCCAAATACTTAGTGTTGCTGCAACCTCACCACTTAACTATTCCTCACCCATTAATCTCTGCTAGTCTTGGTACCCTTGGTAATGAGATCGGTGAGTCCCCGTGGCTCATAGATTACTACAAGAATAGTTGCTGGTCCAAGTAAAGCGATGCTCTGACGTGAGATCAATGCTTGTTCTATTCAAAGTTCTTCTTATTCCTCGACAATCATAGGATGGGTTCTAGGTTGGCAGCTTGGGAATAGCAGGGTGGACGTTGTCTCTTTTTTGTTTGTTTTCATCAATAGTTGGATCCTACTCTTCTATATGATGATTCCTATGTATTGATGTATTGAGATATTTATGTTGTAACATGCGGCGAGTGTAAGCCAACTCCATATACTCATCTCTCCATTTCATGTTGTTAGAGCATATTTCTCCATGTGTGGTTTTGGTAATTGATGATAAGGGGTCTTCTTCCCCAATCATTCCCAACTCTTGAGCTCGTGTTCTTCCCCCGTCGTTGACCTTCTCCGAGCTTGCTAACTCTCAATCCCTCCAATGATTCTTGCTAGTTCCTGAGGGAAAACAGAGGAGATCTAGATCCACATTTCCACAAAACACTTTCTCCTCTTTGTGAGGGTAACCCCTTGGATCTAGATCTTGGAGTTCTTCGTGTTCTTATTCGTTCTTCGTCTCATTTTCTTCCATAGCATTAGTTGTTGTGGTGGGATTTGGGAAAGAAGGACTTGGCACTCCGTGTGTCCTTGCCATTGCATTTGGTGCGTAGGTTTGAGTTCTCCACGATGATACGTGGAAGTGAAGTTTGAGAAGCTTATTACTATTGGGTGTTTGGGCACCCTAGAGCTTCTGCCTCTTGAGTGCTTTGGTGACCTAGATGGTTGGTGGTGCCTCGGAGCTCAACCATTGTGGTGTAAAGCTCCGGGCAATCGTAGGGGTCTCCAATTAGGTAGTGGACACTATCTCGAGCAATTGAGATCACCTCCGAGCCACAATCCATTGTGGTGAAGCTTCATGGTGTTGTTGGGAGCCTCCAATTAAGTTGTGGAGATTGCCCCCAACCTTGTTTTTACGGGTTCGGTGACTGCCCTCAAGGGCCACTTAGTGGAAACATGCCATCTTGTATTGTGCAAGGGCATGAAGAGATCACGGTAGCCCTAGTGGCTTCTTGGGGAGCACTATGCCTCCACACCGCTCCAAACGGAGATTAGCATCCTCAAGGGTATGAACTTCGGGATACATCATCATCTTTGTGTGTCTCGGTTATCTCTTACGCGTGCTCTTTACTTATGCACTTTACTTTATGATAGCCATATTGTTTCTTGTTATACATCTTGCTATCACGTAGTTGTTTATCTTGCTTAACATAACTTGTTGGTGCACATAGGTGAGCCTAGATGTTTTAGGTTTTGTGCTTGACTAATTAAACGTTAATTTTATTTTGCATTTGTTCAAGCCTAAACTGTAATTATTTTTAAGCGCCTACTCACCCCCCCTCTAGGCAACATCCACATCCTTTCACATGTATTGTGATGATTTCCATCTTGTGAAGCGTCTCTGATATACACTTCTATCCTTGTTGAGACTTTCAAGTTCCCGCGAGGATAGGACCACATATTGGGAGTTACAAGTTGGTATTAGAGTAGTACCAACCTCGGAGCCCCCTTGATTGATCGAACTTGGACGTTGTCGAGTCTAGAAGAAAAAACTATTTTGAGTCTAGTTATATGTCGAATTGTAGGCTTCCCTTCATCGCTCTTTTGAGGAATCGTGGCGTAGAAAATTTAATTCTACCCCTCTTCTCCCTCAATTTTTTAGGATCACTCGAGTATTTTGGAACCGTTGCGATATTGGTGTAACCAGAATTCTGTTCTTGGTGCCTCTTGGAGATATGGATTGGACCCGAGGAGTTGATCCCCAAGGGGTTCCTATCACATTCTCTATTTTTCCAGTTCTGGAATACCATAGGACGCCAACATCAAAACGTTTCAATACATTTCTTGGTGGGAAATAGTGTCGTAACTTTTCCGAGCACTAGTGGTGATAGCTCGGATGATCTACGAGGTCTAGTATCGTTGTTTTTTGAAGGTCTGAGGTACACGACTTTTCAAGGTTTCTCTAGTTATGTGTTGATGGATGTGATACATTTGGAGCGTAGTATCATGTTAGTAGTTTT
This sequence comes from Hordeum vulgare subsp. vulgare, assembly GCF_904849725.1. Lineage (NCBI taxonomy): Eukaryota > Viridiplantae > Streptophyta > Magnoliopsida > Poales > Poaceae > Hordeum > Hordeum vulgare. Next base: position 150,541,445 of record NC_058522.1, on the reverse strand, counting down.
GTGAGGTTCTACTCCTTGTATCCGTTGGATTAGATTGCATAACGGGAAAACTTTCAAGGTTCGCAGGTGGGAATTAAAGTAGTTACATACGCTATCTTTCCAAAAAATGTGTGATGTGAGGTTGGTGTTTGACATCTAGTGGTTCATTCATAGGACCCTGTCATACTATGGCTTGTGGCGTCTTAAAGAATCCTTGCAGCTTTGTTATGGTTCGAGGACGTAGTACTCATAGTATGATTGTACCGCTTGATTTTTACCATGAAAATATCAAACGAAATCTCTGTCATGTCTTTGTTTCTGGCACAAATTTGCAAGCCTCGTCCTTGTTTTGTTGGAATATGGTAATTCAAGTTGCTTCGATGTCAACAGTGAATTCCAGAACTTTCCTAAATGGTATTATCAATTACTTACAAAACATATTTCCTTTCCATCAATTGAATTTTTCGACACGCGCCAGTTGGGAAAGAATTGCACATTTTTCCTAAAGGCATGCTTCTATTCAAGTTAATTCCATCCTATTTCAATATTGCAAGATATATCCTCTTATTTTCTTTCAGGAGTTCTTTGTTGGAAATATGCCCTAGAGGCAATAATAAAATAGTTATTATTATATTTCCTTGTTCAAGATAATAGTTTATTATCCATGTTAGAATTGTATTGATTGGAAACTAAAATACATGTGTGGATACATAGACAACACACTGTCCCTAGTAATCCTCTAATGGACTAGCTCGTTGACCAAAGATGGTCAAGGTTTCCTAAGCATGGACATGAGTTGTCATTTGATAACGGGATCATATCATTAGGAGAATGATGTGATGGACAAGACCCAAACTATAAACATAGCATATGATCGTGTCAGATTACTGCTATATTTTTTCCATGTCAAAGTATCTGTTCCTATGACCATGAGATCATGCAACTCCCGGACACTGGAGGAAAGCTTTGTATGTATCAAATGTCACAACGTAACTTGGTGACTATAAAGGTGCTCTACATCTATCTTCGAGGGTGTCTGTTGGGTTGGCATGGATCAAGACTCGGATTTGTCACTCTGTGTGATGGAGATGTATCTCTGGGCCCACTCGGTAATGCAACATCACAATAAGCATGCAAGCAATGTGACTAAGGGGTTAGTCACGGGATGTTGTATTACAGAACGAGTAAAGAGACTTGCCGGTAATGAGGTTGAACTAGGTATGGAGATACCGACGATCAAATCTCAGGCAAGTAACATACCGAAGGACAAAGGAAACAACAAATGGGATTGATTGAATCCTTGACAATGAGGTTCAACTAATGAAAGATCTTCATAGAATATGTAGGAACTAATATGGACATCCAGGTCCCGCTATTGGCTATTCACCGGACAGTGTCTCGTTCGTGTTTGCATAGTTTTCGAACCCGCATGGTCTACACACTTAAGGTTCGGTGATGATATAAGCATAATTGAGTCATAGTGTTGGTGACCGAAGGTTGTTCGGAGTCCCGGATGAGATCCGGACGTGACGAGGAACTCCGGAATAGTCCGGAGGTGAAGATTGATATATAGTATGAAGGTCATCGGAGTCCAGAAGTGTTCCGAGGCGTACCGAGGGTTTCATGGAGTATCGAAAGGGGTTTCGGGAGGGACCTGCAATTGTTGGGGGGGGGCTCATGGGCCAAGGAGAGGGGGTCACCGCAGCCCACCAGGGGGCTAGGCGCATGCCCGCTCCCCAACCACTTCGGCAGAAGGGGGTGGGCCTCCTTGGGGCGCAGGTCATCCCAACTTGGGTGGTGATACATCTCCAACGTATCTATAATTTTTGATGGTTTCATGCTATTATCTTGTCAAACTTTGGATATTTTGCATGCCTTTTATATATTTTTTGGGACTAACTTATTAACTTAGTGCCAAGTGCTAGTTCCTGTTTTTTCCTTGTTTTTGACCCCTTTCAAAGGAGATTTTGAAACAGAGTCCAAACGGAAGAAAATCACCGAAAAGATTTTTTCCGGAACGGAAGAAGATCGGGAAGCTTGGGAGCCAAGGCAGGGAAGCCCCAGGGGCCCCACAAGCCCCCACCCCGCGGCCAGGGGGGTAGGTCGCGCCACCCAGGCTTGTGGACCCCCTGAGCGCCCCCTGACCTAGGGGTTGCGCCTATAAATTCCCTAAAAATCCCAAAAAAATTAGGAGATCATCGAAATCACTTTTCGGTCGCCGCAAGCTTCTGTCTCCGCAAGATCCCATCTGGGGCACGTTCTGGTGCCCTGACGGAGGGGGGATTCGGACACAGAGGGCTGCTCCATCAACACCATGACCTCTCCGATGATGCGTGAGTAGTTCCCCATAGACATACGGGTCCATAGCTAGTAACTAGATGGCTTCTTCTCTCTCTTGGATCTTCAATACAAATTCTCCATGATCTTCATGGAGATCTATCCGATGTAATCTTCTTTTGCGGTGTGTTTGTCGAGATCCGATGAATTGTGGATTTATGATCAGATTATCTATGAATCTTATTTGAGTTTCTTCTGATCTCTCTTATGCATGATTTCATATCCTTGTAATTCTCTTCGAGTTGTGGGTTTTGTTTGGCCAACTAGATCTATGATTCTTGCAATGGGAGAAGTGCTTGGTTTTGGGTTCATACCGTGCGGTGACCTCACCCAGTGATAGAAGGGGTAGCGAGGCACGCATCGTGTTGTTGCCATCAAGGGTAAAAAGATGGGGTTTTCATCATTGGTTTGAGATTATACCTCTACATCATGTAATCTTGCTTAAGGCGTTACTCTATTCGTCATGAACTCAATACACTAGATGCATGCTGGATAGCGGTCGATGTGTGGAGTAATAGTAGTATATGCAGAAAGTATCGATCTACTTGTCTCAGACGTGATGCCTATATGTATGATCATTGCGTTAGATATCGTCATGACTTTGCGCGGTTCTATCAATTGCTCGACAATAATTTGTTCACCCACCGTGATGTTTGCTATTATGAGAGAAGCCTCTAGTGAACACTATGGCCCCCAGGGTCTACTCCACACCATATTTTCAGCCTTACACTTTTTACTTCGTTGCACTTTCCGCCTTCAGATCTCACTTTGCAAACAATCTTGAAGGGATTGACAACCCCTTTGAAGCGTTGGGTGCAAGTTTGTTTGTGTTTGCGCAGGTACTCTGGACTTGACGAGGCCCTCCTTCTAGATCGATACCTTGGTTCTCAAACTGAGGAAAATACTTACTGCTCTTGTGCTGCATCACCCTTTCCTCTTCAAGGGAAAACCCGACGCAAACCAGAGAAGTAACAAGAAGAATTCCTAGCGCCAAGGAAGGACTTTTGTTGCCGCAGCAGAAGAATTTCTGGCGCCGTTGCCGGGGAGGAAGATCAAGTCAAGAACTCATCCAAGTAGGTGTCGCAAACTCATCTCTTGCATTTACTTTGTTTGCCAGTTGCCTTTCGTTTTCCTCGCCCCCACTTCACCAATTTGCCTTTTTTGTTTGCCTTTTCGTTCGCCTTTTCGTTCGCCCTTTTTCTTGCGTGCTCTTTGTTTGCTCATGTGCTTGCTTGCTTGCTGAAGTCACCCTGAACGAAAACACCAAACTTTGTGGCTTCTCGAATACTAATAATAATGATTTTATTAGTACTCCGATTGCTCCCGCCACTAGTGCGGAGTCATACGAAATCAATGCCGCTTTGCTGAATCTTGTTATGAAAGAGCAATTCTCCGGCCTTCCTAGTGAAGATGCCGCATCCCATCTCAATACCTTCATTGAGATTTGCGATATGCAAAAGAAAAAAGATGTGGATAATGACGTGATTAAATTGAAGCTTTTTCCTTTCTCGTTGCGAGATTGCGCAAAAACTTGGTTTTCTTCTTTGCCCAAAAATAGTATTGATTCTTGGGATAAGTGCAAAGATGCTTATATATCCAAGTATTTTTCCGCCGGCTAAGATCATCTCTCTCCCTAATGATATCATGAATTTCAAGCAACTTGATCATGAACATGTTGCACAAGCTTGGGAGAGAATGAAATTAATGATTAGAAATTGTCCCGCTCATGGCTTGAGCCTTTGGATGATTATTCAAATCTTTTACGTTGGCTTGAATTTTGCTTCTAGAAATATCTTGGACTCCGCCTCAGGTGGAACGTTCATGGAAATCACGTTAGGAGAAGCCACAAAGCTCTTAGACAACATCATGACGAACTACTCTCAGTGGCACACTGAAAGGTCACCTACTAGTAAGAAGGGACACACTATAGTGGAAATTAACTCGTTGAGTGCTAAGATGGACGAGTTAATGAATTTGGTTGCTAGTAGAAGTGTTCCTTTGGATCCTAATGATATGCCTTTGTCTTCTTTGATTGAGAGTAGCAACGCTAGCTTGGACGTTAATTTTGTTGGTAGGAATAACTTTGGCAACAACAATGCTTTTAGAGGAAACTATGTTCCTAGGCCTTTTCCTGGTAACTCCTCTAATAACTTTGGCAACTCCTACAACAATACTCATGGAAATTACAATATATTACCCTCTGATCTAGAGAGTAATATCAAAGAGTTCATCAACTCTCAAAAGATTTTCAATGCGTCCACAGAGGAAAAGCTACTCAAAATTGACGATTTAGCTAAGAGCATTGATAGAATGTCTAGTGATGTTGATGCTTTGAAAGTTAGATGTGCTCCTCCCAAAATCAACATGGATGAAACTTTGAAAGCTATGCGTGTTTTCATGATTGAGAGCCAAGAAAGAACCGCCAAAATTCGTGCTAGACATGAATGGCTTAAAAAGGCATGTTCTCGTGACGAGAATCACAAAGATCTTAAAGTGCTTGGTGTGACTCCCATTGAATCTTTGTTTTCTTGTGTCAAACCTAATGATTATGGGGCTAGATATGAATCCACTTTGGTTGAAAAGTGCCCCAATGATTCAGAGTCCATCTATCTTGATGCTAAAAGCATTGAAAGTGGAGTAGAAGATGTTAAAACTTTGAGTAGTAATGAAATTACTACCGTGGATTTCAAGGAATTCAATTATGATAGTTGCTCCTTGATTGAATGCATCTCTTTGATGCAATCCATGTTAAAATCTCCACACGCTTATAGCCAAAACAAGGCCTTTACCAATCATATCGTCGAAGCTATGATATAATCTCTTGAAGAGAAACTTGAAGTGGAAGTCTCTATCCCTAGAAAGCTTCATGATGAGTGGGAACCTACCATCAAAATCAAAATCAAAAACTATGAATGCAATGCTTTGTGTGATTTGGGTGCTAGTGTTTCTGCGATTCCAAAGTCTTTATGTGATGTTCTGGGTTTTAATGACATTGAAGAGTGTTCTCTTAATTTGCATCTTGCTGATTCTACTGTCAAGAAAACCATGGGAAGGATCAATGATGTTCTTATTGTTGCAAATAGGAACTATGTACCCGTGGATTTCATTGTGCTTGACATTGATTGCAATCCTACTTGCCCTATTATTCTTGGTAGACCTTTCCTAAGGACTATCGGTGCTATCATCGATATGAAGGAAGGGAATATTAGAATTCAATTTCCTTTAAGGAAGGGCATGGAACAATTTACTAGAAAGAAAATAAGATTGCCTTATGAATCCATGATGAGGGCGACTTATGGTTTGAGCACCAAAGAAGACGATACGTGATTCTATCGCTTTTATGCCTAGCTAAGGGCGTTAAACAATAGCGCTTGTTGGGAGGCAACCCAATGAATTAATCTTTTTTCTTTCTGTTTTGTTGCATCCACACCATCACAATTCTGTTGTGATTGTGTTTTTTGTGTTTCTTTTTGTGTTTGAGCCAAGCAAAACCTTTATGACTAGTCTTGGTAATGGTTGTTTGATCCTGCTGGAAAAAGACAAAAACTTTTCGCTCACGAGATGATTTTTCATTTTTATTCAAAAAGAGATTTTGAGTTTATTCTTTTTGCTGCTGGTTGATATGCTTTTTGACAAGGCCATCGTAATTGTTCAGATTTTTTGAGGTACCAGAAGTATACGAAGTATATACAGATTGCTACAGACTGGTCTGTTTTTGACAGATTCTGTTTTTGTTGAGTTGGTTGCTTGTTTTGATGAAACTATGGTTAGTATCGAGGGGTACTAGCCATGTAAAAGTGAGAATACAGTAGCCCAACACCAATATAGATGGAATTCAAGTTTGCTACAATACCAAAAGAAGTGGTAGTTTGTTTTCTTGTACTAACGTTATCACGACTTTCTGTTTAAGTTTTGTGTTGTGAAGTTTTCAAGTTTTGGGTAATGTTCTCATGGACGATCAGATAAGGAGTGGAAAGAGCTCAAGCTTGGGGATGCCCAAGTCATCCCAAGACAAATTCGAGAACACCAAAAATCCTAAGCTTGGGGATGCCCTGGGAAGGCATCCCCTCTTTCGTCTTCAATCCATCGGTAACATTACTTGGAGCTATATTTTTATTCACCACATGATATGTGTTTTTCTTGGAGCGTATTGTATCGTGGGAGTCTTTTCTTTTTGTTGTGTCACAATCATCCTTGCTGCACACCTTTTTGAGAGAGAGAGACATGCACTCATCGTGATTTTGCTAGAATGCTCATAGTGCTTCACTTATATCTTTTGAGCTAGATAATTTTGCTCTAGTGCTTCACTTATATATTTTAGAGCACGGCGGTGCGTGATTTGGTAGTTGGCTTATGCTATGAAAGAAGTCCCAAAAGTGATAGGTACCCAAAGAGGATGCAAAAACCTGCATCTTCATGTGCATTGAGTAGAAAGAGAAGTTTTGATTCCTCTCAAATTAGTTTTGAGACGTGGATTTGGTAATATTGAGAGCTATGTTAGTAGGGTGTTGTGAATCTAGAGATACTTGTGTTGAAGTTAGTGATTCCCGTAGCATGCACGTATGATGAACCGCTATGTTAGGAAGTCGGAGCATAATTGATCTTTTATTGTCATCATTTGTGTTGAGGTCGGGATCACGCGATGGTTAACACCTACCAACCCTTCCCCTCGGAGTATGCGTTTAGCACTTTGTTTCGATTACTAATAAAAACTTTCGCAACAAGTATGCGAGTTCTTTATGACTAATGTGAGCCCATGGTATAGATGCACTTTCACCTTCCACCATTGCTATCCTATCTAGTGACGCGCAATTCTCGCCGGTGCACAAACCCACCAATTTCCTTCCTCAAAACAGCCACCATATCTACCAACTATGGCATTTTCATAGCCATTCCGAGATATATTGCCATGCAACTCCCACCGTTCCGTCTCATGACTTGTGTCGTCACTCTCATATTGCCATTGCATGATCGTAAGATAGCTAGCGAGATGTTTCAAACGTCATACGCCATGCTAGATCGTTGCACATCCCGGTACACTACCGGAGGCATTTCCTATGGAGTCATCATCATTGTGATCTTTGAGCTGTGAGTAAATAAAAGTGTGATGACCATCATTATTAGAGCATTGTCCCATGTGAGGAAATAAAAAAAGAGGCCAAAGAGCCCAAAAAAAATAGAAAAGAAAAAAGAGAGGCCTAAGAGCCCAAATGAAAAAAAGAGAAAAAGAGAGAAGGGACAATGCTACTATCTTTTTCCACACTTGTGCTTCATAATAGCATCATGTTCTTCATGATTGAGAGCTTCTTGCTTTGTCACTACCAAATGCTAGTGGGAATCTTCATTATATAACTTGGCTTGTATATTCCAATGATGGGCTTCCTCAAAATTGCCCTAGGTCTTCGTGAGCAAGCAAGTTGGATGCACACCCACTAGTTTTCCTTTTGAGCTTTCACATACTTATAGCTCTAGTGCATCTCTTGTATGGCAATCCCTACTCATTCACATTGATATCTATTAATGGTCATCTCCATAGCCTATTGATACGCCGAGTCAATGAGACCATCTCCTCTTTTTTGTCTCACAACCTCCACAACACTCTATTCCACCTATAGTGCTATATCCATGGCTCGCGCTCATGTATTGCATGATAGTTATAAAACGTTTGAGAAAGTAAGAGTGCGAAAACAATTACTTGGCCAATACCGGGGTTGTGCATGATCTACATTAGTTGTGTGAGGATGATGGAGCATAGCAGGAGTATATGATTTTGTAGGGATAACTTTCTTTGGCCTTGTTATTTTGAAAGTTCATGATTACCTTGCTAGTTTGCTTGAAGTATTATTGTTTTCGTGTCAATAGCAAACTATTGCTTTGAATCTTACAGATCTGAGCATTCATGTCACGTGAAAGAAGTTGCAAAGGACAACTATGCTAGGTAGCATTCCACATCAAAAATTCATTCTTTATCACTTCCCTACTCGAGGACGAGCAGGAGTTAAGCTTGGGGATGCTTGATACGTCTCCAACGTATCTATAATTTTTGATGGTTTCATGCTATTATCTTGTCAAACTTTTGATGTTTTGCATGCCTTTTATATATTTTTTGGGACTAACTTATTAACTCAGTGCCAAGTGTCAGTTCCTGTTTTTTCCATGTTTTTGACCCCTTTCACAGGATATTTTGAAACGGAGTCCAAAGGAAGAAAATCCCCGAAAAGACTTTTTCCGGAACGGAAGAAGATCGGGAAGCTTGGGAGCCAAGTCAAGGGAGCCCCACGGGCCCCACAAGCCCCCACCCCGTGGCCAGGGGGGTAGGTCGCGCCACCCAGGCTTGTGGGCCCCCTGAGCGCCCCCTGACCTAGGGGTTGCGCCTATAAATTCCCTAAAAATCCCAAAAAAATCAGTAGATCATCGGAATCACTTTTCAGCCGCCGCAAGCTTCTGTCTCCGCAAGATCCCATCTGGGGCACGTTCTGGTGCCCTGCCGGAGGGGGGATTCGGACACGGAGGGCTTCTCCATCAACACCATGACCTCTCCAATGATGCGTGAGTAGTTCACCATAGACCTACGGGTCCATAGCTAGTAACTAGATGGCTTCTTCTCTCTCTTGGGTCTTCAATACAAAGTTCTCCATGATCTTCATGGAGATCTATCTGATGTAATCTTCTTTTGAGGTGTGTTTGTCGAGATCCGATGAATTGTGGATTTATGATCAAATTATCTATGAATCTTATTTGAGTTTCTTCTGATCTCTCTTATGCATGATTTCATATCCTTGTAATTCTCTTCGAGTTGTGGGTTTTGTTTGGCCAACTAGATCTATGATTCTTGCAATGGGAGAAGTGCTTGGTTTTGGGTTCATACCGTGCGGTGACCTCACCCAGTGACAGAGGGGGTAGCAAGGCACGCATCGTGTTGTTGCCATCAAGGGTAAAAAGATGGGGTTTTCATCATTGGTTTGAGATTATCCCTCTACATCATGTCATCTTGCTTAAGGCGTTACTCTGTTCGTCATGAACTCAATACACTAGATGCATGCTGGATAGCGGTCGATGTGTGGAGTAATAGTAGTAGATGCAGAAAGTATCGGTCTACTTGTCTCGGACATGATGCCTATATGTATGATCATTGCCTTAGATACCATCATGACTTTGCGCGGTTCTATCAATTGCTCGACAGTAATTTTTCACCCACCATGATATTTGCTATTATGAGAGAAGCTTCTAGTGAACACTATGGCCCCCAGGGTCTACTCCACACCATATTTCCAGCCTTACACTTTTTACTTCGTTGCACTTTCCGCCTTCAGATCTCACTTTGCAAACAATCTTGAAGGGATTGACAACCCCTTTGAAGCTTTGGGTTCAAGTTTGTTTGTGTTTGCGCAGGTACTCTGGACTTGACGAGGCCCTCCTTCTGGATCGATAACTTGGTTCTCAAACTGAGGGAAATACTTACTGCTCCTGTGCTGCGTCACCCTTTCCTTTTCAAGGGAAAAACCGATGCAAACCAGAGAAGTAACAAGAAGAATTCATAGCGCCAAGGAAGGACTTTTGTTGCCGCAGCAGGTGGCAAGGCACCTAAGTGGGGGGCGCCCTAACCCTAGTAACCCTAGGGCGCCCTCCCCTCTCCCTTCCTCCTATATATAGAGAGGTAGAGAGTGGGCAGCCACACGACAATCTTGCTGCGGAGCTACCCCTCCTCTCCCTCGTAGTTTCGCTCCTCCATAACCCCTCGGCGAAGCCCTGCCGGGCTGTGACCACCAACACCTCACCATGTCGTCGTGCTGTCGGCGGACTCAGGATTCTACTTCACCATTGCTAACTGGATCGAGGAGGTGAAGGCGTCACCAAGATGTACGTATGTTGAGCGCGGAGGTGATGTCCGTTGAGCACTTGATCGGGAGATCGCGGGACGGTTCGTGATTGGATCGCGAAGACGTACCACTACATCAACCGCACTCTTGAACTCTTCCGCTTAGCGATCTACAAAGGTACGTAGATCCAATCTCTCCACTAGTAGATGGTCATCACCATGGATAGATCTATTTGCACGTAGGAAATTTTTTGTTTCCCATGCAACGTTCTCCAACAGTGGTATCAGAGTTAGGTCTATGCGTAGATGGCATCTCGATCAGAACACAAAGGAGTTTGTGGGCGTTGATATTCAGGTTGCTTCCCTCCTTTGTCTTTTCTTTATTTCACGGTATTGTTGGATGAAGCGGCCCGGACCAACTTTACTCGTCCACGTACGAGAGACCGGTTCCATCGACTGCAACCTGTTGCATAAAGATGGCTAGCGGGTGTATGTCTCTCCTACTCTAGTTGAGTCGGATTCGACAAAATGTTGTCCTTGTAGAAGGTTAAATATCAATTTGCATATCACCGTTGTGGTTTTTGCGTAGGTAAGAAGCGTTCTTACTAGATACCCATAGCAGCCACGTATTGCAACAACAAATTAGAGGACGTCTAACTTTATTTTGTAGGGTATGCATGTGATGTGATATGGCCAATGACATGATGTGATATATTTGATGTATGAGATGGTCATATTGTAATAGTTAATATCGACTTGCATCTCGATGCTACGACAACTGGCAGGATCCATAGGGTTGTCTTTAATTATTGTATGACATGTGTGTCACTCATTAAGCTCTATGTGATGCTTTACTTTATTGCTAAGTGGTAGCAATACTAGTAAAATTATGGTTTGTGCGACAACCTCGATGGCAGCACCATGATGGAGATCATGGTGTGGCTCCGGTGACGATGGAGATCATGCCGGTGCTTTGGAGATGGAGATCAAAAGCACAAGTTCATGGCCATATCATGTCACTTATGATTTGCATGTGATGTTAATCCTTTTATGCACCTTGTTTTGCTTAGGATGGCGGTAGCATTGTAAGGTGATCCCTCACTTAATTTCAAGATAAAATTGTGTTCTGCCCGAGTGTGCACCATTGCGAAAGTTCGTCGTTTTGAGACACCACGTGATGATCGGGTGTGATAGACTCTACGTTAACATGCAACGGGTGCAAGACAGTTTTGCACATGCGGAACACTCGGGTCAAACTTGACGAGCCTAGCATGTACAGACATGTCCTCGGAACACAAGAGACGAAAGGTCGAAGATGAGTCATATAGTAGATATGATTAACATGGAGATATTCACCATTGAAGCCACCTCATGTCACGTGATGATCGGGCATGGGTTGGTGGATTTGGATCATGTGTCACTCGAATGACTAGAGGGATGCCAATCTGAGTGGGATTTTTTAGTATTATGATTAACTAAACTCATTATCTTGAACAATAGTCTAAGTAATCTTTGCAAATTTACGCTGTAGATCAATGGCTCACGCGTTAGCACCCCTGAATTTTAATGCGTTCCTAGAGAAATCCAAGATGAAAGATGATGGGAGCAACTTTGTTGACTGGGCCCGTAATCTGAGCCTTGTCCTCACGGTTTCCCAAAAGAACTATGTCCTTGATACACCTCTAGGTGACATGCCACCCCAACCGGTGACCCAAGATGTTATGAACATCTGACAGTCGCGTTTGGATGACTACTTAGTAGTTTAGTGTGCGGTATTGTATGACTTAGAACCAAGACTTCAAAGATATTTTGAACGTCATGGAGCATATGAGATGTTCGAGGAATTTAAGTTTATCTTTGAGAAGAATGCCCGGGTCGAGAGGTATGAGACCTCTAATAAGTTCTATGCTTGCAAAATGGAGGAGAACGGGTCTGTCAGTGAGCATGTGGTTAGAATGTCTGAGTATGCTAACCATCTCCCTAAGTTGGGAATTGCTCTCCCGCCAGAGGCCATCACTAACAGAATTCTCCAATCAGTGCCGCCTAGCTAGAAAAGCTTTGTGCTGAACTACAACATGCAAGGGATGAATAAATCAATCACCGAGCTGTTTGCGATGCTGAAAGTCGCTAAGTCAGAAATCCAGAAGGAACATCAAGTGTTGATGGTCAATAAGACCACCAGTTTCAAGAGGAATGGCAAGGGCAAGAAAGGGAACTTCAAGAAGAGTGGCGAAGTTGTTGCCCCTCCCGTGAAGAAACCCAAGGATGGGCCCAAGCCAGAAACTGAGTGCTATCATTGCAAGGGGACTGGTCACTCGAAGCGAAACCGCCCCAAGTATCTGGATGACAAGAAGGCGCCCAATGCCAAACAAGGTATATATGACATACATGTTATGTGTACCTCACCAACTCTCATTGTAGTGCCTGGGTATTTTATACCGGTTTGGTTGCTCACATTTGCAACTCAAAATAGGAACTACGGAATAGACGATGGTTGACAATGGATGAAGTGACGATGCACGTGGGAAATGGTTCCAAGGTTGATGTGATGGGCATCGACACGCTCTCACTTCGGTTACCATTGGGATTAGTGATGAACCTAAATGATTGTTATTTTGTGCCTGCGTTAAGCATGGACATTATATCTAGATCTTGTTTATTACGAGACGGTTACTCTTTTAAATCACAGAATAATGGTTGTTCTATTTATATGAGTAATATCTTTTATGATCATGCACCCAATCTGAGGGGTTTATTCTTATTGGATCTCGATAGTAATGACATGCATGTTCATAACATTGATGCCAAAAGATGTAGAGTCGATAATACCACTTTCTTATGGCACTGCCGCTTGGGTCATGTTGGTATAAAGCGCATGAAGAAACTCCATGTTAATGGACTTTTGGAGTCACTTTATTTTGAATCGCTTGACACATGTGAACCATGCCTCATGGGCAAGATGACCAAAACTCCGTTCTCCGGAACAATGGAGCGAGCAAGTGACTTATTGGAAATCATACATACTGATGTGTGCGGTCCGATGAGCATTGAGGCACGCGATGGATATCGTTATTTTCTCACCTTCACTGATGATTTGAGTAGATATGGTTATATTTACTTAATGAAACACAAGTCTGAAATGTTTGAGGAGTTTAAACAATTTCAAAGTGAATTAGAGAATCATCATAACAAGAAGATCAAATTCCTACGGTCTGATCGAGGAGGAGAATATCTGATTTATGAGTTTGGCACTCACTTGTGGAATTGTTTCATAGTTGACTCCGCCTAGAACACCACAGTGCAATGGTGTGTCTGAATGTCGTAATTGTACTTTATTGGATATGGTGTGTTCTATGATGTCTCTTGCCGATTTGCCATTATCATTTTGAGAAAAAGTTAAGACCACGGGGATGAATGAATAGAGCTAAGGAACCAGGGGCACAGAAATAAAAAAAAACCTTTTTAGTAAGCCTCATCCTTTGTTTTGTTGGAGTATGGTAATTCGAGTTGCTTCGATGTCAAATGGTGATTTCATATCTTTCCAAGATGTGTTCTCGATATTTTTATGGGAATGCTAATTCTTTTGCTCAATCAAGTTGTCTTATCTATTCTTTTCAACCGGAGTTGTCATGTTAGATTCTTTTCAACCGGTGTGCTTCTCTTCAAGTGGATTCAATCCTCTCCAATTTTGCGAGATCAACCTCTCATTTCTTTCCAGAGTTCATCTCATCTGTCCCAAGTTGTCTTTGTTTCTCTCGCCCTCCCTCCCTTTTTCTCAAATGATTTAGTTATCATCCAAGTGCATTTCAATTCATTGATTCTTCCGCTGTCTTTTCTTTTCTCTCTTATAGGGTGATTGATTATGAAGATTATCAGGAGTTTTGAGTTCATCTTTCTTCAGTCTTGTTGTCTCTCCGGTGGATTCAATTCAATATTTTCGTGTCATCATATCCTTTCCATTTGTTCAATGCTTTCAGTGTTGGAAAATTATCTTCAATCCTCTCTTGTCATTCATCAATCTCTTTTCTATCTGGAGTGCTGAAGGTATGTCAGAGTTTCTTGTTTTCAATCCTTCCAATTAATTTGAGGTGCTAACCTCATCAAGTTTTCTTTGTACCAGTGTAATCTCTCTCTTTCTGGGAAATCTTTTCAACGGTGTTTTCTTTTGAGTGGGACCATAACCCACTGGTTTCTCTGAGGATCTTACCTGAATCTCTAATATTTTCCCGGAGATCTCTAATTCTTTTCAATTATGACGTAAGTGTGAATCTCACCAGTCATATTCCTTCTTCAAGATCGCTTCAAATTTATTTTCGTCATTGGCTCAACTTTTCCTTGTTCTTATTCTCGAGTGTCTTAGTTATTTTTTGGTGGTGTTCTCCTCATCATTTGCAGCTTGGAAGACCGAAGGAGTGTTTCTCTCAAATCTTGTCCATTCTTTTGATGATTCATCATTTCAGCTTTGTGTTATCATCTTGAATTGTTTCCAATCACGAGTAATCCCTTTCTTGCTATCCGGTGCATTTCAGATTTGATTTCATTTTCGATCCTCCGAAGGCCATCATTTCAGAAGATTTCTTCGTTCTCAGCTTTCAGTAGTCGTTCTCAAATTCTTCTCAATTGTTGTCTCTTCATTTGCCTCTCAATTATTCCGGTGCCTTGTTCTAGTTTTTCTCTCACGTGGCTCTTGATCTCTTCATTCTCATATATCTCCATTCATTCTACTTATCCCCATTCATTCCAATTCTCATCGGTGGTTCTTTCAAGACTTCTTCAATTTGTGATCCATCTCTCTCTCCTCAATATTTTCAAGAAGAATAGGTGGTATGCCTAATCCGTGCTTGTCATCAATTTAACTTGATGAGGGGTAGGAATAACATAATTCTTATTCTCATTTCTTCAAGATGATTTCAATTCTTCTTCCGGAGTAGCTTAAGATATCAATTCTTTTCTCAAGGTGTTCTTCAAGATTCTAGTCGAAGGTGCTCAAGTATTCTTTTCTTGCATTTCAAAGAACAATTCTTCCTCCTTTATCCTTTGAGGTGGTGTTATATCATTGTTGTTAGTGGAGGAGTCTCGAAGAAAATTTGTTTCAAGAATAAGATATTTAAACCCACCGATTCTATGATCATGAGATATTTCAACCCATGATTTCTTCATTGAGCTATCTTGGTTTAGATTTCACCTAAAGCTTTATCTAATGGTTGTTTCTATTATGGTGGTTATCATTGACCCAAGTTCTCAATGTATCCTCTTGGTGTAAGAAGTTGTGCATATCTTGTTGCTCCCAATCTCTATTTCTGTTACTGGCTGGTTGTCACCTCATAATTGTTGAGATGGTTTCATAAGTCCACTACAAGCTTGTTCTTTCTGTTCTTGGGTTGCCAACAAACCCGTTCAATTCTTCTTGCAAGGCTGCTTGTCAAATTCAATTGTGGTAGAAGTTTTCATTTTCTTCTCCATTCTCTTCTTCCCAATGATCTAGTTTCTATTCTCTTGTCCAGAGTTGTGGTGATGTTGCTCTCTTCAATCTATCTTCTTGTTCTATCAAGATCATGTTCTCTCCTTGCTTGTTGAATTTAGTTAGTTTGTTGTGAATCTTGTCAAGATCTTTCCATCTTATCAAATTTTGTCCTCAATTTCCTACCGAAGTGTTGCCGAAATTTTGTTTAAATTCTTGCTTGTTTCTCATATCATTCTTCATCCCTTGCAACCTTCAAGGATCGCTCATTTCACTCGTTTGATAAATAAGCGACTAAGTTTTACCTATTGCTCTTTCTCTTACTTTTCCCCTTTCATTCTTAGATCTCGGGGCGAGATCTCTTGTTACTTGTCACGCCCAAGATGCGACCCTATCCTCAATTTGGCACGAAGGCCTCGTCAGGGATAGAAGCGCATTTCGTCGTGTCGCAAGAATGGACATCGTTACAAGCACATGTACTGAAAAGATGAGATATAATAGAATTGGCTTACACTCGCCACAAGCTACATCAGAGTCACATCAGTACATTACATATTCATCAAGAGTAAGAGCAGGGTCCGACTACGGACGAAAACAAAACGACAAAAGAAGAACGACGTCCATCCTTGCTATCCCAGGCTGCCGGCCTAGAACCCATCCTAGATCGATGAAGAAGAAGAAGAAGCAACTCCAAATGAACAATCAACACGCTCGCATCAAATAATCTTTACCTGTACCTGCAACTGGTGTTGTAGTAATCTGTGAGCCACTGGGGACTCAGCAATCTCATTTCCAAAGGTATCAAGACTAGCAAAGCTTAATGGGTGAGGCATGGTTAAGTGGTGAGGTTGCAGCAGCGGCTAAGCATATATTTGGTGGCTAAACTTACGAGTACAAGAAATAAGAGGGGGAAGATCTACGCATAACGGACGTGAACTACTGATGATCAAAAGAATGATCCTAAACACCTACCTACGTCAGACATAACCCCACCGTGTCCTCGATTGGAGCAAGAGCTCACGAAAGAGACAGTCACGGTTACGCACACAGTTGGCAAGTTTTAATTAAATTAACTTCAAGTTATCTAGAACCAGTGTTAAACAAAGTTTCCACGTTGCCACATAACCGCGGGCACGGCTCTCCGAAAGATTTAACCCTGCAGGGGTGCTCCAACTAGTCCATCACAAATTACCACAAGCCGCATAGAAATCCTCAATCACGAAGCTCGCGATCTCGTCGGATTCCCTAGTGGAAAACCTCAACTCTGAGATTACCCAAAGCATCACCGGAATCCCGATGCACAAGATATCTCGTCAAAGGTAAAACTAATCCAGCAAGGCCGCCCGGCGTGTCGACGATCCCGATACGACGGATGGAACTAGCTACGAGTGCCAAACCTCGAGTTTCCCCGTGGTGGCCCCGTAGGCAGACCGTTTGGGACCAACACCATCAGCACTGGCCCCCCTGTTTATGTAAAGTTACTCCTCGGGTTCATGACGCCCTATGCATTTCAATATTAACAAAATTATTATGTTGGGAAAATGTAGAACCAATGTTGGGCCTTGCCAGACCAGCTTTAATCTAAAACGAATTATCAAGGGGGTCCCCATAACAACCCCGATCGTGTTAGGAGCGCTCATTTATGGAACATAACACCGGTAGCCGAAACTAAGGGGGCAAAGGTGGAACAAAACACCGGGCTAGAAAGGCCGAGCCTTCCACCTTTTACCAAGTATATAGGTGCATTAAATTAATTAGCATTAAATACGATGATATGAAAAGGAAAACATGTTATCACATGGAAACAACTGCACCTGCAACTAGCAACGCTAACACAGGGTTAAGCAAGCGGTAACATAGCCAATCAGTGGTTTGCTAGGTCGAACAGGTTGAAGGTTATCATGGCATTGTTGAGAGGCTAAAATTTAACATGTGGTAGGCAACGAGACATAAGCGATAGAAGCGATAAAACTAGCATGGCAATGATAGTAATGGTATCTAGGGAAATGATCATCTTGCCTGAGATCCCGCTTGGAAGAAGAACAACTCGGTGGAGTCGGCAAACCATCGTAGTCGAACGGGTCCTCACATTCCGACACGCTTGCGGAACTCTATCGAGACGTAGCAAACCGGAAACAAACATCAACACAAATATTCACCACACGATGCACAACATGATGCACTACCCAATATGCTGCATGGATGCTCAACCCCTATTGATGCACTTAACCCATCCTGCATCGGTAAACAAGTGCCACCTCATCACAAAGTGAAACTTCTGCAGAACTGCTCAGAAGTGGAAACTAGTGTCTCCATTGGATTCCTTGGGTTCTTCTACCCCAAATCCATATATTACAGTGCTATATATGCATGAAGAAAAACACCACAAACAGCAAAGGGAAAACTACACAGGATCAAACTCCGATGTTAACAAGAACAGGGGGGACTGTTCTTATATGCCAGATTGTGCATATCCCCTTCTAGAATATTCCAGGTTTGGATATACAACACAAAACTAAACAAACAAAATTAATTTAATCCTCAGGGGGTCCCACTAATCATACACACCAGGGCCCCTAGTATGGCATGTGGGCTCTGGACCCACTATCAGTGGCACACTACTGCAAGCAACTAAAAAACACAGGGAAAAAAATATAACATGGGAGTAGGGGAACTCGAACCCACTACCTACTACAACACAATAGGACAATCACCACTGAGCTAGGCTCGGTTCACTGCCCTAACAGGAGAAATAACCTACCTATGCACCTAAGCAGGCAACACCACAGTTTAAAAGAATAAATACCCAAATAAAAGAAAGGGGCGTGCGAGGGGCTCGAACCCTCGACCTACTGGCGCTGCAATGGCTCGGTTGCCACTACGATGGTGAAGTGCTACTGCTAGAACAGGGAAAGAAATGTACATATGCAGACTCTGCTAACTAGCACAGGAGAACAAAACTCGCAGAGGTAAAAATGGGGCGCTGGGGTCTCGAACCCGAGACCGCCTGGATGCAAACGAGAGGTGCTAGCAACTGGGCTACGGAGGGAATTGCAGTATGAAATGGGTTTCGCACGAAATGAACCATACCATGTCGTTGTCTGACGAAACTGAACATTTGGAACAACCCATGCTATGCAGTCGAGCTGGAGACGCAGGTTGCTCGTGGTCGGGGCGAGCTGGAGGTCAAGCCGGTCCTGAGGGTGGAGCTTCACCATGGGGGTGTGGTGACGCAACAGGTCAAGGGAGGGAGTCCAGCTCCAGTCGGGGTCGCGGCCTCCCGGCGGCTTGGATAGGCAAGCTGCATGGGGCGGCGTCCATGGCAGGATCCTGCGGATACTGCACGGGGACGGCGAGGGTGACAAGGTCCTGGCCGGAGGCGACAGGGACGAACCAGATCGGAGCCTGATCCGGGGCGGCCATCCCGTTCCCAACGGCGGCGAGGTCCAGGCTGCCTGGGGCTCCCATGTCTGAAACAGAGGGAGCAACGAGCATGAGAAAGGGAATGGGAAGAAGAAGGGGGCACGGGGCGTGGGGACATGACCTCATCGGCCAGCAGGGCGGCGCGACGGCTCCGGTAGGGGAGCTCCTTCCCCCACGTTGGTAGATGCTCCTGCTGCGACGGGGCGAGGCTGGAGCATCTGACGACGGGCCGGAGGCGACAGAGCAGAGGAGGCGGGTGGTTGCGGTTGCTGAACGCATCCAGGACGCAGAGACGCGACGCTGACGAAGCAGAGGGGATTGGGGCTTGAGCATGGATTTTGGATCGGGACGATCCCGAGGTGGGAGACATGGGGTGGCGGCAGCGCTGGGAGGATTTGATGGATGGGACAGGGGTCCTAGGTTCTAGGGTTTGCCTGCTTAAATAATTAGGTGGGTATGGATAGGACTGACTGGACCCTTCGATATAAATCGGACGGTCGAGAATGAATAGGCTAGGGAGTCCAATGGACAAACCGATGACTGTTTGCGGTAAAACGGGGTTGATCCGGATCCAACGGTCACGACCGTCGGGCTCGGGTTCCGGGAGGTTTTCGGACTGGCCGCGAGTAGGGTCGACGCACTGTGCACAGGGGCTAGGCGAAGATGAGAGGGAAAACGGGCACCCCGGTGACAGAGTTTAAAATACCGCAACGTCCGACAATTGACCGGCTATAGTGCCGCTATATAATAAACGGCACGGGTAACAAACTAGCTCCGATCGCGATGAAATTTGACTAACGTCCTACCTATACTAAATTAAGACTGCACGCCAAGTTCCAGCCCAATCGGAGAAAGTTTTAAACACGTTATAAAAACAAGGTCTTGACGATGTCGCGGGCGCGTGCGAGTGCGGTCGGACTCAGAACGGACTACGACGCGAACCGGCAACTAACAACGGATGCAAGTTTGAAAACTGGTGGCAACGGAGAAGCCGATGCAATGCAGATGATGCGCATGATGCGATGATGATGCGACAAAATAAAATAGACACACGACGAAAACGGAAAGAAAAAGGGGATCCTCTGGAACGTCGGCATCAGGCTTTCACAACTCTCCTACACTACAAGAGGATGTCGCCCCGATATCCAAGAATGAAAGGGGGAGAGGCTGAGAAAGAACACGAGGTAAAAACTTAGTCGGTTCTTTGACAAACGAGTGAAACCAACGATCCTTGAAAGTTGCAAAGAGATGAGGAGTGATATGAGAAAGAAGCAAGAATTCACGGAAAATTTCGGCAGCACTTCGGTAGGAAAATGGGACAAAAAATTCGTTAAGAAGAGAGAATTACACAATATACATAACACACAACTAAATAGAGCAATGGAACACCATGATCTTGGTAGAACAACATAATAGACCCAAAAGAGCAACATCACAATGCCTCCGGAACAAGAGAATAGGAACTAGCTCATACGGAAGAAGAGAATGCAGAGAGAATGACAACTACTAACTCCAATGAACTTGACAAGTACCCTTGCGAGAAGAATTGAACGGAGTTGTTAGAAAAACTACAACGAAAAAAAACAAGATAGTAGTGGGCTTACGAAAATCATCTCAACAAATATGAGGTGACAACCAACCACTAAAAGAAACAAGGATAGATTGGGAGTAAGAAGATACGAACACTTACTTACACCAAGAGGATACATTGAGAACTTGGATTAATGACAAGCACCATGATAGCATAATCCATAGGAAAAGATTTAGGTGAAATCCAAATCAAGATAGCTCAATGAAGAATCATAGGTTGCAAATATCTCATGATCAAAGAATTGGTGGATTTAATTATCTCATTCTTGAAAGGAAAACTCTTCGAGGCTCCTACACTAACAATAATGATATAATACCACTTCAAAGGATAAAGGAAGAACAAATGCACCGAAAATGGAAGAGAAAGAATACTTGAGGTATTCCAACAGGAATCTTGAAAAACTTATGAGAATGAATCACATACTTGAAGAACCACCAAGAAGGACCTCCGTATACGAATGAATGATGCAAAGTTAGCAAGGTAGAAAAGAATAAGATTATGACCTTGCCAAAATTTAGATGAAGCCTCACAAAGAGATACTTGACAAAACTTGGAACTCCGGAAAGAAAAGATAAGAACACTTGAGAAAAAGGAATTGATATCATGAGTCACTCCGGAAGAAGAATGGAAATCATTATGAAACAGGAATAAGAATTATGTTATGCTTATCCTTCATCAAGTTTAATTGATGACAAGCAACGGATTTAGCATACAACTTATTCCTCTTGAAAAGATTAAAGAGAGATAGATAAAGCACAAACTAGAAGAAATGTTGCAAGAAACACCGGTAATAATTCACAATTGCATGGGAACACCACGAATTAATGGAGAAACATGAGAATGAAGAGCACATGAGCCACCTGAGAGAAAACTTGAACAAGGCACCGGATAATCGAGAGACGAACGAAGAGACAACAATGGAGAAGAATTGAGGATGAAAGCTGAAAGCTGAGAACGAAGAATCTTCTAACATGATGGCCTTCGGAGGATCGAGAATAAAAACAACTCAGAAATGCACCGGATAGCCAGAAAGGGAATACTCATGATTTGAACAAACAAGATGACGACACCAAGCTGAAACGATGAATCTCGAAGAGAATGGACCAAGACTCGAGAGAAACACTCCTTCGGTCTTGAAAGAAGAGAATGATGAGAAGAACACCACCAAGAATTAATGAGACACTCGGAATAAAGAAGAATGAAATGTTGAGCCAATATGAGAATTAATTCAAACAGAACTTGAAGAAGTAATATGATTGATGGAAATAATACTTACATCATAGTTAAAATAATTAGAGACTCCGGGAAAAGATTAAAAGAGCGAGGAAAGATCCTGGGAAAACCTATGGGTTATGGGCCCACTCAAAGAAACCACCGTTAGAAAAGATTGCTTAGAATGAGAGATATTGCACCGGTACAAATGAAAAA
The DNA here is from genome assembly GCF_904849725.1 of Hordeum vulgare subsp. vulgare. Taxonomy (NCBI): domain Eukaryota; kingdom Viridiplantae; phylum Streptophyta; class Magnoliopsida; order Poales; family Poaceae; genus Hordeum; species Hordeum vulgare. The sequence continues at coordinate 150,519,407 of NC_058522.1, read as the reverse complement.
TAGATGAGGTAGAGCACCTCGAAATAATTAAAGATCTGAAACAAGAAACTCTGAGATATCTTCAACACTCCGGATAGGATAGATAGAAAAGAAAACAAGATAGGCTCACAAGAAACTCCAACATAGGAAGAATAACAAGGATGAATAGGATATGATGAACACAGACAACTGAATTAAATTCATCGGAAAGATGACAAGAATGAATAAAGAGGAACATGAATCTCCTGAGAATCTTCACAATGAACCACCGGATAGGACACGGAGGAAAAGATAGCGGAAGCACAAGAAAGAAAACTCTTGGATAAAAATTGAATCACTGAGAAAAAGGGCGGGAGGGTGGGGAAAAACAAAGACAACTTGGGCTAGATGAGATGAACTCCGGAATAAAATGAGAGAATGATCTTGCAAAATTGGATAGGATTGAGTTCACTTGGAGAGAAACATACCGGTTGAAAAAGAATTGATACGATGACTCCGGTTGAAAAGAATTGATAAGACGATCTGATTGAGCAAAGAATTTGCATTCACATAAAAATATGAGAACACAGATTAGGAAAGATCTGAAATCACCACTTGACATCGAAGCAACTGAATTACCATATTTCTACAAAACAAAGAGTGCGGCTTACAATTAGCCAGAACAAACTCATGAGAAAGATTTCGTCCGATATTTTCGTGGACAAGATCGCACGGGCTCGATTTTACAGTAGCCATCAAGTGCAAGGCAGTGCACCCGACATACGAAGCGTCCCTGAGTCGTAGCAAGCTACAAGGACTCTTTAAGACACAACGTGTACCGCTGTAAGTCGACCGTGAACAAACAAATCCACTAGATGTCGAACCCCAACCTAACATCATGCATTTGTTGTAAGAATGTCCTATAAGTAACTACTTGAATTCCCACCTATGAATTCCCGAAATATCTGGTCATGCAATCTGGTACACGGATACAAGGAGTAATAAGACACAACTCCTATACTAACCCGTCACCTGTATCACATCCGTCAACACACAACCAGAATCTCGGACCTTCATCTACAACAGACCCTCGTGATCACAACGATACAAAGTATGGCAGTACCCCCGAACAATCTGCACCAGTACTGGGGACATCGGGGTTATCTCGCCACTTCTAGTATTGAAGCAATTACGAACATCCTTCGTCCTGAGATACTAAGAAATCTGAATGATAACGATGTGCTCAAGAATCCCCAGGAGCTCAACTCCCCGGAAGAAAATCAAGTCAGACAGGAGGCACCAAGACAGAACTCTGTCACATCGGCATCATATAGATTCCAAAAATATCCGCGTGATCCTAAAAATTTTTTTGAGTGAGAAAAGTAGTAGAATAAATTATTACGTCAAGATTCCTCACCAGAGCATAGAAGAGGAGAAAAATAATCCTACTCTCCGCTATATAACTAGACTCAAAGCAGTTTTTCACTAGACTCGACTCGGCCAAGTTCGATCAATCAAGGGGGCTCCTAGGTCGGTACGGCTCTGATACCAACTTGTCACACCCAAGATGCGACCCTATCCTCAATTTGGCACGAAGGCCTCGTCAGGGATAGAAGCGCATCTTGTCGTGTCGCAAGAATGGATATCGTTACAAGTACATGTACTGAAAAGATGAGATATAATAGAATTGGCTTACACTCACCACAAGCTACATCAGAGTCACATCAGTACATTACATATTCATCAAGAGTAAGAGCAGGGTCCGACTACGGACGAAAACAAAACGACAAAAGAAGAACGACGTCCATCCTTGCTATCCCAGGCTGCCGGCCTGGAACCCATCCTAGATCGATGATGAAGAAGAAGAAGAAGCAACTCCAAATGAACAATCAACGCGCTCGCGTCAAATAATCTTTACCTGTACCTACAACTGGTGTTATAGTAATCCGTGAGCCACAGGGGACTCAGCAATCTCATTTCCAAAGGTATCAAGACTAGCAAAGCTTAATGGGTGAGGCATGGTTAAGTGGTGAGGTTGCAGCAGCGGCTAAGCATATATTTGGTGGCTAAACTTACGAGTACAAGGAGTAAGAGGGGGAAGATCTACGCATAACGGACGTGAAAAACTGATGATCAAAAGAATGATCCTGAACACCTACCTACGTCATACATAACCCCACCGTGTCCTCGATTGGAGCAAGAGCTCACGAAAGAGACAGTCACGGTTACGCACACAGTTGGCAAGTTTTAATTAAATTAACTTCAAGTTATCTAGAACCAGTGTTAAACAAAGTTAACACGTTGCCACATAACCGCGGGCACTGCTCTCCGAAAGATTTAACCCTGCAGGGGTGCTCCAACTAGTCCATCACAAATTACCACAAGCCGCATAGAAATCCTCAATCACGAAGCTCGCGATCTCGTCGGATTCCCTAGTGGAAAACCTCAACTCTGAGATTACCCAAAGCATCACTGGAATCCCGATGCACAAGATATCTCGTCAAAGGTAAAACTAATCCAGCAAGGCCGCCCGGCGTGTCGACGATCCTGACAGGAGCCGCATATCTCGTTCTCAGGACACGACGGATGGAACTAGCTACGGGTGCCAAACCTCGAGTTTCCCCGTGGTGGCCCCGCAGGCACACCGTTTGGGACCAACACCATCAGCACTGGCCCCCTGTTTATGTAAAATTACTCCTCGGGTTCATGACGCCCTATGCATTTCAATATTAACAAAATTATTATGTTGGGCAAATGTAGAACCAATGTTGGGCCTTGCCAGACCAGCTTTAATCTAAAACGAATTATCAAGGGGGTCCCCATAACAACCCCGATCATGTTAGGAGCGCTCATTTATGGAACATAACACCGGTAGCCGAAACTAAGGGGGCAAAGGTGGAACAAAACACCGGGCTAGAAAGGCCGAGCCTTCCACCTTTTACCAAGTATATAGGTGCATTAAATTAATTAGCATTAAATACGGTGATATGAAAAGGAACCCATGTTATCACATGGAAACAACTACACCTGCAACTAGCAACGCTAACACAGGGTTAAGCAAGCGGTAACATAGCCAATCAGTGGTTTGCTAGGTCGAACAGGTTGAAGGTTATCATGGCATTGTTGAGAGGCTAAAATTTAACATGTGGTAGGCAACGAGACATAAGCGATAGAAGCGATAAAACTAGCATGGCAATGATAGTAATGGTATCTAGGGAAATGATCATCTTGCCTGAGATCCCGCTTGGAAGAAGAACAACTCGGTGGAGTCGGCAAACCATCGTAGTCGAACGGGTCCTCACATTCCGACACGCTTGCGGAACTCTATCGAGACGGAGAAAACCGGAAACAAACATCAACACAGATATTCACCACACGATGCACAACATGATGCACTACCCAATATGCTGCATGGATGCTCAACCCCTATTGATGCACTTAACCCATCCTGCATCGGTAAACAAGTGCCACCTCATCACAAAGTGACACTTCTGCAGAACTGCTCAGAAGTGGAAACTAGTGTCTCCATTGGATTCCTTGGGTTCTCCTACCCCAAATCCATATATTACAATGCTATATATGCATGAAGAAAAACACCACAAACAGCAAAGGGAAAACTACACATGATCAAACTCCGATATTAACAAGAACAGGGGGGACTGTTCTTATATGCCAGATTGTGCATATCCTCTTCTAGAATATTCCAGGTTTGGATATACAACACAAAACTAAACAAACAAAATTAATTTAATCCTCCGGGGGTCCCACTGGTCATATACACCAGGGCCCCTAGTATGGCATGTGGGCTCTGGACCCACTGTCAGTGGCACACTACTGCAAGCAACTAAAAAAACACAGGGAAAAAATATATAACATGGGAGTAGGGGAACTCGAACCCACTACCTACTACAACACAATAGGACAATCACCACTGAGCTAGGCTCGGTTCACCGCCCTAACAGGAGAAATAACAGACCTATGCACCTAAGCAGGCAACACCACAGTTTAAAAGAATAAATACCCAAATAAAAGAAAGGGGCACTACCTACTACGACACAATAGGACAATCACCACTGTGCTAGGCTCGGTTCACTTCCCTAACAAGAGAAATAACCTACCTATGCACCTAAGCAGGCAACACCACAGTTTAAAAGAATAAATACCCAAATAAAAGAAAGGGGCGCGCGAGGGGCTCGAATCCTCGACCTACTGGCGTTGCAGTGGCTCGGTTGCCACTAGATGGTGAAGTGCTACTCCTAGAACAGGGAAAGAAAAGTACATATGCAGACTTTGTTAACTAGCAGAGGAGAACAAAAATCGAGAGGTAAAAATGGGGCGCTCGGGTCTCGAACCCGAGACCGCCTGGATGCAAAAGAGAGGTGCTAGCCATTGGGCTACGGAGGAAATTGCAGTATGAAATGGGTTTCGCACGAAATGAACCATACCCTGTCGTTGTCTGACAAAACTGAACATTTGGAACAGCCCATGCTATGCAGTCGAGCTGGAGACGTAGGCTGCTCGTGGTCGGGGCGAGCTGGAGGTCAAGCCGGTCCTGAGGGTGGAGCTTCGCCATGGGGTTGTGGCGATGCAACAGGTCAAGGGAGGGAGTCCAGCTCCAGTCGGGGTCGCGGCCTCCCGGCGGCTTGGATAGGCAAGCTGCATGGGGCGGCATCCATGGCAAGATCCGGCGGATACTGCACGGGGACGGCAAGGGTGACAAGGTCCTGGCCGGAGGCGACGGGGACGAACCAGATCGGGGCCTGATCCGGGGCGACCATCCCGTTCCCAACGGCGGCGAGGTCCAGGCTGCCTGGGGCTCCCATGTCTGAAACAGAGGGAGCAACGAGCATGAGAAAGGGAATGGGAAGAAGAAGGGGGCACGGGGCGTGGGGACATGACCTCATCGGCCAGCAGGGCGGCGCGACGGCTCCGGTAGGGGAGCTCCTTCCCCCGCGTTGGTAGATGCTCCTGCTGCGATGGGGCGAGGCTGGAGCATCTGACGACGGGCCGGAGGCGACAGAGCAGAGGAGGCGGGTGGTTGCGGTTGCTGAACGCATCCAGGACCCAGAGACGCGACGCTGACGAAGCAGAGGGGATTGGGGCTTGAGCATGGATTTTGGATCGGGACGATCCCGAGGTGGGAGACACGGGGTGGCGGAGGCGCTGGGAGGATTTGATGGATGGGACAGGGGTCCTAGGTTCTAGGGTTTGCCTGCTTAAATAATTAGGTGGGTATGGATAGGACTGACTGGACCCTTCGATATAAATCGGACGGTCGAGAATGAATAGGCTAGGGAGTCCAATGGACAAACCGATGACTGTTTGAGGTAAACAGGGTTGATCCGGATCCAACGGTCACGACCGCCGGGCTCGGGTTCCGGGAGGTTTTCGGACTGGCCGCGAGTAGGGTCGACGCACTGTGCAGAGGGGCTAGGCGAAGATGAGAGGGAAAACGGGCACCCCGGTGACAGAGTTTAAAATACCGCAACGTCCGACAATTGACCGGCTATAGTGCCGCTATATAATAAATGGCACGGGTAACAAACTAGCTCCGATCGCGATGAAATTTGACTAACGGCCTACCTATACTAAATTAAGACTGCACGCCAAGTTCCAGCCCAATCGGAGAAAGTTTTAAACACGTTATAAAAACAAGGTCTTGACGTTGTCGCGGGCACGTGCGAGTGCGGTCGGACTCAGAACGGACTATGACGCGAACCGGCAACTAACAACGGATGCAAGTTTGAAAACTGGCGGCAACGGAGAAGCCGATGCAATGCAGATGATGCGCATGATGCGATGATGATGCGACAAAAGAAAATAGACACACGACGAAAACGGAAAGAAAAAGGGGATCCCCTGGAACGTCGGCATCGGGCTGTCACATTACTGTAGGATAGTTGTGACAGCCCAAGACCGACGCTCGAGAAGATTCCCCTTTTATACCGTTCTCGTCATGTGATTTGTTTGGTTGCCGCATTCATCATCGCATAATTCGCATCATCTGCATTGCATCGGCACTCTGTTGTCGCCACTTTCCAAAACTGCATCCGTTATTAGTTGACGGTTCTCTCTATTTTCGTTGCAATCGGAGTCCGTTTGATACCCGAACCACACACGCACGCGCCCGCAACATCGATAAGATATCGTTTTTAAAGGTGTCCAAAAAATATTCTTGGATTGAGTTGAAACTTGGCGTCCGGTCTTATTTTAATGTAGGTAGGCCACTTGCCAAATTTCGTCACAATCGGAGTCCGTTTGGTACCCGAACGGTCGACCATAGAGGCAACGTCATCGGTTAATTGTCGAACGTTTCGGTGTTTTAAAACTCATGTCACGGGCCACACCATTCTCCCCTCTCATCCCAACCGCTTAACCCTACGGCGCAACCGGATCCGTCTGATCGAGATAGGAGTGTCCGAAAACGCCCCAGATAGCAAACCCTAGCCCCCTGTCTATAAATAGACAGCCCCACCTGCCTAATCTAGCCCTCTTTCCCTCTCCTCCTCGAATCCCGTGCCAAGCCCTAACCCTAGCCGCCACCAATCCTGCCATTTCCCACCTGTCTCTCCTCCCAGCTGCGCAGGGCCTGTGGAGCCCATATCTGGCCCGCCCGGGCCTGATCCGGGCCACGCAAGCGCCGCCGCAACTCCTGCCTGAGCTCCTCCCAAGCTCAACCTAGGGCAACCAGCCGACCCCTCGTAGAGCCACCCGTCGGACCACCGCGCCGCCCTTGTAGGTCGCCGTCTGCCAATGGAGGCCCTCCAACGTCGCCCCGCCGCCGGCAATCGCCATCCTCGCCGGTCCCTCGCCCCTGCCTTGCTGCCATCTGCCGGAGTTCTAAGTCGCCGCCGCCGCCCTGTCGTCCTCGGTCCTGTCAGGGTCGGGAGGACGAAGCGCCTCCGCGTTCGCGTTGGTTTGGGCCACAGCGCCCCGGCACAGCCGTCACGCTTCGCCTTGCCTAGCTCAGGTGCTCCACGGCCCATCTTCCTGAGCGGCCCAGCTCGCGCCTCCCTCCGTCGGCCCAAACAGCTTCCGCGGCCCAGCCTCCTCCGGCAGGCCGAATGGCCCAAGGTGAGCCATCCCCTCGCCTATCCCTCGCACCGAGCGGTGTTTAATTTGGATGCGCCCATGCTCTGTTTTGTCCCGTAACATATTTGTCCCAATTCATCGTTTCGTCTTGTTTAGTATTTTTTTAGGTCCTGCTTTTTCTTTATTTTCAGAAAAGGTATTGATTTTAAAACGCCCATAAGTTTTAATCCGTGCGTCGGATCACGACAAGTTATATACGTAACTTGGCTAGAATTTCGCGTAGATTAATATTTTCAACTCTCATGCATATTTAAAACGGTTAACCTTGCTGTTTGCCTCGTTTTGCGTGTCGTGCCGTGATAGAAATGGTTTAGGTCGTAGTTATTTAACCATAGCTCCGTTGGAGATGAGCCATATATGTAAATGGACTAGAACGGCGATTAGAATAACGTGAACCACTCTGTTTTTCCGTTTAACAAGCATAAAAGGTGATTAGGACAAATCTAGACAGTTTTAGAATTTAACACATGGGGTCCTTTTGGAGATGATATATGTCGTTTCCGGCCTCATTTAAAATTCCTAGATAGGTAGTTTAATAGTGCTTTACCGCTTGCCATGTTTAACAACATTTAATATTGCGGTGGAAATAAACGGGAGTGAACTAAATAAGTAAATCTGGAGTTTCGTCAATATGCAACTCGTTGCATATTGAGCTTCACTTAATGTGTAGCGTTTGACTGTGTGAATTGCCATGCCTTGCCTTGCATATTTGAAACTGATCATGCATCATATTAGGGTGTGCATCATATTGTGATTTTGTGGTGGTGTTGCCGTTTGTTGATTCTTGTTTCCGGTTTGCTTCGTCTCGATAGAGTTCCGCAAGCGTGTCGGAATGTGAGGATCCGTTCGACTACGTCGGTTCGTCTGCTTCACGGAGTCGTTCTTCTTCCAAGCGGGATCTCAGGCAAGATGATCATTTCCATAGATACCATTACTATCTATGCCATGCTAGTTGTCTTGTTTCTTTCGACATTGCCATGCAAACCTCTCAACATTGCCATGAAAACCTTCAACCTCTCAACATTGCCATGGAAACCTTCAACCTATTAAATGTCAGCCTCTCAGCATTTCCATGAAAACCTTCAACCTGATCACAACCTAGCAAACCACTAATTGGCTATGTTACCGCTTGCTTAACCATTGGATAGCGTTGCTAGTTGCAGGTGGAGTCACTTCCATGTGCAAACATGGGTTCCTTGTTATATCACCATATTATTGTTATTTAATTTAATGCACCTATATACTTGGTAAATGGTGGAAGGCTTGGCTTTCTGGCCTGGTGTTTTGTTCCACCTTTGACACCTTAGTTTTGGCTACCGGTGTTATGTTCCATAAATGAACGCTCCTAACATGCTTGGGGTTGTTATAGGGACCCCCTAGATTCTCGTGAGATCGTCTGGCAAGGCCCGGCATTGGTACTATATTTGCCCAACATAATAATTCTGTTAATACTAAAAAACATAGGGAGTTAGCGCTACCCGAGGAGTAATTCAACATAATACAGGGAGATCTAGTGCTGGTCCAAACTAGAGCCGTTTGCGGGGCCAACCCGGGGCAACTCGGGTGATGTCTATCAGGCCACCGTACGTTGTGCTTATCCTTCATGTCCTGAGAACGAGATACGCGGCTCCTATCGGGATTACCGACACGCTGGGCGGCCTTGCTGGACTTGTTTTTACCTTTCTCGAGCGTCTTGTGCGAGCGATTCCGAGTATGCTTTGGGTTATCTCGTGGTTGAGGTTTTCCAATAGGAACTCGAGGAGATCACGGTTTCCCTGATCAAGGTCACTCCGTCGCAGCGTGTGGTAGTTTGTGATGGACTAGTTGGAGCACTCGTGCGGGGTTAAATCTTTTGGAAAGCCGTGCCCGCGGTTATGTGGCAACGTGGAAACTTTGTTTAACACCTGGTTATAGATAACTTGAAGTAAGCTTAACTAAATTATGCCAACTGAGTGCGTAACCGTGACTATCTCTCTCGTGAGCTCCTTCTCCGATCGCGGACACGGTGGGGTTATGTCTGACGTAAGTAGGTGTTCAGGATCATTCATTTGATCATCAGTAGTTCACGTCCGCTATGCGTAGATCACCCCCTCTTTGTTCTTGTACTCGTAAGTTAGCCACCAAATAAATGCTTAGTCGCTTTTTTGCAACCTCACCATTAACCATACCTCACCCATTAAGCTTGGCTAGTCTTGATACCTTTGGAAATGAGATTGTTGAGTCCCCTGTGGCTCACAGATTACTACAACACCAGTTGCAGGTACATGTAAAGAGTTACTTTGACGTGAGCACGCTGATTGTGCTATTTGGAGTTTCTTCTTCTTCTTCATCGCTCTAGGATGGGTTCCAAGCTAGCATCCTGGGATAGCAAGGATGGACGTCGTTCTTTTATCGTTTGTTTTCGTCCATAGATGGACCCTGCACTTCTTCATGATGATTGTATGTATTGTTCTAATGTGACTCTAATGTAGCTTGTGGCGAGTGTAAGCCAACTCCTTATACTCATATTTTTAGTACATGTACTTGTAACGATATCCATTCTTGCAAAACGACGTGATGCGTTTCTATCCCTGCCGAGGCCCTCGCACCAAAATAAGGATAGGACCGCATCTTGGGCGTTACACCAACCCGGACATGTCTGGCCACCGCCAGTGCACGCCCGGCACCAAGCTCGATCCCGAGAGCCCACTCCTCCCATGGTGTTATGCCTGCACCTCAGGCCCAAGGTGCCACCGGAGCTACACCACCGTACTCGTCCCTGGTGACCACGAGCCGTCGGAGCCACCCCAGGCTAGCACCACCGCACCATTCCTTCTCTTCTCCTTCCTCGTGCATCTCTCTCTTTCGTCTCTATCTAATTTTTGTGCCATGGTTGCCATCTTCAGGACCTCCACCCACCGCAAGTGACCTTCGTTAATCTTCACCACCACCATCGAGAATGGACGGATCCTAGGGATCCCCATCCAGATCCGACCTCTCGCCTCGTCTCTGACCTCCTCCTTGTCTCCTTGGGCTGCCGAAGTCGATCCCAGTGTTGTCGCCTCCTTTGTGTTGCTCGAGGACGATGAGCGCTCACCACCGCCTCCTAGCGCCCGGCCCGCCTCATGCCACCGTTGGGCATCCTCTACAAGGCCGACGAGCTCCGTACTGAAGAACGCCAACGGCACCATTGCCTCGCTCGACCTCGTGGAGATGAGAGAGTGAGAGTCTAGGCCCTCCCTCTGCATCGCGCCCAGGAGCTGGCCCAGTCCGCCTTCCCCAACCAGATCTGGTGGCCCATGAGGGCCCAGCGCAAGGTGAGCACCACCACACTGTCCAGCGCCCAGGGCACGATACACTATCCAACACTCACCACTGTTGGCACAACATGCTCCAAAAGTCCGGCAAATATCAGTTTTTTTCCTTTCTGCGATTTATCCAATTATTGCGAGGACATGCATATTTTTTAGAAAATGCCATATTTTTAAAAAGCTAGTAAATAATTAATCGTGCATCGGATTAAAATGATTTAAATATGTAAAATGTTTAGAATTTTGTGTACATTAATAATAATCAACTTTCACATGTTAAAAAAATGTTGAAAATACTCTTTGCATTTGATTTCCATAAAAGTCATGCTAAAACGTTTTAATTCGTATCTAAATAACCGTTGTTTGGCTATGTTACCACTTGCTCAACCCCTCTTACAGCGTTGCTAGTTGTAGGTCTGGGTTGTTCCATGTGATAACATGGATATCTTTAGGATATCACATTAGTATTGTTATTTAATTAATGCATCTATATATACTTGGTAAATGGTGGAAGGCTTGTCCATTTTCTCGGTGTTTTGTTCCATACTTACTACCTCAGTTTTTGTTAACCGGTGTTATCTTCCGTATTGAGCACTCCTAACATGCTTCGGGTTGTTATGTGACCCCCTTGATATATTTGTTTGGGATAAAACTCTTCCGGCAAGGCCCAACATTTGTACCACATTTGCTTAACTAATCAAATGTCACACCCAAGATGCGACCCTATCCTCAATTTGGCACGAAGGCCTCGTCAGGGATAGAAGCGCATCTCGTCGTGTCGCAAGAATGTATATCGTTACAAGTGCATGTACTGGAAAGAAGAGATATATAAAGAGTCGGCTTACACTCGCCAAAAGCTACATCAGAGTCACATCAGTACATTACATAACCATCAAGAGTAAGAGCAGGGTCCGACTACGGACGAAAACAAACGAGAAAAGAAGAACGATGTCCATCCTTGCTATCCCAGGCTGCCGGCCTGGAACCCATCCTAGATCGATGAAGAAGAAGAAGAAGAAGCAACTCCAAATGAACAATCAACGCGCTCGCGTCAAGTAACCTTTACCTGTACCTGCAACTGGTGTTGTAGTAATCTGTGAGCCACAGGGGACTCAGCAATCTCATTTCCAAAGGTATCAAGACTAGCAAAGCTTAATGGGTGAGGCATGGTTAAGTGGTGAGGTTGCCGCACCGGCTAGGCATATATTTGGTGGCTAAACTTACGAGTACAAGAAATAAGAGGGGGAAGATCTACGCATAGCGGACGGGAACTACAGATGATCAAATGAATGATCCTGAACACCTACCTACGTCAGACATAACCCCACCGTGTCCTCGATCGGAGAAGGAACTCACGAAAGAGACATCACGGTTACGCACACTGTTGGCATGTTTCAATTAAATTAACTTCAAGTTATCTAGAACCAGTATTAAACAAAGTTTGCACGTTGCGACATAACCGCGGGCATGGCTTTCCGAAAAGATTTAACCCTGCAGGGGTGCTCCAACTAGTCCATCACAAATTACCACAAGCCGCATAGAAATCCTCAATCACGAAGCTCGCGATCTCGTCGGATTCCCTAGTGGAAAACCTCAACTCTAAGATTACCCAAAGCATCACCGGAATCCCGATGCACAAGATATCTCGTCAAAGGTAAAACTAATCCAGCAAGGCCGTCCGACGTGTCGACGATCCCGATAGGAGTCGCGTACCTCGTTCTCAGGACACGGCGGATGAGCGATGGTTACCACACCAAACGCCGAGTTGCCCCGGGTAGCGTTAATAAGCTGCTCTGTTTTGGACCAACACTCATGAGGAGCATTGGCCCGGGGGTTGATTAAATTATCCTCGGGGTCCCTATGCAATTTTATTAGGTGATAGGCAAATGTAGTACCAATGTTGGGCCTTGCTAGACTAGCTTTAATCTAAAACGAATTATCAAGAGGGTCCCCAAAACAACCCCGATCGTGTTAGGAGCGCTCATTTATGGAACATAACACCGGTAGCCGGAAACTAAGGGGGCAAAGGTGGAACAAAACACCTGGCTAGAAAGGCCGAGCCTTCCACCTTTTACCAAGTATATAGGTGCATTAAATTTAATAGCAATTAATATTGTGATATAACAAGGAACCCATGTTATCACATGGAAACAACTGCACCTGCAACTAGCAACGCTATCAACAGGGTTAAGCAAGCAGTAACATAGCCAATCAGTGGTTTGCTAGGTCGAACAGGTTGAAGGTTAACATGGCATTGTTGAAAGGCTGATATTTAACAAGTGGTAGGCAACGAGACTTAAACGATAAAAGCGGTATAACTAGCATGGCAATGATAGTAATGGTATCTGGGGAAATGGTCATCTTGCCTGAGATCCCGCTTGGAAGAAGAATGTCTCCGTGAAGCAGACGAACCGACGTAGTCGAACGGGTCCTCACAATCCGGCACGCTGCGGAACTCTACCGAGACGAAACAAACCGGAAACACAAATCAACACACGGAATACACCACACGATGCACGACACATATGATGCATGAGCAGATGAAAACATGCAAGTCATGGCATGACAATTCACACAATCAAACACTACACATTAAGTGAAGTTCAATATGCAACGAGTTGCATATTGACGAAACTCCACGTTAATTATTTAGATCTATCCCGATTAGGTACACGGCAATATTAATGTTGTCAAACATGCGAGAGGTGAAGCGGAAGTTAAACTATCTATCTAGACATTTTAAATGAGGTCGGAAATGACATATAGCATCTCCGAGACGACCTCACATGTTAATTTACAATTCTGTCCAGATCTGAACTAACACATTTAATTAGTTTTTAAACAACAAAACAAATAGGTCCACGTGATTCTACGCGTCATTTCAAGCGATCTACACATAAAGAACATCTCCAACGGAGCTACGGTTCAAAAGATACAGACATCGCAAGATATGATGGCATGAATGCAATATGTGTGCAACGACGGTCACGAGCACTTCAAAACATACAAACAGCAAGAGAAAATGAAACTACACGAGATTCTAAGCAAGTTTCATATAGGACACGATCAAATCGGAGCTACGGATCAACATCTACGAGCAAAACAAGAAATCACTACAATCTGCCAAAATCAGCCACATAGCATTTTCTACGCCTCACAACTACGGCTACACAACTCCGATAAACTCAAGCAAGGCATGACATGAAATAGGGCAAGAAGCACTACTACAAACAACTAACAACAACTAGCATGGCATCATGGATCACTAGGGAAAGAAGGCACAAAATGGCATCCCACACACTATTTCAGACTTAGTGAAAATTACACCCCATGAAAGTGCAGTTTTCGATCTGAAGCTATATTGACAGCAGCAAAACCTATAGCTACAGGACTCTAAATGGCATGAAAATTTGCAGCATGCTAGAGAAACACACGGGCTACAACTAACTCCATTGGACCAACCTCAAAAGAGCTACAGATCACAAGATACAAGCAAGTCAAGACAGCAACAAAATATAACAGATCTCAGACTTAGAAATATTTCAGCTCCTCTAAAACAGCACTATTTCTAGCAACTTTAGAGCAAGCAAAACACACCTAAACATGCATTTCTATTGCAACTAAAAATACCAGGGGCTAGACAAAACATCCAAGATCAACTCTCTAGTTGACAACTCCTTCAAACGAAGCACGGAATAAATCCTACGAAATAAAAAAAGGGCATCACAGCAAAATATTGCACGAACTAACTTCCTAAAAAGCTAAAACTAATTGCACAGAAAAATCCAATGGATTTTTCTACCCTGAATACATATAAAATATGTGGGGTTGCACAACAAAATAAAGCCACACATTAACGCGGGAAAATAACCTATATACGGGAAAATAAACTAGTGGCAATCCCCTACACGCAAAAATACAAATGACCGCTCTAAAATGCATGGAAAAATGGTTCCTAAAACATGGGCATTCCTAATACGGCATTCGAGCAATCTGGACCGCAAGAAAAATAAATCCGGGACGTTCCCCTATTGGGACAGCACGCTAAACTAGGCATTTGGTACGTCAAACAACGTCAAATAAATATGCAAGTTGTGAAATCGTGTTCTACTTGCAAAACTACCCCAAAACCATATAAAATACGCCTCGTTCCGACTTACGAATAAAAAGTTACGGCGTTTTTAATATACAGTTCTTTTCTGGAATTTTATTAAATTCCGAAAAAATCCTAAATAGCTAACGGGCCGAAAGTGGCAGGCGCTACATAAAAAAAGGCACAGGCGGGGGACTGGCTCACCTGGCCACTTGGGCCGGCCTGGTGCAGGGGGCTCGGGGCCGAGGCGGTGGAGGCCCAGCCGGGGCGCTGGAGCGGGCGTTGCCCTCGCGCTCGTCTCGTCCCGAGACTGCACGAGCGGCGGCGCAACCCTCAGCCGGCGTGACGAGGCACGGCCGGCAAGGCCTCCGGGGATGGCGAAGGGCGGCGATCCAGCCGGGATCCTATCGGATCTGACCGCCGGCGGGAAAACGCAACAAGGCGGCGAGGGAACGGCGACCTGGCGGCGGGGTTGCAGCGACGCGGAGGTTGGCCGGCCTGCTGTCCACGGCGGCGCGTTTTCCGGTGGCAGACGGTGACGGGGGACCTCCTGCGAGGAGCTGGGAGGTCGGGGTCGAGGCGGCGCACGGCGACGGGAGACGGCGGGGCGAGGGAGGCTCCGCGCGGCGGCGGGGCTGGGCAGGAGCTCGGTAGTGAGGCCGGCTGCTCGCCAGATAGGCTCGGCGGGCCCGACGGCTGGGAGGGAGAGAGAGGGAAGCTAAGGAGGCAATTAGGGTTAGGATGGCTGCGCGGATCCCGAGGTAGAGGAGGGGGTTGACTGAAAATAAGCACGGGGGTTCTATTTATAGGCAAAGGGGGGGGGGCTAGGTTAACCGGAATTTCATTCCGGATCCAACCGTGCGGTCGGATTCGGACGATTCCGCACATGGGAATGGGTACGCAACCGTGTAGAGGGGATATCCGGAGACGGGAGGGAGAACGGGCGGCACGACAACGATTTTTAAAACACCAACAGACGTCCGACGGTAGACCGAATACGGTGCCGCTACGGTCGACCGTTCGGGTACCAGACGGACTCCGATCGCGACGAAATCTACACGCGGTCTAACTAAAACAAATTACGACCGCATGCCAAGTTTCACCTCGATCAGAGAAAGTTTTACGCACATTTTTGAAACAGGGTTTCGACGGTGCCAAGGGCGCGTGCGAGTGTGGTCGGGCTCAGAACGGACAACGACGAGAACCGACAACTACTAACGGATGCAAGTTTTGAAAACGGGCGGCAACGGGATGCCGATGCAATGCATATGATGCGCATGATGCGATGATGATGCGACAAATAAAAATAGACACACGACGAAAACAGAAAGAGAGGGGAATCTTCTGGAACGTCGGCATCGGGCTGTCACAACTCTCCTACGCTACAAGAGGATCTCGCCCCGAGATCCAAGAAAGAAAGGGGGAGAGGATGAGAAAACAAGAGGTAAAACTTAGTCACTTCTTTGACAAACGAGTGAAACCAACGATCCTAGAAGGTTGCAAGGAGATGAGGAATGATATGAGAAAGAAGCAAGAATACACGAAAAATTTCGGCAGCACTTCGGTAGGAAAAAGGGACAAAAAATTCGATAAGATGGTAGAATTAGACAATATTCACAACAAACAAGTAAATAGAACAAGGGAACACCATGATCTTGGTAGAACAACAAAATAGATCCAAAAGAGCAACATCACAATGCCTCCGGAACAATATAATAGGAACTAACTCATACGGAAGAAGAGAATGAAGAGAGAATGACAACTACTAACTCCAATGAACTTGGCAAGCATTCTTGCAAGAAGAATTGAACGGAGTTGTTGGAAAAAACAACAACGAAAAGAACAAGATAGTAGTGGGCTTATGAAAATCATCTCAACATATATGAGGTGACAACCAACCATTAAAAGAAACAAGGATTGATTGGGAGAAACAAGATATGGACAATTTCTTACACCAAGAGGATACATTTAGAACTTGGATTAATGACAAGCACCATGATAGCAACAACCCATAGGAAAAGCTTTAGGTGAAATCCAAACCAAGATAGCTCAATGAAGAAATCATGGGTTGAAAATATCTCATGATCAAAGAATTGGTGGGTTTAATTATCTCATTCCTGAAAGGATATCTCTTCGAGGCACCTACACTAACAAGAATGCTATAATACCACCTCAAAGGATAAAGGAAGAACAATTGCACCTAGACATGCAAGAGAAATGATACTTGAGGTTCTCCAACAAGAATCTTGAAGAACACTTGAGAATGGATTGAAACCTTGATGAACCACCATGAAGGACCACCGTATACAAATGAATGATGCAAAGATATGAAGGTAGAAAAGAATAAGATTATGACCTTGCCAAGATTTAGATGAAGCATCACAAAAAGATACTTTAGAAAACTTGGAACTCCGGAAAAGAAAGATAAGCACTTGAGAAAAGAATTGATATCATGAGTCGCTCTGGAAGAAGAATTGAAATCTCTTGGAAGAAGGAAGAACAAGAATAAGAATTATGTTATGCTTATCCTTCATCAAGTATAAATGATGACAAACAACAGAGTTAGCGTAACACTTATTCCTCTAGAAATGAATCTTGAAGAGGCAGAGAGATAAGTACCACTTGAGGCATAATTGAAGGAAGCACCGGTAAGAATTGAAATGAACGAGGCAACCATGAATGAATGGAGATACATGGGAATGAAGAGATAATGAGCCACCTGAGATAAAACTATAATAAGGCACCGGAAAAACCCGAGAGACGAACAAAGAGACAACAATTGAGAAGATTTAGAGAACAAAAGCTGAAAGCTGAGAACAAAGAAGTCTTCTAAAAATGATGGCCTTCGGAGGAACGAGAAATAAAAACAACTCAGAAATGTACCGGATAGCACGAAAGGGATTACTCATGATTGACAAAAATTCAAGATGATGCCAGAAGGCTGAAACGATGAATCTCCAAGAGAAAGAACCAAGATTTACGAGGAACACTCCTTCGAATTTGCAAGGTGAGAATGATGAGAAGAACACCACCAAGAATTAATGAGACACTCCGGAATAAAGAAGAATGAAATGTTGAGCCAAAGAATGAATTAATTCAAATAGATCTTGAAGAAGGGATATGACTGATGTAATTCATACTTATATCATAGCTGAAAATAATTAAAGATCTCTGGAAGATTACAAGAGCTATAACAGATCCTGGGAAAACCTGTGGGTTATGGGCCCACTCAAAGAAACCACCGTTAGAAAAATTGCTAGAAAGAGAGATATTGCACCGGTAAAAAGAGAACTAGATGAGGTTAGCACCTCGAAATAACTGAAGGATTGAAAATCAGAACTTCTGAAATATCTTTAACACTCCAGATAGAAAGAGAGAGGAATTAATAAACAAGGTAGGCTGAAAGAATTTCCAACGTCGGAAATAATTTAATGGTTGAAAAGGATATGATGACCATGGATAACTGAACTGAATTCACCGGTAAGGATGACAAGAATGAATAAAGATGAACATGAAGCTCGTGAGACACTTCACAACGAATCACCGGGTAAGAGAGAAAAGAACAGACAGCGGAAGCACAATGAAAAGAAAACTCTTGGATGAAAATTGAATCACTGAAGAAAAAGGGTGGGAGGGCGGGGAAAAACAAAGACAACTTGGGACATATGAGATAATCTCCGGTACGAATTGAGAGAATGATCTTGCAAAATTTTTTTGGAGAGGATTGAATCCACTTGGAGAGAAACACACCGGTTGGAAAAGAATTGATATGACAACTCCGATTGACAATAATTGACATGACAATTGAACGAACAAAAGAATTTGCATTCTCACATGAAAATATGAGAACATCTCTTAGGAAAGATATGAAATCACCACTTGACATCGAAGCAACTCGAATTACCATAGTTCAACAAAACAAAGGGTGAGGCTTATGAAACAAGCCAGAACAAACTCATGAGAAAGATTTTGTCCGATATTTTCGTGGTTAGGAATCCACTAGATGTCGAACCCCAACCTAACATCACGCATTTGTTGGAAGATTGTCCTATAAGCAACTACTTGATATCCCACCTATGAATTCCCGAAATAACTGGTCATGCAATCTGGTACACGGATACAAGGAGTATTTCACACAACTCCTAAACTAACCCGTCACCTGTATCACATCCTTCAACACACAACCAGCATCTCGGACCTTCATCTACAAGAGACCCTCGTGATCACAACGATACAAAGTATGGCGGTACTCCCGAACAATCTGCACTAGTACTGGGGACATCGGGGTTATCTCGCCACTACTAGTATTGAAGCAATTACGAACATCCTTCGTTCTGAGATACTAAGAAATCTGAATGATAACGATGTGCTCAAGAATCCCCTGGAGCTCAACTTCCCTCAAACTCAAAGCAGATAGGAGGCACCAAGACAGAACTCCGTCACATCGGCATCATATAGATTCCAAAAATATCCGCATGATCCTAAAAAATTTTGTGTGGGAAGAGGAGTAGAATTAAATTATTACGTCAAGATTCCTCACCAGAGCATAGAAGAGGAGAAAAAAGAATCCTACTCTCCGATATATAACTAGACTCAAAGCAGTTTTTCACTAGACTCGACTCGCCCAAGTTCGATCAATCAAGGGGGCTCCTAGGTCGGTACTACTCTGATACCAACTTGTCACACCCAAGATGCGACCCTATCCTCAATTTGGCACGAAGGCCTCGTCAGGGATAGAAGCGCATCTCGTCGTGTCGCAAGAATGGATATCGTTACAAGTACATGTACTGAAAAGAAGAGATATATAAAGAGTTGGCCTACACTCGCCACAAGCTACATCAGAGTCACATCAGTACAATACATCAACATCATGAATAAGAGCAGGGTCCGACTACGGAAGAAAACAAACGAGAAAAGAAGAACGACATCCATCCTTGCTATCCCAGGCTGTCGGCCTGGAACCCATCCTAGATCGATGATGAAGAAGAAGTAGAAGAAGCAACTCCAAATGAACAATCAACGCGCTCGCGTCAAGTAACCTTTACATGTACCTGCAACTGGTGTTGTAGTAATCTGTGAGCCACAGGGGACTCAGCAATCTCATTTCCAAAGGTATCAAGACTAGCAAAGCTTAATGGGTGAGGCATGGTTAAGTGGTGAGGTTGCAGCAGCGGCTAGGCATATTTTTGGTGGCTAAACTTACGAGTACAAGAAATAGGAGGGGGAAGATCTACGCATAGCGGACGGGAACTACGGATGATCAAATGAATGATCCTGAACACCTACCTACGTCAGACATAACCCCACCGTGTCCTCGATCGAAGAAGGAACTCACGAAAGAGACAGTCACGGTTACGCACACTGTTGGCATGTTTTAATTAAATTAACTTCAAGTTATCTAGAACCAGTGTTAAACAAAGTTTGCACGTTGCCACATAACCGCGGGCACGGCTTTCCGAAAAGATTTAACCCTGCAGGGGTGCTCCAACTAGTCCATCATGAATTACCACAAGCCGCATAGAAATCCTCAATCACGAAGCTCGCGACCTCGTCGGATTCCCTAGTGGAAAACCTCAACTCTAAGATTACCCAAAGCATCACCGGAATCCTGATGCACAAGATATCTCGTCAAAGGTAAAACTAATCCAGCAAGGCCGCCCGAAGTGTCGACGATCCCGATAGGAGTTGTGTACCTCGTTCTTAGGACATGACGAATGAGCGATGGTTACCACGCCAAACGCCGAGTTGCCCCGGGTTGCGTTAATAAGCTGCTCTGTTTTGGACCAACACTCATGAGGAGCACTGGCCCGGGGGTTGATTAAATTATCCTCGGGGTCCGGAAAGTCCCTTTTATTAGGTGATAGGCAAATGTAGTACCAATGTTGGGCCTTGCTAGACCAGCTTTAATCTAAAACGAATTATCAAGGGGTTCCCCAAAACAACCCCGATCGTGTTAGGAGCGCTCATTTATGGAACATAACACCGGTAGCCGGAAACTAAGGGGGCAAAGGTGGAACAAAACACCTGGCTAGAAAGGCCGAGCCTTCCACCTTTTACCAAGTATATAGGTGCATTAAATTTAATAGCAATTAATATGGTGATATAATAAGGAACCCATGTTATCACATGGAAACAACTACACCTGCAACTAGCAACGCTATCAACAAGGTTAAGCAAGCAGTAACATAGCCAATCAGTGGTTTGCTAGGTCGAACATGTTGAAGGTTAACATGGCATTGTTGAGAGGCTGATATTTAACAAGTGGTAGGCAACGAGACTTAAACGATAGAAGCGGTATAACTAGCATGGCAATGATAGTAATGGTATCTGGGGAAATGGTCATCTTGCCTGAGATCCCGCTTGGAAGAAGAATGTCTCCGTGAAGCAGACGAACCGACGTAGTCGAACGGGTCCTCACAATCCGGACGCTGCGGAACTCTATCGAGACGAAGCAAACCAGAAACACAAATCAACACACGGAATACACCACACGATGCACGACACATATGATGCATGAGCAGATGAAAACATGCAAGTCATGGCATGACAATTCACACAATCAAACACTACACATTAAGTGAAGTTCAATATGCAACGAGTTGCATATTGACGAAACTCCACATTAATTATTTAGATCTACCCCGATTAGGTACACGGCAATATTAATGTTTTCAAACGTGCGAGAGGTGAAGCGGAAGTTAAACTACCTATCTAGACATTTTAAATGAGGTCGGAAATGACATATAGCATCTCCGAGACGACCTCACATGTTAATTTACAATTCTGTCCAGATCTGAACTAACACATTTAATTAGTTTTTAAACAACAAAACAAATAGGTCCACGTGATTCTACGCGTCATTTCAAGCGATCTACACATAAAGAACATCTCTAACGGAGCTACGGTTCAAAAGATACAGACATCGCAAGATATGATGGCATGAATGCAATATGTGTGCAACGACGGTCAAGAGCACTTCAAAACATACAAACAGCAAGAGAAAATGAAACTACACGAGATTCTAAGCAAGTTTCATATAGGACACGATCAAATCGGAGCTACGGATCAACATCTACGAGCAAAACAAGAAATCACTACAATCTGCCAAAATCAGCCACATAGCATTTTCTACGCCTCACAACTACGGCTACACAACTCCGATAAACTCAAGCAAGGCATGACATGAAATAGGGCAAGAAGCACTACTACAAACAACTAACAACAACTAGCATGGCATCATGGATCACTAGGGAAAGAAGGCACAAAATGGCATCCCACACACTATTTCAGACTTAGTGAAAATTACACCCCATGAAAGTGCAGTTTTCGATCTGAAGCTATATTGACAGCAGCAAAACCTATAGCTACAGGACTCTAAATGGAATGAAAATTTGCAGCATGCTAGAGAAACACACGGGCTACAACTAACTCCATTGGACCAACCTCAAAAGAGCTACAGATCACAAGATACAAGCAAGTCAAGACAGCAACAAAATATAACAGATCTCAGACTTAGAAATATTTCAGCTCCTCTAAAACAGCACTATTTCTAGCAACTTTAGAGCAAGCAAAACACACCTAAACATGCATTTCTATTGCAACTAAAAATACCAGGGGCTAGACAAAACATCCAAGATCAACTCTCTAGTTGACAACTCCTTCAAACGAAGCACGGAATAAATCCTACGAAATAAAAAAAGGGCATCACGGCAAAATATTGCACGAACTAACTTCCTCAAAAGCTAAAACTAATTGCACAGAAAAATCCAATGGATTTTTCTACCCCGAATACATATAAAATATGTGGGGTTGCACAACAAAATAAAGCCACACATTAACGCGGGAAAATAACCTATATACGGGAAAATAAACTAGTGGCAATCCCCTACACGCAAAAATACAAATGACCGCTCTAAAATGCATGGAAAAATGGTTCCTAAAACATGGGCATTCCTAATACGGCATTCGAGCAATCTGGAGCGCAAGAAAAATAAATCCGGGACGTTCCCCTATTGGGACAACACGCTAAACTAGGCGTTTGGCACGTCAAACAACGTCAAATAAATATGCAAGTTGTGAAATCGTGTTCTACTCGCAAAACTACCCCAAAACCATATAAAATACGCCTCGTTCCGACTTACGGATAAAAAGTTACGGCGTTTTTAATATACGGTTCTTTTCTGGAATTTTATTAATTTCCGAAAAAATCCTAAATAGCTAACAGGCCGAAAGTGGCAGGCGCTACATAAAAAAAAGGCACAGGCGGGGGACTGGCTCACCTGGCCACTTGGGCTGGCCTGGTGCAGGGGGCTCGGGGCCCAGGCGATGGAGGCCCAGCCGGGGCGCTGGAGCGGGCGTTGCCCTCGCGCTCGTCTCGTCCTGAGACTGCACGAGCGGCGGTGCAGCCCTCAGCCGGCGCGACGAGGCACGGCCGGCAAGGCCTTCGGGGACGGCGAAGGGCGGCGATCCAGCCGGGATCCTATCGGATCTGACCGCCGGCGGGAAAACGCAGCAAGGCGGCAAGGGAACGGCGACCTAGCGGCGGGGTTGCAGCGGCGTGGAGGTTGGCCGGCCTGCTGTCCACGGCGGCGCGTTTTCTGGTGGCGGCCGGCGACGGGGGACCTCCGGCAAGGAGCTGGGAGGTCGGGGTCGAGGCGGCTCACAACGACGGGAGACGGCGGGGCGAGGGAGGCTGCGCGCGGCGGCGGGGCTGGGCAGGAGCTCGGCAGTGAGGCCGGCTGCTCGCCAGATAGGCTCGGCGGGCCCGTCGCGGGCTCGACGGGCCCGGCGGCTGGGAGGGAGAGAGAGGGAGGCTGAGGAGGCAATTAGGGTTAGGATGGCTGCACGGATCCCGAGGCAGAGGAGGGGGTTGACTGAAAATAAGCACGGGGGTTCTATTTATAGGCAAAGGGGGGGGGCTAGGTTAACCGGAATTTCGTTCCGGATCCAACCGTGCGGTCGGATTCGGATGATTCCGCACACGGGAATGGGTACGCAGCCGTGTATAGGGGATAACCGGAGACGAGAGGGAGAACGGGCGGCACGTCAATGATTTTTGAAACACCGACACACGTCCGACGGTAGACCGAATATGGTGCCGCTACGGTCGACCGTTCGGGTACCAGACGGACTCCGATCGCGACGAAATTCGACAGGCGGTCTAACTAAAACAAATTACAGCCGCATGCCAAGTTTCACCTCGATCAGAGAAAGTTTTACGCACACTTTTGAAACAGGGTTTCGACGGTGCCGCGGGCGCGTGCGAGTGTGGTCGGGCTCAGAACGGACAACGACGAGAACCGGCAACTACTAACGGATGCAAGTTTTGAAAACGGGCGGCAACGGGATGCCGATGCAATTCGTATGATGCGCATGATGCGATGATGATGCGACAAATAAAAATAGACACACGACGAAAACGGAAAGAGAGGGGAATCTTCTGGAACGTCGGCATCGGGCTGTCACATCAAACTTGCATAAGGAATGGGCAACCCATGGATAATAAATCAACAAACCGGTCTAGTGCTCCTCGTGAGTGTTGATCCAAATTGGGCGATGTGTGGCGCCCCTTGGGAAACCGATATCAGCCAACCCGACGTCTAGCCCATTTGGTAGTGCCCTGAGAATGAGATACGTGTGGCTTCTATCAGGATATGGCCTGCAAGGTGGTCTTGTTGGATTTGTTTTACCTCTAACAAATGTCTTGTGCATCGGGATTCCGAGGACACTTCGGGTTATCTTGAGGTTGAAGTTTTCCACTGTAGTTTATGGTTAGTTTGTGATGGATGAGCTCGAGCACCCTGTAGGGTTATATCTTTCAGAAATTCGTGTCTGCGGTTATGTGGCAACTTGGAAACTTTATTATATCCGGTAAAATTTAAAGTAATCTCAACTAAAATACACCAATCGTGTGTGTAAGTGTGACCGTCTCTTCTTGTGAGGTTTGAACCAAGAAGAGAACACGATGTGGTTATGTCTGACTCGTAAACAGGTATTCACGATCACTTCTTTACCATTACTAGTTCACATCCGTTTATGCATAGATCAGTCTTCTTATTCTTGTACTCGTAAGTTAGCTAGATGCCAAATGCTTAGTGTTCGTGCAACCTCACCACTTAACAATTCCTCACCAATTAAGCTTTACTAGTCTTGGTACCCTTGGTAATGAGATTGCCGAGTCCCCGTGACTCAGGGACTACTACAACAACAGTTGCATGTCCAGGTAAAGCGAGACTTTGATGTGAGAGTGATGCTTGTCCTATTTCGAGTTCTTCTTCTTCTTCTTCTTCCTCGACGATCATAGGATGGGTTCTAGGTCGGCAGCCTAGGAATAGCAGGGTGGACGTCATCTCTTTTTTGTTCGT
Source organism: Hordeum vulgare subsp. vulgare (assembly GCF_904849725.1). Taxonomy (NCBI): domain Eukaryota; kingdom Viridiplantae; phylum Streptophyta; class Magnoliopsida; order Poales; family Poaceae; genus Hordeum; species Hordeum vulgare. The sequence continues at coordinate 150,494,610 of NC_058522.1, read as the reverse complement.
TTTTATCCATAGTCTAATCTTGCTCTAATTGCTATGTTTTGATGTATTGAGATATTTTTGATGTAGCATGTGGCGAGTGTAAGCCAACTCCATATACTCATATCTTCATTACATGTATTGTGATGATTTCAATCTTACAAAGCGTCTCTGATATGCGCTTCTATCCCCGTTGAGACTTTCAAGTTTCCGCGAGGATATGATTGCATATTGGGTGTTACAACTTCCCTTCATGACACTTTTGCAAGTCATTCTTCAAAGAAGTGACTTGGGACTTGAGCTCTTTGATTTCCTCTACATGGTTAGTATCAAAACAAGTACTAGAGGAAGTATATGCTTCATCGCTAGGGCAACAAGACAAGGACAGTAATTCATTACAAGATGTATCAATGTTATGCCTAGAAAAATTACGAGGACTAGCACATGGGAATATATCATCTTGACTAGAAGTGGTGGTAATGTCCACATGAGACTCACTAGATGTTATATTAGTGATCATAGCCTCATGAGCTCACTTCAACGCATTATGGGATACAAGAAGATCACTATGCGAGCTCGAGAGTTTTGATGACTTTCTTCCAATTTCCTATAATTGATAGATAACAAAATCAATTTGAGCCCTTCGCTCAACATTCTCCTTTAATATGGATGCTTAACAATAAATATAGTTAGTAGCACAAGCATCATCATTAACAGCAAGAGGAGAAGGCAACATGGAAAGCTCTTTTAAATATGAAGCTTTAAGTTGTGCATGATACTCGGTGACATTGATGAACGAACTCTTAATTACCCTTGAGCCATTTTCGAGGTGATCTTAGTCATCAAGAAGTTTGGCTAGTTTTAAAATCATTAACCGCATTAAGGTCTCTAGCACGGGATTCCTTTACTATATATAATTCTAGCAATAGTCTCGTTAAGAGATACCTTGGTGGTTTGTTCTTCCTCAAGAGCTTGAGAAAGATCCACTATCTAATTTGTGTACTCAAGCTCATGACCTTCCATTTTCTCAATGGTGACCTCATCCTCCTTGAGTTTGGTTTCTAACTCATAAACTTATTTCTTGCCCTCAGTGGCAATAGACATGATTTCCATGAAGTTGGAATGAGCAATTTTATTCTTATGAAGAGCTTTAAAAAGCATTTCACCCTTAATTTTTGAGGAAGCAATATTATCACCCTCTTCATCAATACGCTCATAATTATTATTATGAACATCATCATCATGAGATATATTGGGATTCAAAGTTGAGATACCTTTGAAGCCTTAGTCATAAGGAAAAAGTGAGTAGCACTAGATGATGATGTAGGATCCTTTGAAGCACCATTCAAGACATATCTTGTTCCATTGGGTGTATGATTTTTCTCTACATTTTTAGCATAACAACTAGAAGAAATTGATGCATTTTTGTTATGGTAACAAGACATAGCACGCACATCATCATGAGATTTAGTCAAGAAATTTCTACATGATATGCAAGGACTACCAACACAAACATGTGAAACATCTAGAGTGCTCGAAGTGGTAAAGTCCTAATATGAAGCATTGCTATAAGATAGTGGTGAAGAATTATCAACAATAATACCATTATCATCATTACAATGATCAACACTACTCACCATATCATTACCTTGCGGAAATCCACATGTAGGTGAAGTAGAAGAAGTTGAGAAGACAACATGACCGGAGGTGGAGGGAAAACAATCATCCCTAAAAATCTTGGACACACCATATTTATCTTGAAGCTTTGTCCACAACTCATGAACATCTCGAAATGACATGAGTTGAAATATAACTACATTGCTCAAAGCATCGAAAAGCACATTAGAAGCTTGAGCATTGAGATAAAAAAATATCATCCTCTAAAGATAGGTTTTGAGAATCCTTTGGAGGGGAAAACCCCATATCTACAATCCGCTCTAAAGTTGGGTCCATGACCCTAAAAAGATTAAGCATGTGAATTACCCAAATATCAAAATTTGTACAACCTAAACTAACAATGTCAGAGAATCCTAATCCCCTAGTCTACATCCTTAGTCTCTAGGCAGTAAAGCATAATAATGATAGACTTAGCTGTGATACCAACTGAAAGATCGTGGATGTTTCCTAGAGGGGGGATAGGCACTTTAAAATAATTACGGTTTAGGCTTGAGCAATTGCCGAATAAAACTAGCACTTATTTTGTCAAGAAAAAAACCTAAAACAACTAGGCTCACCCATGTACACCAAAAACTTATGCTAAGCAGTATAAACAACTAAGTTGGTAGCAAGATATATAACATGAAACAATATGGATATCACAAAGAAAAGCGCATAAGTCAAGGGCTCAGGTAATAGATAACCGAGGCACATGGATATGATGATGTATCCCGAAGTTCACATCCTCGCGGATGCTAATCTCCACTTGGAGCAGTGTGGAGGCACAATGCTCCCCAAGAAGACACTAGGGCCACCATAATATCCTCACGCCCTCACACAATGCAAGATGTCGCGATTCCACTAAGGGGCCCTTGAGGGCGCTCATCGAATCCGTACAAATGGTACCCCTTGGGGGCGTTCACGGAACCCGTACACTTTGGCAATGCGTTCACCGAACCCATACAAATGTACAAATTGCTCCGGGCAATCTCCACAACCTAATTCGAGACCTCGATGCTAGCCCGGAGCTTTACACCACAATGATTGAGCTCCGAGGCACCACCTACCGTCTATGGCGCCAAACCACCCCAAGAGGCACAAGCTCTAGGGTGCCCAAACACCCAAGAATAATAAGCTTCTCAAACTTCACTTCCACGTGTCACCATAGAGAACTCAAAACGATGCACCTAATGCAATCACAAGAACACACGAAGTGGTCAACTCCCTCACTCCCAAATCCCACCACAACAAAAGCTATGAAGGAATATGAGAGGAATAACAAGGAGCTCACTAAGAACTCCATGATCTAAATCCAAGGGGTTCCCCTCACATAGAGTAGAAAGTGATTGGTGTAAATGTAGATCTAGATATCCTCTCTCTTTTCCCTCAAGAACTAGCAAGAATGATGAGTTAGCAAGATCGAAGAAGGTCAACAATGGGGGCAAAACACGAGATCAAAGGATAGAGACCATTGGGAAAGAAGACCTCCTTTAATACCTCACCCCCCGAATCCAACCATTATTCCCACAAGTCATGCTCAAGCGGTACTATCGCTCGGGGAGCGGTACTGCCGCTTGGCATGACCAAAATAGCCCAACGAGACACAGAAAAAGTGCTGACATAGAGGTACTACCACTCTGGGAGGTATTACCGCTTATAAGATGTACTACCGCTCAGGGAGGTACTATCGCTTATAAGAGGTACTACCGCTCAGGGAGGTACTATCGCTTATAAGAGGTACTACCGCGAAATGCGTGACAAGTTTCGGAAGCATAAATATGAGCGGAAGTAGCAGCGGAAGTAGCTAGCCGGTAGTACCACTTATAAGCAGTACTAACGCTCTATTACCATTCTACTACTGCTTATAAGTAGTACTACCACTCTATTGACGTTCTACTACCGCTTATAAGAGGTACTACCGCTTATGTGAAAACTGGCTAAGCAAAACAGAAGGATGCTCCAATACTGAAACAACTATAACTAGTGCAACCGGACTCCCGAATTAGCAAACTCAAGATTGTTGGATAGAAGACGCAAAGTACTATCATACAACGACTGGATAAACTACAAACTAGCAATGAAGAAGAAATGCCAATATGATAAGGAAGAGGACCTTCCTGAAGCATGAACCGACAAACTCTCGAATATCGAAAACTCAAAGATGAAGCATACAAATTCCATTTTCTATGAGCTTGAGTTTGACAAGAATACGAACACAAACTCTAAAATCTCACAAAGAGAAGAGTCAAATAAGAAACAAGAAAGTTGATGCAAGGATGCAATGGTTTGAGATCTCTACGAATGATACGATCAAGCTACTTACTTGAGAGCCCCTCTTGATAGTACGACAATCGATCCTATAACCTGGTCTCCCAACTACCACCATGAGACCGGTAAAATGAAAGGCAAACCTTTGCCTTGCGCATAATCCACTTGAGCTGGATGATGATGACCATGACCTCCTCAAAGACCACCTTTCTTGACTGCGCTGGCTCGATGAAGACTAGTAGATTGCTCCCCATACTCCATTATGGGTGAGCCACTGTTCAACACATTCACAAGTCCATTATCACCACACTGGATGGCCAGCTTCAAGAATGATCTCTTCATGATACTCCACTTGAACTTGCACATTGCAATCTTGATGATGAACACCACTTGATGTCGTTCTCCGTGAGTTGTATGAGATCTTTCTCTTGACGCGAGCCCATGGAAACATATCTAACCCCACATAGAACTATCATGTATACCATGGGTTAGTACACAAAGCGTAATGGACAATGCTTATCATACCATGGGATCACTTTATGCCTCTGGATACATCTTATATGCTTTGTGTGTTGATCAACTTTATTTACCTTTTGACTTAGTCTTGATCAACCTTGTATCATGTCTTCTGTGTGACCAATCGTTCGATAATTCCTTGAATAGCACCTTGGTCATCACATAATTTCCTTGAAGCCAACAAATGGACTTCAAAAAATGCCTATTGACAAATCCTACAAATATAACTCAAGAAAACCATTAGTTCATAGACAATGCCATCAATTATCAAAACCACACATGGGACACCATGCTTTTTCACCAAGTAGGCCGGCTTGAGGCCTCATAGGCCATTTTTTTATCTCAAGTCTTCATTGCATGAAATGTTACAACATTTGGTCATAAGGCATCACCGAGTGTTTGTTTGTTTATTGCGTTGGGACATTATTTTTTGCGTTTTAAAAAAAACAAGAATACCTCATATTATTTTGCATGTTTGTTTCTTTTTACATTTGTCCGTAGGCCTGCAAGTGAACGCGGGCTGCCCGCGGTGCCCACATAAAAACCTACATAAGCAATGTTCATGGACACCCATGGGTAGAGCAACCAAATATGTGGGATATGCGGGCTGCTCTGTGGCGCCCGCATAGGACCCACATCACCACAACGATGATGCTATGAGTAGGGGACATTGCCTTCCAGCTCGCCATGGCTGCCACACATCGTCGTTGAGTTTCGTTGTGGACTCTGCAGCGCCACTGTCTATTACATCCTTAGAGCATCTCCAATAGATGTTGTATATGTATAAATAACTAACTTTTACATTACCAAGGCCCAAAAATGCTACTCCAATAGATGTTTTATATGTAAATTTTTTTACAACACCAGCTTCAAGTGTTGTATATTTTTATAGTTGGTGTTGCAAATATACAACACCACCACCAAGTGTTGTAAAACGGCCAGCCGCGCGCCAACGCCCAACCGCCAGTTCCCCTCCCTTCCGCTCCCTGACTCCCGCCCGCTCGCCGGCGTCGCCATGGCCGACAACGATGACCCCGCCGCCTTCTCCGACGACGCCGCCACCCCCCTCAACCGCCTCGCGACGGTTGTCGCCTCCATCGCGGCCGCATCCGCCGCCGAAACCACCGTCATGCCGCCCCGGCGGCAGCAGGCTGCTCGGCAATTCGCCGCACCTCGACCGGTCACCGTCGCTCTAGAGGAGGGGAAGAAGGAGGCATCCAACAGCAAGGCTCGCGGTGGCGGTTCCAAGCGGGCGGCTGGGTGCGGCGGCTCCACAGCCGTGACGGATGGCCGGCTGTCAAAAATCACAAAACCGACCAATATGGAGCAGCTGACGACTGTGCCGTCCTCTAGCAGCGTGGCTGCTTCTCATCCATCGCTGCCACAGCCGCTGATGGAAGAGGAAGTTTCGACGTCGACGACCGTTTAAACGAGTTTGATGGAATACCCGAGAAGTAAAAAAATTCCAATATTGATTCTTGTGCATTTTTGCTTGTTCCAATTGTAGTTGATTGTGTTTTCTTGCACTTGTAGTCTTGATGATGAAGCTTGGTGGCAACATGAGCAATGATGGTCCTTTTGACGGATTTCGCGACAATGAGACTACAATGGATGAAAACATTGACAAAGATGACGTTGAAGATGAAGAGAAGACCGGTGAAGATGAAACCGTCCACAAAGATGGCTTTGATTAGTGATTTCTATGTGCATTTTCATTTGTTGGACCAAGAAGTTCGTTTGACTTTTGCTTGTAGCAACTAAAAACTATGATCGATGTTGCACTTTTGTTGGTACTTTTTATGAAAATTTGAGTTGCAAATTGGTCGGCAGCCGACCAACAGTAGCATAGCAGCAGCCGAACAGCAGCAGCCCAGTAGCAGCGCGCCAGCCGACCGGTTTTACATCACCGTTTACATCATCTATTAAAGTTGGAGTTTTACATTACCGTTTTACATCATCTGTTGGAGTTGACTGTTTTGTGATGATGTAAAACACATTTTTTGGTGTTGTAAATTATATAGCACCTAGTTTTACATCACCAAATATACATCATTTATTGGAGATGCTCTTAGTACGTCACATGTAGATGGGATGGTCGCGTTGGCCATTCCATTCCATGATTTCTATCACGAGTGAGATCCCTTGTCGTCGACGCTGTCGTGGCCTACCCGTGGCCTAAATCATTGTACCAATTTAGACTTTGCGCGTGGGATTGAACGTTATAAACTGATTCAAGCTGATTGTAGGAACTGGTTAAAGAGTGACTGCAATGTTATGAACAGGTTCACACTTGAGATTTGCGTGTTATAGGTGGAAGAACACATAGCTAGCTGGAGTGTTAATCGCCTCTTCCACAACATAAATCTCTTAATATGCACGTAGCTAGCTGAAGTTTATGCATAACGCCAATGAAAATAGCATGCGTCCTTCTTCCTTTAAGAAACAGTAGCGGAATATGGGCTATCCTATTAAAATCACATACCCGCTTAACATTATACGGGTTTTGTTTTGACGGATATTCCACTTAACACAATGTGGGCATCCGCTTAGCGTCCCACTTACAGCTTGATTTGGCCGGAAGGCATCACTGTGTTTGTGTTGTTTTAGTTGAAAAAACTGAAAAATAACGGGTCGAAAGCAAAATCACCGAACAACATGGAATTGAAAAAAACAAACTTGATATGTTTTTTTGATTCGATTTGATAGCTTGAGCTCCCACAGATTAAAATTATTTTGTGACGAAAGGAGCGAAACAAAGAAGAAAAAAGAGTCCAGTTTCCCTCCGTCTCTTCTTCCTTGCTTGCTTCCTTGCATCGGGAACAAAAGGTCAAGGGCAACCCAAAACCAGAACCTCCAACCGAAGTCAACGCCAGGAACCAAGACGGGGATCAAACCAATCCCTTGTGTTTCTCTCTCTCCCCACAGCCACCGGGGCTCCCGCGACCATGTCCGCGCGCCCGCCCCCACCGCCGCGCCCGCGTCTGTCCCTGCCCCCGCGCTCCACCGGGGAGTCGCTCTTCTCCGGCACCGGCGACGCCAGCCCCGGCCCGCTCACCCTCGCCTCCGCGCTCTTCCCCTCCGACGCCGACGCCGACGCCGGCGGCGGCGGCGGCAGCGGTGCCTCGTCTGGCGCGGGGGCCACCAGCTTCACCCAGCTCCTCATCGGTTCCCTCTCGCAACCGCCTCCGCATCAGCAGCAGGAGAGAGGGAGAGGCGGGGTCGCCAGGGCAGGGCCGGCGCTGTCTGTGGCACCGCCGGCCGGGGCAGCTGTTTTCACCGTGCCTCCCGGCCTCAGCCCCTCCGGCTTTTTCGACTCCCCCGGTCTAATCTTCTCGCCGGCCATGGTACCTACTACGTACACCATTTCATACACTTTTGCTGCCGTGATTGGATTTTTAGCTCTTGGCCCCTCTCTTTCCGAGGCTTATGGAAACTTTCCTTAATCTTTATACCACTGCAGCAGGTTCTTAGATTGTAGTAAGTCGTAGAGCATGTTTCCCCTTCATTGCCTTGTAGAGCTGTTAATTCGAACTTCATCGGCCTCGTCGGTTCGTTAAGCTTCCTGTCATTTCTTCTGTCATGACGTGAGTGCAAATCTGAGAATCCTCTACTCATCTTCCATGGTGTTTTGCGGTACTAGTATGAATTAGGGAATCTGGAGCTTCTAGATGTGGCAATTTAACAATTGCTCTACTACTTTTTTTTTTTTTTGAGATGTTGCCCTACTACTTCCAGTGAGGTGACAACATGCAGTTTACTTATCTGTCCCATATAGATAATGCATAACGGTACTTCACCTTATATTTGCTGCATTCTGGTGCAACGAAGAACCTTAACCTACCAATGAGAGATAATGTTTCTCGACATTTCAGATGCAGCAAGCGGTGATTCACCGCATTTCTGTGCTAGTATCAATAAGTGTACTACTAGCCTATCCCCAGTATGATTCAGTTACAAGTTGGCATGATAGCTTGATACTTGATACCGATGGGACAAGAGAAAGTTCCGGTGAGACGTTATCGTTAGCTTCTAGCTTTTGATGGTCCTAACCTGTTGATAACTGATAGGATCCTTCGCCCATTTCTTTGGAGAGTAGAGCCATTGTCATAGTACGGGTACTTCTTTTTTAGTGTTCGTTGTTCACAATGGCTGACGCGGGTTGAATGTAGTTGTTCCATTTGGACGTTTTGTACTTCAAATTTTAGCTTGTTTTGTACAAGTTCTCAGCTTAGCACATTCACTATCAACATGGTATATAATTCACCATTTCATTGTGACGAACAGTCAACTCTTATATCATTTCATTCTGCACTTTCCTGAAGTCTGGAGCATCAGGTTTATTTCACAACAAAAAATGGGCCCATATTTTACTTAATTTTACAGGGGGGTTTCGGCATGTCGCATCAACAGGCTCTTGCCCAAGTCACAGCCCAAGCAAGCCATTCTCCACTCAGAATGTTTGATCACACTGAACAGCCATCGTTTTCAGCAGCTGCAACATCATCTGGAGCTCTACAGAATATGAGCTCTGCAGCCAATGTTGCAGAGATGTCAGAGATGGCGACAACCATATCGAACAATGAGCATGCAGTCTTCCAATCTGCTGAGGCTTCTCACAGGTACCAAGTTCCTGCCCCAGTTGATAAGCCTGCTGATGATGGCTATAATTGGCGGAAGTATGGTCAGAAGGTGGTGAAGGGCAGTGATTGCCCAAGGAGCTACTACAAATGTACTCATCCCAGTTGTCCTGTGAAGAAAAAAGTAGAGCACGCAGAAGATGGCCAAATATCTGAGATAATATATAAGGGAAAACACAATCACCAACGTCCACCAAATAAGCGGGCAAAAGATGGCAGCTCTTCAGCAGCCGAGCAAAATGAGCAATCCAATGACACAGCATCTGGGTTGTCAGGCGTTAGGAGAGATCAGGAAGCTGTATATGGAATGTCTGAACAATTATCTGGTTTAAGTGATGGAGATGATAAGGATGATGGTGAATCTCGGCCAAATGAGATTGATGATAGAGAGAGTCACTGCAAAAGAAGGTGCTGTTAGCTGTCAATTATCATCCACTCTTTATTTGATTGTCGCGTTATTAAAATTAATTCTTCCATTGTGTAGGAATATACAAATTTCCTCACAGAAGGCTCTTACAGAGTCTAAGATCATTGTACAAACAACCAGTGAGGTTGACCTTTTGGACGATGGTTATAGATGGCGCAAGTATGGCCAGAAGGTGGTCAAAGGAAATCCTCATCCAAGGTTTGTCCTTACACTTTTCGCTGTTAGTTGTTTACTCAAATACTAACATATAGCCCATGAATCACGGCCCACTTTAGTCAAAAAGAAAAATCACAACCCACAGGCCATGCACACTAATTCAACTTCATGTGTTCTGTTATTTGAGGTATTCATCACCTATATTCACTTACAGTATTATATATGATCCGATGCATGCCTTCAGAAATTTGAGGTTATTTATTTTTGTTCAACCTTGCATGCTTTACTTACCCAAACAAGTCGGAAGGTATGCGGCACAAGTTCACTTCCCTAAAGCAAGAATTCACATCTCATTTCATATAGCATGATTCCTTAGTCGTTTTTACTACCCTCCGTTCCTAAATATAAGACCTTTTAGAGATTTCACTATGGTCTACATACGGAGAAAAATAAGTGAATCTACACTCTAAAATATGTCTATATACATCCGTATGTAATCTGTAGTGAAATCTCTAAGGGCTTGTTCGGTTAATCCCATCGAGGAGGGGATTGAAGAGGATTGGAGAGGATTGAGGTGGAATTTGACTTGTAGGGAATTTAATCCCTCACAATCCCCTCCAAACCCCTTCAATTTTGGAGGAACCGAACAAGGCCTAAAAGGTCTTATATTTTGGAATGGAGGGAGTAGTTATTACCTGAAGGCACATCGCTTTAATAAACTTCTGATGCGGTTGATATCCGAAATGAGTATAGCCAGAAATGTTAAAGTAAAAAACAGGTTATGCAATGCTACATCAGCAATGTGTACATAAGATAAAAAGATAAAAGGAGTGCAATGTGTACGTAAGAGAAACAGGTCATGTGCAATGCTACGTTCACATCACCATTTCGAAGTCCATGTGGCACCATCTATTCTCTTCTCTTCTCCCACGTCCCTTTTGTGGTGCAGCGACCAGTTTAGTGGTGGCGCGGGGCCTTACATCCGCTGGAGCATCTTCGGAATAGAAGGAAAGGGGTGGTCGCAGTCTGCCAGAGTTGTAGGACATGAGTTCAAATCGACGCTACACTGCTACAGTTGATGACGTCATTGTCACGTGTGATGCTACGTCATAAAAATCAGCCACATGGCTGCTGTGTAGGCACACTATGTTCCATTTGTCCATGTCAGTAACACCATAGGTCTAAAACCAAGCTAGGGGGTTAAGTAAATGGTATTGAAGCTTTTGGGGAGTCGGCTAAATCAAAATAAAAAATAGACTGGAGTTTATCCCGTCAACTGCAGTATTTGGGGGAGTGTAAAGAACTTGCTTGGTCAAAACCTGGGCCAGTGTCAGGCTTTTATTAAATTTGATATGGTTGGTATTATCCTGCTGAGTTTGCAGGTTTCGTCATACTCTTTGCTCTCCTGAGTAGCACTGCCATTGTTTTCCAACATTTTTATTGTACTCAGGGCATAACCTCTGCAACAATTAGATTTCACTAAATACTAAATCATAGGTTTTCTCATTTGTCTGACCCATGCTATTGTATCCATACTAGGTGTCAGTTTGTTACTTAAATTGCAAAATAACCCTAACACTTTGTTTGGATGTCTGTATTGGAGGTCTCTGTATTGAATTGGTTTCAATTCCAATTCAGCCAGGAAACTGTAATGGACATAATACGAATTCGATTGTTTGGGTGTTTGTTGAATTGGCTCGTGGAATCTTACTCAGGTTTCAATACAGAATCTTGTTTGGATGTCAAACTATGGAATTGCATAGCAGCATTACTATGTGCATACAACCAAAAATTGTACATATGTGTGAATACAACTGGATGAATATATAGCAAAAAATAGAAAATTATTCACACATGCACGACATCACACATTCAGCAAATCAATTGATATAGAAAAATAAGAAATATCAATCATCACATCAGCAGGACACAACATCACATAATCAACATCTGAATGGACATAGAAAAGCATGATTTTTTTACCTTAAACCTGCCTCGTGGTGGCCAAATCAATCTGCATATGAATATACAACATAGGTTAGTAAAGTACAAGAAGAAGGGGACAGAGGAGGAGAAGAAGAAGGGGACAGAGGAGGAGGTGGGCTGGCAGAGTAGAAGAAGAAGGGGCTCTGCCGGCGGCCAAGGACAGAGGAGGAGGAGAAGAAGGGGCTCTGCTGGAGAGGTAGATCGACGCCGGAGATGGAGCTCTGCCAGCGGCCAAATCCAGAAGGATTTGAGGTTGTGGTGGTGGCGGGGATGGAGCTGCGACGGCGGGGATGGAACTGCGGTGGCGGCAGGGATGGAGCTGCAGCGGCGGGGATGGAGCTGCGGCGACGGGGGAGCAGGAGGAGAAGGGCTGGCGAGGGGAGCACACCTACGTGCCGCCGTCGAGGTTGCTTGAGGGCCGCCGGCTCCTGTCACGGGGTGGGGGAAAGGGTTTCCCCTGGTCAAGCGAGGAAAGCGACTGGGCTCGGGCGAGTGAATCGTTTTCTTTTGCGGGGGAGGCTGATTCCAGCGAAATCGGAGGGGCTAGCCTCTGTATCGTGGGAGGGCTCTTCTCATACGAGATATTCAGCGCCTGTATTGAAAAGATTTCAGACTGGTATTTCCAGTTACAACCCAAACAGCTGAATCTGTATTTTTGGAATACCAAATCCATTACAAGGCCCAAATACAGACATCCAAACGGGGTGTAATTGTTTCGGTGAATTATTTGACATTTCTGTGATATCTCCAATAGAACGATATCATGGAAAAACCTGAGCTTTACTCAACATCATCATTGCTTATTTTGAGATGATCAGAAATACCAAAATATTCAGAAATATAGGTCATGAAATATGTGCTATAAATGTAGCTGCGCAAAAGGTAGAGAGAGATAAAGTGAAAAGAGAAAGCAAATATAGTAGAAGTCGCTGTTCATTGATGTAGTGGATAACAGAAGACATTCAAAAGCGAAAGGAACATCCTCATGACTTACTCTAGTTTTTGTGAAATGACATTTTCCTGAAAGGAAAAACAACATGGCTGCATCTAAATATACTATTGTGTCTGAAGCATAATCATTTGTGTAGAAAATACGTTCCTCTTTATGCGCATCCTGTTGACTTAATCAGACCATTTGGTCATATGCGATGCATGTGGTTAGTGCTTTGCTTGTTTCATGTTTTGCCTACATGATCTCATTCTCTCTCTACTTATAGGAGTTACTATAAGTGCACGTTTGCTGCGTGCAATGTTAGGAAGCACATTGAGAGGGCCTCGTCAGACCCAAAGGCTGTCATTACAACTTATGAAGGAAAACATAACCATGAACCACCGGTTGGTAGGGGCAGCAACCAGAATGGAGGAAATTCCAACCGGGCACAACAGAAAGGGCAGAACAGCATGTCTAGCAATCAAGCTTCGCATGCAAGAACAGACCTCGGCAACATTAACCAGGGTCAGATTGGGGTCTTGCAGTTTAAAAGGGAAGAATAAACTCTGGGCCCTGGCTACTGAGTTGCCGCGGTGGTGTTTGGTTGACTTTATTCTGGCAAAGGATTGCATGAGAGGATATCGCTCCAGACATTCATGCTGTCAAATAATATAACGTTAGCATCATTTGCAGTTTTCCCACAGATACACGGAATTTCTCATACTACACAGCAGAATGGAATTGCCAAAATTGACGCAAATGCAGTATATTACCAGATAGTCATACTTGTTTATGATTTGTAGATGGGTCAGTTGTATACATGCTCGCTTGGTTACATATTCCCCAACATGTTATTGTTTGTATTGTAATAAGATTCAAAGGAGAAGTGAATGTACAGATGATTTCTTGTATTCTATATATGTTTGTTGTAATAATTTGTCAAAGATGAAACTGGTATATGGAAGGGGTTATCTGGATAACTTTTTTTTTTCATCATTCGGCTCCACATAGTGTATAGCTGTTTGATTTGGTAAAATTAAAAACTTTTGTAATTTATTTCAGGCTCCTTCTATCGGGAAAAAGAAGAAGTTATTCTGGGCTCGCTGTATAGCTGAAGGTGCTACTTGTAGACAGGCTCTGAATCTGTTGCAGAAATTCTGTTGCCCCGCAATCATATGAGGTGCTCCGCCTTTTTTTCTCAACTTTGACACTTTTCCCTTTTTCGTGGCCTAACCAAGAAGGCAAAATGCTATGTGGGATATTTCAAATCATATCGCTGTTTGGCATTGGAAATGCACGTCGCTTTCAGTATCAGCCAGAAAGTCCTAGTCTGGCGTTGCTGCATCTAGTCAGAATTCTCACGTAGTACGTACTACTGTTTGCTTTGGTTTGGTTGATCTTGAACCGTTGCGAAGAAACATCAGGTCATACCCTCCATGAATGATTCCAGAATGGAATTTGACAAGGACATTTTACCCTACCGTAGGCAGTGATGTCTAATTGCTTATTTCACTGAGTCGTAGATGTTGGCTTTCTCAGCCATGCTTCACGTTCAAGTTTACTTTGGCTAAAAGCTTTTGCCTCCATTTCGAAAAAGGAAAAAAGAAGATAATGTAGGAGTATTACCATGCTTCACGTTCAAGTAGGATTCGTGAATGATAGAATCTTCAAGTTCCAAGCTAGGACATTTTCCAATTTTCTGTTGGAAATCAGAGTGTAGTCTCGCTTACTAAAAGTATATCATGTTGATTTTTAAATAAAAAATATCATGTCCATTTCTAGCCGGTATGTGTACTGGTACTAGTACCCTGTCACATCTTGAACTCACTTGAAGGGCAATCTGGGTAGCAAATCCATCTGGGGTAATGTGAAGTCCTAGTACTACAACGAGGCTAGAACCACAAACACTTTTCTTTCCTCCATTGCTCCACTAGTATAATGCCCGTGCGTTTCCACGGGTCATGAATATATTTTTATCAGTTGCAATGGTAGAGGCTAGGGTTCTATCAGGTCTCGGACGTAGGTTGTAGGGGTGGAAGTGCGGGCTGCGAGGTTGGGGACGCCGGCGCCGACGGTTGGGCGCCGTCGCGGCGTGAGAGAGAGAGAGAGAGGCGGCTAGGGTTTGGGGCTCTCGTCTCGTCTCCTGAGGGAGACGACAACAGAATATACTGTTTATTGTCTGCTTAATATCGAAGGGGTACATGTGTTTATATAGGAGGACAACCTCCACTAAACCCTAGATAACTTGGACTCTAACTTGGACTCTAAGATAGGTAAGATAACTTGGGCTAAGCCCGTAATTAACCCTGTCCATTGGGCCTCCTCCGTTGGTACGTTGTACCGGTCATAACATCTCTCCCGCCTTCTCAAGCAGCTCGTCCTCGAGCTGAACATCTGGAAACTGCTGGCGGAAATCGTCGACTTCTCCCAAGTCGCTTCCTCCTCTGGCAGGCCGGTCCACTGTACCAAGACATGCCAGACGCCGCGACGCTGTTGCGCCTGCAGCACCTTCGCCACCTGTGCGGAAGCTGGAAGGAGGCGGCCATCCGAAGTAGGAGGAAGGGCCGGCGTCGCTGCAGGAGCGTCCCCGCGGTAGGCCTTCAATAAGCCGACATGGAAGACGTCGTCGAGGCGAGAACCAGCTGGCAGCTCCAAGCGGTATGCGAGTGTGCCGACACGCTCCAGCACACGAAAGGGACCGGCGTAGCAAGGTCCCAATTTGCGCTTGGAGCGCGGGTCCAGAGACTGCGTGGTCCTGTGGAGGAGGCGCAGCCACACCCAATCGCCCACCGTGAACTCCGCCTCGCGATGATGAGCATCGTAGTACTTCCGAGCCAGCTGCTGTGCTTGGAGAAGACGCTGGCGTGCCTCAGCCAGAATGTCGTCGCGGGTGCGGAGTAAGTCGCCCGCCGTCTCGGACCGAGCCGTCCCAGGCTCGTAAGGGAGCATCGCCGGAGGTGGGCGCCCGTAGACCACCTCGAAAGGCGTGGTGCGCAGGGCAGAGTGATAGGAGGTGTTGTAGCAGTACTCCGCCCACGCCAACCAGTCCACCCAAGCTCGTGGACGATCACCAGTAACACAGCGCAGGTACATGGCGATCACCTTGTTGACCACCTCGGATTGGCCGTCTGTCTGAGGATGGAACGCCGTGCTCATGCGGAGCTTCACGCCCGCCAGTCGAAAGAGATCCCGCCAGACATGTCCCGTGAACACGGGATCACGATCGCCGACGATGGACGACGGAAAACCGTGGAGGCGGACGATGCCGTCGAAGAAGGCCCGCGCCACGGAGGTGGCTGTATATGGATGACCCAGGGCGATGAAGTGCGCGTACTTGGAGAAGCGGTCAACCACCGTGAGGATGACGGACTTGCCGCCCACCTTGGGAAGGCCCTCGATGAAGTCCATGGAAATATCCACCCACACCTGGGAGGGTACGTCCAGCGGCTGCAGTAGACCCGTGGGTCGTAGTGTCTCCGTCTTGTTCCGCTAGCACGTCACGCACGACCGCACCCAGTCGCGGACCATCGCGCCATCACCGGGGATGTAAAAATCAGCACAGAGACGATGGAGAGTCTTCTGCACACCCTCGTGCCCTGCAGAGTGCGCCAAGGTCAGGACCTGGTGGCGCAGGTCGCCATGGTCGGGCACGAAGATGCGGCGGCCATGTAGGAGCAGCCCCTCGTCCAAGCGCCAGGGCGCGTCCAGCTCGCCGGCGTCAAGGCGCTGGCGCAGGCCCTGGGCGTCCACGGCCGTCGAAATTGCCCGGCGAATGTCGTCGATGAAGGCGAAAGATGGCCCGGAGCGAATGCACATGATAGTGCCAGCCATGGTGACGTCGTCTGCGACATCCTCAGTGTCGCGGCGGGACAAGGCGTCGGCGACCGTGTTGAGACGGCCGGGGCGGTACTCAACAGTGAAGTCGAAGCCAAAGAGCTTGCTGATCCACTGGTGTTGCGGAACTGTGGAGAGGCGCTGGTCCAGCAAGAACTTGAGGCTGTAGTGGTCCGTGCGCACACGGAATGACGGGCCCCAAAGATAAGGCCGCCAGTGGCGCACCGCCTGAACCAGCCCAATAAGCTCGCGCTCGTAGGCCGCGAGCTTGTGATGGCGAGCGGCGAAGGGGCGGCTGAAGAAGGCGAGCGGTCCCTCGCCCTGGTGGAGGACGGCGCCGAAGCCGATGCAGAGGCGTCGCAGTCCACCATGAACGGCATATCAAAGTCCGGCATCTGGAGGACGGGTCCCGTCGTGAGCGCCCGCTGGAGAGCCTCGAATGCCGTAGTCGCCTCCTCGTCCCAGGAGAAGGCGTCGCGTCGAAGGAGACGCGTCAGTGGCGCGGTGATGAGGCCGAAGTCCCGGATGTACTTCCGGTAGTAGCCGGCGAGGCCCCAGAAGCCGCGGAGCGCCCGCGGGATCGGCCGCGCGGCGACGGCGACGACCTTGTCCGCGTCCATCGCTACCCCGTCCGTCGAGATGACGTGCCCTAGGTACGCGACGGAGGTCGTGCCGAACGAGCACTTCGAGCGCTTGAGGTGAAGACGATGCGCTCGAAGCTCGTTGAAGATGATGGCCACGTGTTGTAGGTGCTCCGCCCAAGATGCACTGTAGATGAGAATGTCATCAAAGAAAACAAGCACAAAGCGACGCAAGTATGGGCTGAGCACGTCGTTCATCAGGGCCTGGAAGGTCGCCGGCGCGTTGGAGAGGCCGAACGGCATCACCAGGAACTCGAAGTGGCCATGGTGAGTGCGGAACGCCGTCTTCTCGATGTCGTCAGGGTGCGTGTGCACCTGATGGTAGCCCGAGCGAAGGTCGAGCTTGGTGAAGAAGCGCGCTCCGTGTAGCTCATCCACGACGGGGATGGGGAACTTGTCCTTGGACGTCAGGGCGTTGAGGGCGCGGTAGTCGATGCAGAAGCGCCATGTGCCGTCGGGCTTGCGCACAAGGAGCACCGGGGCGGAGAACGACAATGTCGAAATCCGGATGATGCCCTGTGCGAGCATGACCGCCACCTGACGCTCGAGCTCGTCTTTCTGCAGCTGAGGGTACCGGTACGGACGCACGGCTATAGGTGCCGTGTCCGGCAGCAGGTGGATGCGGTGGTCACAGGGCCGCGCGGGAGGGAGGCCCTGTGGCTCGTCGAAGATGTCGCTGTGCTGCTGCAGGAGGTCGGCCAAGAGGGGATGCGCCTCGCCCAGTGCGGCCGCCATCAACTGGAGCTGTGGAGTCACGACGCCGGAGCCGCCGATGCCTGTCCACTGAACGCGACGGCCGCCCTCATGCCAGAAGATGAGGGACAACACATTGAGGTCCCAAAGGATGGGGCCGAGAGTGGACAGGAAGTCGATGCCGAGGATGAAGTCGTAGCAGCCCAGGTCGATGCGGACGCAGTCGATGGAGAACGGCTCGTCGCCGATGAGGACGGGAACCTGCCGCGCCACCCCCTGGCAAGCAAGGCGGTCCCCGTTGGCGACGGTGACGCTGAACTTCTCTGAGCCCGCCGGTTGGAGTGCGAGGCGGCGCATGGCGTCCCCGGACAGGAAGTTGTGCGTCGAACCCGTGTCCACGAGCGCGGTGAGACGCTCCCCGTTGATCGTCACCGGAGGCAGCATCGTCTTTGCCGTCTTGATGCCAGCCATGGCATGAAGGGAGACGACGAAGGCGGTCGCGTCGACCGGCCCGTAGGTCGTGACGCCGGCCTCGGAGAGTGTGGCGGCGTTGAGCTCCACGGTGAGGGCCTC
Source organism: Hordeum vulgare subsp. vulgare (assembly GCF_904849725.1). Lineage (NCBI taxonomy): Eukaryota > Viridiplantae > Streptophyta > Magnoliopsida > Poales > Poaceae > Hordeum > Hordeum vulgare. The sequence goes on along the minus strand of NC_058522.1, from coordinate 150,476,316 downwards.
CACCTCCCTGTCGTCGACGGTCTCCAAGTAGAACAGGCGGGCACACGTATAACCCGACGCATACGGCTCGTCGCAGTTGAAGCACAGGCCCTTGCGGCGCCACTCAAGCTGCTCGGCCGACGTCAAGCGCCGGAAGGTGCGTGTCGGCGCGGGGGCAGCCGCAGTAGCGGCCGGCAGGGCGGGGCGTGTCGGGGTGGCGGCCGCTGGGGCGGGGCGGGGTGGGGGACGCGTGCCGCGGCCCGGGAACGCCTGCTGCAGGGCGTTGGCGCGCTGCTCGTACGCGCGTGCGTAATACATGGCCGTCTGCAGGTCCTGGGGGTCGCGCATCTCGACGTCGATGCGGATGTGGTCGGGAAGGCCGCCGACGAAGAGCTCGGCTCGTTGGCGAGCCGTGACGTCAGGCGCATGGCAGGCCAACGTCTGGAAGCGGTCGGCGAAGTCCTGCACCGAGGTGGTGAAGGGAAGGTGACCGAGCTCGGCCAAGCGGCTCCCACGTATGGGGGGGGGGGCGAACCGGAGGAGACACAGGTCGCGAAAGCGCTCCCACGGAGGCATCCCGCCCTCGTCCTTCTCGAGGGCGTAGTACCAACTCTGGGCGACGCCACGGAGGTGGTAGGAGGCGATCCACGTGCGGTCGGACGCCATGGTCCGCTGCCCCCTGAAAAACTGGTCGCACTAATTGAGCCAGTTCAGGGGGTCGACGGTGCCGTCGTAGGTGGCGAACTCCAGCTTGGTGAAGCGGGGTGGCTGCTGCACGTGTGGCGATGCCGCGTAGGAGCCCTCGTGACGACCCAGCGCGGCGGAAGGAGAGTGATGCGGCACCACGGAGCTCCCGGCGTACGGATCAGTGTACCCGCCGAACCCCCCGAAGGTGGGGGCGGGTGGCTGCAACACCGTCGGTTGTAGTGGTGCCGTCGTGTAGGTCGGCGTGTCAATCCACGTCGGTAGCGGGGACGGCGACGGCGGCCACCAGACCTGGGTGATCGGCAGGCCCTGGGGCGCGACAGTGGCCGGGGGCGGTGGCGCGAAGGGCGCCGCCGGCGGAGGCGGTGGTGGCGGGGTTGCGTACGGAGCCTGGAGGAAAGTCCGGAGGTTCGAGACCGCCAGGTTGAGGTCGCGGATCGCCGAGGACATCTCCGCCGGGGAGAGGACAGGGGCGGGTTCGGCCGCCAGGGCCACGGGACCGAAGGCGGCCGGACTTGAGGTGGCCGGCGGTGGCGAGTGGTGCGGCGGCGACGGCTGCTGCGAGGTGGCGAGGAAGGCGGTGGTGGCGGCGGCGGTGGTGGTGGGAAGGTCCGACAAACTCATCGAACCCAAGCTACCTGATACCAAATTGGTAGAGGCTAGGGTTCTACCAGGTCTCGGACGTAGGTTGTAGGGGTGGAAGTGCGGGCTGCGAGGTTGGGGACGCCGGCGCCGGCGGTTGGGCGCCGTCGCGGCGTGAGAGAGAGAGAGAGAGAGGCGGCTAGGGTTTGGGGCTCTCGTCTCGTCTCCTGAGGGAGACGACAACAGAATATACTGTTTATTGTCTGCTTAATATCGAAGGGGTACATGTGTTTATATAGGAGGACAACCTCCACTAAACCCTAGATAACTTGGACTCTAACTTGGACTCTAATATAACTTGGACTCTAAGATAGGTAAGATAACTTGGGCTAAGCCCGTAATTAACCCTGCCCATTGGGCCTCCTCCGTTGGTACGTTGTACCGGTCATAACATGCAAACATAATCATAATGGATGTAAAAAAAATATGTATAGAAATTATAGCATGTAACAATGAAAAGTAATTGAAATCGACTTGAATGATCCAACTAATTATCTCTTATAAACTAAGATGTACTTGATGTGTTTAAGATATTTTTGTACAATATGAGGAATGTTGTCTTCAACTTTGTTGCATGGCATAATGTGAGACGCATCCTAATTGTGATGAGTTTTTAATTGTAGGCTATATATAGATCATTTGGTTGGTATATTTTTCTTCTAAAAGTGACTTGTTATGCTATGTGGCATTGATGTCAACGTATAGAACCTCCTCCTTTCTACTTATTTGATGGGGGAAAACAGCCACTCCTCTCACTCACGCACCGCACAACCACCTTCTACTCTGGCGCACAACCAACCAGCCATCGATTGTTGCTGCATCTCATCTTCCCGCCACAGCGTTGCCGTCCCAATCTCTCCGAGGCACCTCCCCTCCATGCCATGGCGAAGCCCGCCCACTCCTCTCCCCACCACCCACCCTCTCATCCATAGCGCCGCCAACCCCCTCCTCTCCCAGCCACGATGTCACATGCCTCCTTCTCCCTTTAACAACCTCTCGTGTCACTGTTTCGACACCGAGCTAGTCCACCGGTCTAGCATCCTGGGTAGCTAGATCCGCCTGGTAGGTGCAAAAGGGACTGCAACCCTCTGTTAGTGCCAGCCACATAGGTGACCCATTCGTATGTTGGTTGGACAACCTCATGCACAGTGGTGTGTGTCAGTGTCAAAACCGGCGGATCTCGGGTAGGGGTCCCGAACTGTGGATCTTGAATCAACGGGTAGTAGGAGACAAAGGAGACGATGTTTACCCAGGTTTGGGCCCTCTCAAAGAGGTAAAACCCTACATCCTGCTCTTGTTTATATTGATGATGAACTATCGAGTACAGAGTCGATCTACCTCGAGATCGTATGTTGTGGTCTAAACCCTAATGATAATGATGTAGACGTTGTGTCTCATGAATATCTACCAACTAGCCTGGTGTGACACCCTCGATTTGATCGTACAGTAATCATACATGCAAAACGTGCACGATCAAGCTCAAGGACTCACTAATCAATATCACAACACAACTCTAGACACAAATTCAAACATAAAGGTATATATTACAAGCTAGGCCACGAGGGCTTGAATACATCAGTCAGCAGAAGCAACAATATCTGAGTAGAGATATTAAGTAAGCAAGTTTTGCCTTAAGAAGGCTAGCACAAAAGATGCACAGACTCGAAAAGGAAAGGCCTCCTGTGTGGGTGCATCCTAACTATTCCTGGTCGTTAGCGGCCTCCACGTAGTAGTAAGCTCTGTCGGGGTAGTAGCAGTCGTCGACAGTAGCATCTGGCTCCTGGGATCCTCCATTTGATCGCGGCCATCGGGTAGAAGAACATAGGGGGAAAAGGTAGCAAAGCGACCGTGAGTACTCATCCAAAGTACTCACGAGACTTACATCAGGTCTAAACTACATATGCATTGGTATCAAATGAAAGGGGTAGTATTTGTGGACTAAACTACAAAATGCCAGAATAAGGGGGGGGGGGGAGCTAGTCCTGGCGAAGATTACGCTTTTGGCAGCCATCATCTTGTAGCATGAGAAGAGAACAGATTCTATAGTAACAAGTATCAACGTATAGCAATAATCCTAACCCGGAGATCCTCTTCTCGCCTCCCTAAGAGAGAGCGATCGCCGAGTTGTATCTATCACTTATCTAGGTGTATTTTACTAAGTATACGATTATAGTTGTAAAAGAGGTCGGAATACAACTCCAAGTCATCCTGTTACCGTGAACACGGCTATTCAAATAGTATAATTGAAAACACAATTGCTCCCTAAGGTGGTTTTGATAATTGATCACAACATATGCATCATTGGACTAGTAATCTTATTCAAGTGTATTTTAGAAAAGTTCAAAGATGCCTTGGCTATAGGTTTGTGAGGAGAAGCCCCTTGACGCAAGAAAGGAATAGGATTGGCTCAAGCTTCAAGCAAGAAGACTCGATGTTTTACATTTGTGAGAAATCACTTTGAGTCCATAGGAAAGCCAATACTATTAAAAGAGGGTGAGGTATTATGATGAATTGGTTGCTCAAGTGCTTACCAAAAATACTCAACCATTCTCCGACAAAATATCTCTGCCCAAAGCTATACCAGCAAAATCGATGCCACCAACTATTTCCACTCGGCCCTACCGATTTTCCACCAGACAGATCCTATGCCAAACCCTACCATCTCGGTACCACCAACTTTCACATCGGTGCCACCGAGATTTAGTGACCAACTTTCTGTTGAGAAGATTTCAAGAATCGGAATTTCCAAGTTTGAAATCGGTCTCACCGAGATTTGGAAACTGTTCTAAGTCATCGCATCGGTACCACCGAGATTCATATATCGGTCTCACCGAGAATTCAAAAGTTGCCACATTTAGTGTAATGTTGTACCACCGAGATTCATTTTGGTGTCACCGAGTTGGGAAATAATGTTGTAACGGTTGGATTTTGGGAGATGCCTATATATATACCCCATCCACCTCCTCTCATTCGCACAGGAAGCACTCAGAACACACACACACACTTGTTAGATCCATTTTTTTAAAGAGAGCCACATGCTCATGTGTTGAGATCAAGAGATTCCAATCCAACCATTTGAAACTTGATCTGTAGCCTCCCCAAGTTGCTTTCCACAAGATCAATCTCTCCCACCCATGCCAAATCTATGAGAGAGTGATTGAGTGTTGAGGAGACTATCTTTTGAAGCACAAGATCAAGGAGTTCATCGTTCTACCACATATATTACCTTTTGGAGGGTGGTGCCTCCTAGATTGGTTAGGTGTCGCTTGGGAGCCTCCTAGTTCGTGTTGTGGTGTTGAATCAAGAAGTTTGTAAGGGCAAGGAGATCGCCTACTTTGTGAAGATCTACCGTGAGTGAGGCTAGTCCTGTGTGGACGGAAGCCATGCTGGAATAGACAAGGCCGCTTCTTCGTGGACCCCTTGTGGGTGGAGCCCCTCCATGGACTCTCACAGCCGTTACCCTTTGTGGGTTGAAGTCTCCACTAACATGGACGTACGATAGCACCACCTATTAGAACCATGCCCAAAATCGCCATATCAACCTTTGCGTTTGATCTTCCTACCTTACCCTCTACATTACATTTGCATGTCTTTACTTTCCGCTGCTATACTCTTAGATGTGCATGTGTAGGGTGAACTTGACTAGTCATAGTTGCTAAAACTGGCCCACAACTAAAATTGGGAAAATGCTAAGTTTTTATCTTGTCAAGTAGTCTAATCACCCCCCTCTAGACATACTTTCGATCCTACAATAATCATCTTTAAAGGGGTGCACCACATTTCACAACATGCTTGATAACCTTTGGACGAACTCACTTTCCCGGGTCATGACCGGCCTTGGGAGATCAACACGTCGTAGCCCTACCTAGACTCAATAGAGAGGCCAGCCCGTTGGACTACATTCTATGCGCGCAGGGGTCTTGAGACCATCGCCCTTTTCACTCCTACACGTTGGATGGGCGGCCGAGATCACTCCCGGTGACCTTCGTTACAAGGCATGTGCGAACAAGGGCCACTCGAGCCACGGGATCTGGCAGCAGCCCACGCGGGCGCGAGCGAGTGGGTCATCAACGACCTCCCGCGAGGTCGAGGCAGTGACGACGACGGCGGAGCACAGGGCGACATGAAGGGGGGGGGGACCAACCCGCAGGTGGTCGGATCCGGTCCGGGCCGGTGTCCAACGGTAGCGGGGCGGCAACGATGACCCCGCCGACGGCTCGAGGAGATGCAACCGGTAGGGGCCACGGCATGCGGGTTCAGGCACGCATGGAGGAGGTGACGCGGGGCACCGACGGTGATGGCTCCGGCGAGGTGCGAGCGCGACGTCGACGCATAGGCGACGACGGGGCTGATGGGCCGACGGGGCTCACAAGTCGGCAGAGGGGCGACTGCCATGGCGAAGGCTGCGGGCATGGAGGCGCTCGGGCATCGTGGTCGCCTGGACATGTCCGGGTTGGTCGCGGACATGTTCGACGGGTCGTTTATGGACGATTATGAGCCCCAGATTTCCGATTTGAGGCTGAGATTGGGCTAGGGGGCTAGATCTGCGGGATTGGGAGGAGGTGGAGCTAGAAGGTGAGGTTTTTGAGGGGGGTGGCTGCAATTTTGTCTTGGGGGAACCCTAGAGAGTGATAGACTCTCTCCTTAGGGTGGGTTTATACATAGGGATTGGTCTATGGTGATTTGTACCTCGTCCGTGTGATCGCGATCCGACGACCACGAACGGAGGGAGGGGCTAGGTGGGTCTAGTGGTTTGTGTAGATGGGCTAGAGGGGGATGAGATGGAGGTTAGCGACCCGTGACAAAGTTTTTAAATACCTAAACGTCCCACAAATAAACCGACAAGTGCCTCTATACATTTAACGGTTCGAGTAGCAAACGAACTCCGATTGTGACGAAATTTGGCAGACAGCTTACCTACACTATCGTAAGACCACGTGCCAAATTTTAACCCAATCTGAGAAAGTTTTATATGCACTTTTAAAAACATTATTTTTACGATGTCGCGGGCGCGTGCGTGTGCGGTTGGTCTCGAAACGGTCGACGACAAAAACGGAGAGAACCGACATCTAAACAACGGATGCAAGTTTTTGAAAAATGATGACAACGGAGTGCCAATGCAATGCGGATGATGCGAACGATGCGATGATGAATGGGACAAACAAACGAATCACGCGACGACAATGAAATAAAAGGGGATCTTCCAGAGTGTCGGATCCGGGCTATTACAACTCTCCTACACTAAAAAGAGATCTCGACCCGAGATCTAAGAATGAAAGGGGGAAGAGAAATAAAAGAAGAGGTAAAACTTAGGTGCATCTTTGACAAACGAGTGAAACCAACGATCCTTTAAGGTTGCAAAGAGATGAAGAACGACATGAGGAACAAGCAAGAATTCAAAATAAATTTCTGCAGCACTCCGGTAGGAAAGAGAAGCAAAACTTGACAAGATGGAAAGAACTTGAAAAGAGAACACAACACTCCGGTTGGAATGGACAAGAAAGGAAGAACATGATCTTGATAAAACAAGATAATGGATAAAAGAGAGCAACATCACAAAGCCTCCAGAACAAAGAATAGAAACTAGATCATCTGACGGAGAAGAAAAAAGACAACTTCTACCACAATTGAATTTGAGTAGCATCCTTACAAGTAGAATTGAATAGATTTGTTGGAAAATAAACAACGAAAGAAAAGCTTGTTGTGGGCTTATGGAAACCATCTCAGAATTATGAGGTGACAACCAGCCACTAACAGAAACAAAGGTTGCTTGGGAGCAACAAGATATGCAAACCTTCTTTCACAAAGAGGATACATTGAGAACTTGGATCAATGATAATCACCATAATAGCAAAAATCCTTAGGAAAAGCTTTAGCTAAAATCTAATCCAAGATAACTTCAATGAAGAAATCATGGGTTGAAAATATCTCATGATAGATGAAATTAGTGGGTTTAAATATCTCATTCTTGAAACACATTCTGTTTGAGACTCCTCATGGGTCTAGAATGCTATAACACCACCTCAAAGGAATATGGAGGAAGAATTGCACTTTGAAATGCAAGAGCAGGAATACTTGAGGTTCTCCAACAAGAATCTTGAAGAACACCTTGAGAAAGAATTACACACTCTACGAACCACCATGAAGAACCACTTGAAGAACACTGGAATAAAAGGATGACAGAAAGAATTGAAGGTTGAAAAGAATAAGATTGAGGACTACAAGGATTAGATGAAGCTTCACAAAGAGATGCTTGAGAAAACTTGGAACTCCGGAAAATAAAAGATTAGAACACTTGAAATCGAGAATTTGATATCATGAGCCATTTCGTAAGAAGAATGGACATCACCTTGATGAAACAAGAATAAGAATTATGTTATGCTTATCCTTCATAAAGTTAAATTGATGACAAGCAATGGATTTAGCATACCACTTATTCCTCTTGCAAATATTGTTCAGAGACAAGAGCACAAACTTGAAGAAGTCTTGAAGGAACCACTCGTAAGAATTATAACGAATGGGTATACCATGATTGAATGAAGATACAAGAGAACAAGGAGATCATGATCCGCCTAATAGAAAACTTGAATGAAGCACCAGAATAATTGAGATACAAACGAAGAGACAACAATTTAGAAAATTTGAGAATGAAAGCTGAGTGCTGAGAACGAAGAAATCTTCTGAAATGATGGCCTTCGGAGGATCGAGAAACGAAAACAACTCTGAAATTCTCCGGATAGAAATGTAAGGGATTTCTCATGATTGGAAACAATTTGAAAGAATAGCAACAAGCTAGAACATGAATCTTCAAAAGAACAGACCAAGAGTTAAGAGAAATTCTTCTTCGGTCTTCCAAGCAGAGAATGATGGCAAGAATCGCCACCAAGAATTATTGAGACACTCGAACAATGAATAAGGAAAAGTTAAGCCAATGATAAAAGTAATTCGAAAATGATCTTGGAGAAGGAATATGACTGATGGACTTTATTCTTATGTCACACTTGAAAAGGATTAGGGATCTCTGGAAAAGATTAGAAGAGAGATTGCACCGATACAATTTAGAAACTTGATGAGGCGGGACCCTCGAAATAATTGAAACGATTGAATGGAAACATGAAACTTCTGAGATATCTTCAGCACTCCGGGTAGAAAAGAGAGGGGCTTGGATAACAATTTCCAACACGGGAAGAACATTTAACAAATGAGAAGGATATGATGAACACCGAGAGCTTGAATTGAATCCACCGGAGAGAAAACAAGAATGAAGAATGATTAACTCGAAACTCTTGAGAATCTTCACAATGAATCACCGGATACGATATAGAAGAAAAGAAAGCGGAAGCATAATTGAAAAGAAAGGCATTTGGAGGAGAATTTAATTGTTGAAGAAAAAGGAAGGGAGTCTGGGAAAAAATAAAGACAACTTGGGATAGATGAGACAAACTCCGGAAAGAAATATGAGGACTGATCTTGCAAATATTGAAAGGGATTGAATTACTTGAAGAGAAGCACACCGGTTGAAAGAATTTGACATGACAACTCCGGTTTGAAAAGAATTGATAAGACAACTTGATTGAGCAGAATAATTAATGAGCACTCCCATAGAAATATGAGAACACCACTTTGGAAAGATATGAGATCACCACTTGACATCGAAGCAACTCAAGTTACCATATTCAAACAAAACAAAGGATGAGGCTTACAAAACCAGCCCAAAACTAATATATGACAGAGATTCCGTTTGATATTTTCGTTGTAAGGTTCGCACGAGATCTATCTTACAGTAGCCATCATGTACAACCCCAACCTCACATCATGCATCTGTTGGAAGATAACCCTCGGTAAATACTTGAATTCCCACCTAAGAACTTCCGAATTTTTTTGGTTATGCAATAGAGTCTAGGATACAAGGAGTAAAATCCATCACTCAACTCCTAGCAATAACACTACTCGTCCAATGCATCACATCCGTCAACATGTAACCAGAAATCTCGGAAACTCATCTACCTCAGACCCTTATAATCACAACGATACCAATTATGGCAATACATCTAGACGCTCTCCCCGGTACTGGGTGAAGCCAAACTCCTCTCGCCACAAAGAGTACTGAAGCAATTTCGAACATCCTATGTCCTGAGATACTAAGGAAACTGAATGATAGCGAGTGTGAGAAGAATCCCCTCGAGCTCAACTCCGTGGAAGAAATCAAGTCAGACAGGAGGCACCAAGTCAGAACTCCGTCACATCGACATCATATAGATTCCAAAATTCTTACGTCAGGATTCCTCACGAGAGCACAGAAGAATTGAAAAAGAATCCAAGTCTGTTATATATAACTAGACGCAAAGTAGTTTTTCACTAGACTCGACTCGGCCAAGTTCGATCAATCAAGAGGGCTCCTAGGTCGGAAGCTGGCTCCGTTACTAACTTGTTATGCCTAAGAGGCAATCCTATCCTTATTTTGGCGCGAGGGCCTCGACAGGGAGAGAAGCGCATCTCGTTGTTTCACAAGAATGGATATTGTTACAAGTACATATATAGAAGAGATGAATATATGGAATTGGATTACACTCACCACAAGCTACAACACGAACACCACAATACAATAACATATTCTAACACCATGTAGACGAGCAGGGTCCGACTACGGACGAACTCAAATGATAAAAGAACGACATCCATGCTTGCTATCCCAAGCTGCCGGCCTGGAATCCATCCTAGATCGATGATGAAGAAGAAGAGACTCCAAATAGAACAATCATCGCGCTCACGTCAAAGTATCGCTTTACCTATACCTGCAACTGTTGTTGTAGTAATCTGTGAGCCAAAGGGACTCAACAATCTCATTTCGAAAGGTATCAAGACTAGCAAAACTTAATGGGCGAGGTATGGTTAAGTGGTGAGGCTGCAACAAACATTAAGCATTTACTTGAGTGGATAACTTATGAGTACAAGAATAAGAGGGGGGGTTGATCTACACGTAAATGGACGTGCACTAATAATGATCTCGAAGTGATACTGAACACCTACTTACGCCAGACATAACCCCACCGTGTCCTCTCCCGGATACAAAGCTCATGAGAAAAGACAGTCATGGTTACGCCCACAGTTAGCAAGTTTTAATTAAGTTTACTTCAGGTTTTCTATGACCGGTGTTAAACAAAGTTTCCATGTTGCCATATAACCGCGGGCACGGCTGAGGGAGTCCGGGACTAAGGGGTCCTCGGATGGTCAGACCATTTCTTACAGGCCGACCTAATGGCCGTGTTGTCAAAGACCGGACCGCGTGACGACCTCGTGTTCAGGAAGGAAAGCTCTGAAGACTCGCGTGTCATCCAAGTTAAGTAGGCTAGGTCAGCGCATGTGTCCCTGGCTAGAGGTCAGTTGTATGTAACCCTAGGAACCCCCAGTGTCTATATAAACCACAGGGTTTCATCCGTATTGGCAAGTTGACTCATCTAGGGTTTTAGCTCATACGATCTCGAGTAGATCAGCTGTGTATTCCTCATACACATCAATATAATCAAGCATGACGTAGGGTTTTACCTCCTCAAGAGGGCCTGAACCTGGGTAAACGTTGTCTCCTTTGTCCCCTATAACCCATCGATCGAAGGTCCACAACTCAGGACCCCCTACCCGAGATCTTCCGGTTTTGACACCGATATTGGTGCTTTCATTGAGAGCTCTGTTGTGAGATCACTAGAAGGATTGATGGCTCGCTTAATCATCAGCGATCGAATCAGCATCAGGGACATCTTCGTTCCTGGGCAGGTTCTCATGTTCGGCAGTGTCACGCTACGAGCTGACCCGATCGGCCGCATCGACCGGATCGGGGGCTTTGTCCCCGGTCAGGAGATAAGGTTCGGGAATCTCGAATTCTCTGTCGACTCCTGGGACGATCTTTTCCCTGCTAAGATCATGGTTTCGTCCGATGAGCTCCAAAATTTCGAAGCCTTGACTTTGGGTCTCTTGCTCGGCCATGACCTCGGTCCCCTCTTTGTCAGAGAGTTGGCTTTGAGCCCGGACCCGACCTCAGTGCCCCAGGAACAACAAACGACCATTGCCGAACACGCATCCCTCGCGGAAGCCACGGAGGTTAACTCTGAAAACCATCAAGAAACCGATTAGGACAACTTCTACGTAAAACGAGATGCTTGACCAGATCCAGTCGTTGAAAATTACGGACGGCCCGAGCCCGACCTATACTCGGGTCGTCCCGGATGCAGATTATGAGGACTTTTATGGCCCACCCACCACCCACTTGGTAGCCATCGTCGAAGACTTAACCGCCATGTTGGATTACGCCTCCGAGGAGGTTGAAGACATGGATGATGAGGCCGATGACCCCACCCGTGTAAATACCGGGCAGTGGATTGCCACCTCCAGCTACGACGTCTACATGGTGGACACACTCCACGACAATGGTGATCATACCCCTAAACAAAATCGTGATAAGTCCAGGGAGAAGCCATCAAAGCACCGAAGGCAGCATAAACAAGCAAAGGTGAACAAGGGAAGGGAGACCATAGAGGGCATCGGGGAAATATAACCCCAGAGGACCGCGGCAACCTCGGAGCTCCCGAGCAGCCACCAGAGGACCCGAACAAGCCCGAGGGACAATCCGATCCCGACAACCCCGACGATTAAGACGACGACAACTACCTCCCCCCTGACGACGCGGAAGACAACCTAGAGGCCGAAGACTTCACAGTTGCCAGGACCTTGACGGTCAGGAACGGTTCAAGCAACAGCTCATAGCTACCGCCCGCAACCTCCAGGCGAAGCAACAACGGCTTCATGCCGAAGATACCATCAACACTAGATGGACAAAAGTACTCGCAGCCAAAGAAGGATATGGTACCGAGTGGCCGGATCAAAACAAAAGCTACCCACACTGGTGCGTGCTGCCTTAGTTTGATGATGAGGCCCCGAAGCCCGTGTCCCCCACATGCACACGGTACAATCAACCCGGTCGCCCACCACGAGGGTGCGACACAGCGGCCGAAGAAGCCGAGTATAGACCCGAACCTCCCCACAGGAAAGGAAAGGAACATGTGCAACCCAGGGGCGGACACGACCTACGACACGAGTTGGACAATAGAACAGGTCGCAACAGGTCCATCTATGGATCTAGAAGGTACTCTCCCACTCGATGGGATGGAGACCAACCTCGGTTTACCCACAACAACAGATATCGGGAAACGTACCGGGCACAACCAATAGCGGATCTCCGACACAGTATAGCCCAGCTCAGAGGCACCGCCCACCCACTGTGCTTTACACATGAGGTCATGCAGCACCAATTCCCGAAGGGTTTAAACCCGTGAACATAGAACAATACGACGGGACTATGGACTCCGCCGTGTGGATAGAAGATTTCCTTATCCACATCCATATGGCCAGGGAGATGACCTCCACGCCATTAAGTACCTACCCCTAAAGATGAAAGGACCAGCACGACACTGGCTAAACACCTTACCCGAAAATTCCATCCGAAGCTCGGAAGAGCTCGAAGAAGCCTTCCTATCTAATTTTCAGGGGACGTATGTCCGACCGCCGGATTCCTCCGACCCGAGCAACGTCGTCCAAAAGGCGGGCGAATCGGGTAGAGAATTCTGGAATCGGTTGCTAACCAAGAAGAACCAAATCATGGACTGTCCGGATGCCGAGGCGATAGCCTCCTTCAGGCATAATATTCGGGACGAATGGCTGGCTAGCCAACTCGTCCAGGATAGGCTGAGAACAATGTTCGATCTCATTTCCCTCATGACCCGCTTTTGCATGGGCAAGGACAATTGGCTAGCTCGGCGCAGCCATAATACGGACGACCCCGTTACCTCTGAATTTCGGGATGTAAATGACAAGCCAATTCAAAACAAGAACAAATGCCGCCACCGTAATGGTGACACCGATGACATAGCCGTAAACGTTGGCTTCCGAGCCTCAAAATCTGGACAGCAGAAGAAGCCCCTTAAGGGGAATAGGGATGGACCGACTCCATTAGATAAAATTATGGACAGGCTCTGCCACATCCATGGAACCCAAGACAAGCCCGCCACCCACACCAACCATAAGTGTTTGGTGTTTAAATAGGACGAAAAACTAGGAGACGAGGAACAAGGAAAGGGACCACGAAGCAAAGATGATGACGAGCCCCGCGGTCCAAACACTTGGGGCCAGAAACAGTTCCTCCCAGAGGTGAAAACCGTGAATGTTATATAGGTTACTCACATACCAAAGAAGGAGAGGAAGCGAGCCCTTCGGGAGGTATACGTCATAGAGACCATAGCTCTGAAGTGCACCCCATGGTCGGCTTGTACAATCACCTTCGACCGTAGGGATTACCCTCTTGGAAACATGCCCTAGAGGCAATAATAAAATAGTTATTATTATATTTCCTTGTTGAATATAATCATTCATTATCCATGCTAGAATTGTATTGAATGGAAACTCAGATACAACGATGGTTAAGGTTTCCTAGACATAGACAAGCGTTGTCACTTGATAACGGGATCACATCATTAGGAGAATGATGTGATGGACAAGACCCAAACTATGAACGTAGCATGTGATCGTGTCATTTTATTGCCACTATTTTCTGCATGTCAAGTATATGTTCCTATGACCATGAGATCATGTAACTCACCGACAACGGAGGAATACCTTGTGTGTATCAAACGTCACAACGTAACTAGGTGACTATAAAGGTGCTCTACAGGTATCTCCAAAGGTGTCCGTTGAGTTAGCATGGATAAAGACTGGGATTTGTCGCTCCGTATGACGAAGAGGTATCTCGGGGCCCACTCGATAATACAACAACACAACAAGCCTTGCAAGCAATGTGACTGAAGAGTTAGCCACGGGGTTTTGTATTACAGAACGAGTAAAGAGATTTGTCGGTAACAAAGATTCAAATAGGTATAGAGATACAGACGATCGAATCCAGGGCAAGTAACACACTGAAGGACAAAGGGAATGTTATACGGGATTAACTCAATCATTGACATAGAGGTTCAACCGATTAAGATCTTCGTAGAATATGTAGGATCCAATATGTACTCTGAGGTCCCATTATTGGATATTGTTCGGAGAGTGTCTCGGTCATGTCTACATAGTTCTCAAACCCACAGGGTCAGCACACTTAAGGTTCGGTGACGTTTCGGTGTAGTTGAATTATGGATGTTGGTAACCGAATGTTGTTCAGAGTCCTGGATGAGATCCCGGATGTGACGAGGAGTTCCGGAATGGTCCGGAGACGAAGATTGATATATAGTAAGGTTGCATTTGGTTTCCAGAAGGATTTCGGGCATTACCGATAAAGTACCGGGAGTGATGAATGGGTTCCGGGGTTCCACCGGGAGGGGCCACCCACCCGGAGAGGGACCAAATAGGCCCAAGGATGGTGCACCATCCCTGGTGGGCTGGGCGGCCAGTCCAAGTGGGCCTACTTCGGCCGAAGAGAGAAAGAGAGAGGAGGTGGGCCAAACCGACTAGGAGGAGGACTCCTCCTGCACCAAACCAATTTGGAGGAGGTCTCCTCCCTCCTCCTTTCGCCGGCCGAACCCTAGGGACTTTCCCTAGGGCGCCACCCCTCCCTCCCTCCTATGTATAGTGGAGGGTAGAGAGTCTTTTTGCACCTCAAGCCACGACGCAGCTCTCTCTCCCTCTACCACTTCGTGACACCCCGTAGGTTATTTCGGTACGACACGGCGAAGCCCTGCCAGAGTAGCTCCACCATCATCACCGTCATGCCATCGTGTTGTCAGAGAATTCAGCTACCTCTTCGTCTCTCTTGCTGGAACAAGAAGACGGAGATCGTCATCAAGCATCATGTGTGCTGAACGCGGGTGTGTCGTCCGTTCGGCACTAGATCGTGATTGGATCGTTGGATGGCTTGCGATTTGGTTCGCAAAGACGATCGACTACATCAACCGCGTTTATTAATGCTTCCCACTTAGCGATCTACAAGGGTATGTGGATCCGATGTCTCCTCTCGTAGATGGTCATCACCATGGATAGATCTTATGTGTGCGTAGGAATTGTTTTGTTTCCCATGCAACATTCCCCAACAGTGGTATCAGAGCTAGGTCTATGCGTAGATGACATCTCGAGTGGAACACAAAGGAATTTGTTGGCGTTGATACTCAGATTGCTTTCCTCCTTAGTCTTTTCTTGATTCGGCGGTATTGTTGGACGAAGATGTTGGAAATATGCCCTAGAGGCAATAATAATTAGTTATTATTATATTTATTTGTTCATGATAATCGTTTATTATCCATGCTATAATTGTATTGATTGGAAACACAATACTTGTGTGGATACATAGACAAAACACTGTCCCTAGTAAGCCTCTAGTTGACTAGCTCGTTGATCAAAGATGGTCAAAGTTTCCTGGCCATAGGCAAGTGTTGTTACTTGATAACGGGATCACGATGGACTAGACCCAAACTAATAGACGTAGCATGTTGATCGTGTCATTTTGTTGCTACTGTTTTCTGCGTGTCAAGTATTTGTTCCTATGACCATGAGATCATATAACTCACTGACACCGGGGGAATGCTTTGTGTGTATAAAACGTCGCAACGTAACTGGGTGACTATAAAGATGCTCTACAGGTATCTCCGAAGGTGTTCGTTGAGTTAGTATGGATCGAGACTGGGATTTGTCACTCCGTGTGACGGAGAGGTATCTCGGGGCCCACTCGGTAATACAACATCACACACAAGCCTTGCAAGCAATGTGACTTAGTGTAAGTTGCGGGATCTTGTATTACGGAACGAGTAAAGAGACTTGCCGGTAAACGAGATTGAAATAGGTATGCGGATACTGACGATCGAATCTCGGGCAAGTAACATACCGAAGGACAAAGGGAATGACATACGGGATTATATGAATCCTTGGCACTGAGGTTCAAACGGTAAGATCTTCGTAGAATATCTGGGATCCAATATGGGCATGCAGGTCCCGCTATTGGATATTGACCGAGGAGTCACTCGGGTCATGTCTGCATAGTTCTCGAACCCGCAAGGTGTGCACACTTAAGGTTCGACGTTGTTTTATGCGTTTTTGAGTTATATGGTTGGTTACCGAATGTTGTTCGGAGTCCCGGATGAGATCACGGACGTCACGAGAGTTTCCGGAATGGTCCCGAAATGAAGATTGATATATAGGATGACCTCATTTGATTACCGGAAGGTTTTTGGAGATATCGGGAATGTACCGGGAATGACGAATGGGTTTCCGGGTGTTCACCGGGGGGGGGGGGGGGCAACCCACCCCGGGGAAGCCCATAGGCCTTGGGGGTGGCCCACCAGCCCTTGGTGGGCTGGTGGGACAGCCCAAGAAGGCCCTATGTGCCATAGGAAGAAAATCAAAGAGAAAAGGAAAAAAAGGAGGAGGTGGGAAAGGAGAGAAGGACTCCACCTTCCAAACCTAGTTGAATTCGGTTTGGAAGGGGAGGACTTCCCCCCTTGGCTCGGCCGACCCCCTTGGGGCTCCTTGAGCCTCAAGGCAAGGCCCCCTCCCTCCTATATATAGTGGGGTTTTAGGGCTGATTTGAGACAACTTTTGCCACGGCAGCCCGACCACATACCTCCACGGTTTTACCTCTAGATCGCGTTTCTGCGGAGCTCGGGCGGAACCCTGCTGAGATTAGATCACCACCAACCTCCGGAGCGCCGTCATGCTGCCGGAGAACTCATCTACCTCTCCGTCTCTCTTGCTGGATCAAGAAGGCCGAGATCATCGTCGAGCTGTACGTGTGCTGAACGCGGAGGTGCCGTCCGTTCAACACTAGATTGGAGAGGATCGTGGGACGGATCGCGGGACGGTTGGTGGGACGGTTCGCGGGGCGGATCGAGGGACGTGAGGACGTTCCACTACATCAACCGCGTTCACTAACGCTTCTGCTGTGCGATCTACAAGGGTACGTAGATCGGAAATCCCCTCTCGTAGATGGACATCACCATGATAGGTCTTCGTGCGCGTAGGAAATTTTTTGTTTCCCATGCGACGTTCCCCAAAAGTGGCATCATGAGCTAGGTTCATGCGTAGATGTCTTCTCGAGTAGAATACAAAAGTTTTTGTGGGCGGTGATGTGCGTTTTGCTGCCCTCCTTAGTCTTTTCTTGATTCCGTGGTGTTGTTGGATCGAAGCGGCTCGGACCGACATTACTCGTACGCTTACGACAGATTGGTTTCATCGCTACGAGTAACTCCGTTGCTCAAAGATGACCGGCGAGTGTCGGTTTCTCCAACTTTAGTTGAATCGGATTTGACCAAGGAGGTACTTGGATGAGGTTAAATAGCAATTCATATATCTCCGTTGTGGTGTTTGCGTAAGTAAGATGCGATCCTACTAGATACCCATGGTCACCACGTAAAACATGCAACAACAATTAGAGGACGTCTAACTTGTTTTTGCAGGGTATTCTTGTGATGTGATATGGCCAACGGTGTGATGTGATATATTGGATGTATGAGATGATCATGTTGTAATAGTTAATATCGACTTGCACGTCGATGGTACGGCAACCGGCAGGAGCCATAGGGTTGTCTTTAAACTTACGTTTGTGCTTGCAGATGCGTTTACTATATTGCTAGGACGTAGCTTTAGTAGTAATAGCATGAGTAGCACGACAACCCCGATGGCGACACGTTGATGGAGATCATGATGATGGAGATCATGGTGTGACGCCGGTGACAAGAAGATCGTGCCGTTGCTTTGGTGATGGAGATCAAGAAGCACATGATGATGGCCATATCATGTCACTTATGAATTGCATGTGATGTTAATCCTTTATGCACCTTATCTTGCTTAGAAGGACGGTAGCATTATGAGGTGATCTCTCACTAAAATTTCAAGACGAAATTGTGTTCTCCCCGAATGTGCACCGTTGCGACAGGTCTTCGTTTCGAGACACCACGTGATGATCGGGTGTGATAGACTCAACGTTCACATACAACGGGTGCAAAACAGTTGCACACGCGGAACACTCGGGTTAAGCTTGACGAGCCTAGCATGTGCAGACATGGCCTTGGAACACATGAGACCGAAAGGTCGAGCATGAATCGTATAGTTGAAATGATTAGCATAGAGATGCTTACCACTGAAACTTTTCTCGACTCACGTGATGATCGGACTTGAGATAGTGGATTTGGATCATGTACCACTCAAATGACTAGAGATATGTACTTTTTGAGTGGGAGTTCTTAAGTAATATGATTAATTGAACTAATTGTCATGAACATAGTCTAATGATCTTTCGAATTACAATGTAGCTTGCGCTATAGCTCTACTGTTTTTATATGTTCCTAGAGAAAATTTAGTTGAAATTTGATAGTAGCAAACTTTGCAGACTGAGTGTGTAAAACCGAGGATTGTCCTCGTTGCTGCGCAGAAGGCTTATGTCCTTAATGCACCATTCGGTGTGCTGCACCTCGAGCGTCGTCTGTAGATGTTGTGAACATCCGACATACACGTTTCTGATGACTACACGATAGTTCAGTACAAATGGCTTAGAAGCAAGGCGCCGAAGACGTTTTGAAACGTCACGGAACATAAGAGATGTTCTAAAGAGATGAAATTGTGATTTCATGCTTGTGCCCTTGTTAAGAGGTATGAGACCTCCGACAAGATTCTTTGTCCACGAAGTAAAGGAGAAAAGCTCAATCGTTGAGCGTGTGCTCAGATTATCTGAGTACGGCAATCGCTTGAATCAAGTGGGAGTTGATCTTCCAGATAAGATAGTGATGGTTCTCCAAAGTCACTGCCACCAAGCTGTGAGAGCTTCGTGATGAACTATAACATATCAAGGATAGATACAATGATCCTTGAGCGATTCGCGATGTTTGACACTGCGAAAGTAGAAACAAGAAGGAGCATCAATAGTTGATGGTTAGTAAAACCACTAAGTTTTGAGAAAGGCAAGGGCTAGAAGGGATACTTCGTGAAATGGCAAAGCAGTTGCTGCACTAATGAAGAGACCCCAGATTAAACCCAAGCCCGGGACTAAGTGCTTCTATTATGAGGGGAACGGTCACTTAGGCGGAGCAACTCTAGATACTTGGTAGATAAGAAGGTTGGCAAAAGTCGAAAGAAGTATATTTGATATACATGATGTTGATGTGTACTTTACTAGTACTCCTAGTAGCACGAGGGTATTGGATACCGGTTCGGTTGCTAAGTGATTGGTAGCACGAAGTGAAAGCTACGACATAAACGGAGACTAGCTAAAGGCGAGGTGACGATACGTGTTGGAAGTGTTTCCAAGGTTGATATGATCAAACGTCGCACGCTCCCTCTACCATCGGGATTGGTGTTAAACCTAAATAATTGTTATTTGGTGCTTGCGTTAAGCATGAACATGATTGGATCGTGTTTATTGCAATACGATTATTCATTTAAAGAGAATAACGGTTACTCTATTTGCTTGAATAATCACCTTCAATGGTTTACTGAATCTCGATCGTAGTGTCACACATGTTCATGATATTGGTGCCAAAAGATACGAGGTAATGATGATAGTACCACTTACTTGTGGCACTACCGCTTGAGTCATGTTGGTATAAATTGCATGAAGAGCTCCATGCTGATGGATCTTTATACTCACTTGATTTTGAATCACTAGTGACATGCAAATCATACCACATGAGCAAGGCCTTGTTTTCATTGAGATGAAACAATATAGTAACTTGTTGGAAGTGATACATTTTGATGTATGCAGTCCAATGGGTGCTGAGGCACGCAGTAGATATCATTATGTTCTTACTTCAATGACGATTTGAGTAGATACAAGAGTATTTACTTAATGAATCACAAGTCTGAAATATTGAAAAGTTCAATTATGTTTCGGAGTGAAGTTCGTCGTAACAAGAGGATAAACGGTCTATGATATGATCGTAGAAATGAATATCTGAGTTATGAGTTTTGGTACGCAGTTAAGACAATGTGGAAATTGTTTCGCAGTTCATGCCACCTGGAACATCATAGTGTGATGATGTGTCTGAACGTCATAGCCACGCACTATTTGGTATGGTGCATGCTATGATGTCTCTTATCTAATTACCACTATCGTTTATGGGTTATGCATTAGAGACAACCGCATTCACTTTAAATAGGGCACTGCGTATTTCCGTTGAGATGACACAGTATAGACTAAGGTTTAGAGAAATCTAAACTGTTGTTTCTTGAAAGTTTGGGGCTTCGACACTTATGTGAAAAAGTTTTAGTCTGATAAGCTCGAACCCAAAGCGGATAAATGCATCTTCATAGGATATCCAAAACAGTTGGGTACATCTGCTATCTCAGATCCGAAAGCAAAGTGTTTGTTTCTAAAAACGGATCCTTTCTCGAGGAAAGGTTTCTCTCGAAAGAATTGAGTGGGAGGTTGGTAGAACTTGATGAGGTTAGTGAACCATCACTTCAACCAGTGTGTAGCAGGGCGCAGGAAGTTGTTCTTGTGGCTCCTACACCAATTGAAGTGAAAGCTGATGATGGTGATCATCGAGCATCGGATCAAGTTACTGCAAGCCTCGTAGGTTGACAAGGTCGCGTGCTACTGCAGAGTGGTACGGTAACCCTGTCTTGGAGGTCATGTTCTTGAGCAACAGTGAACCTACGAGTTATCGAGAAAGCAATGGTGGGCCCGGATTCGGACAAATGGCTGGAAGCCATGAAATCCGAGAGAGAATCCATGTATGAAAACAAAGTGTAGACTTTGGAAGAACTACTTGATGGTAGTAAGACTATTGAGTAAAGATGGATCTTTAAAAGGAAGACAGACGATGATGGTGATAAGTCACTATTAAGAAAAGCTCGACTTGTCGCAAAGATGTTTCCGACAAGATCAAACAGTTGACTATGATGAGACTTTCTCACTCGTAGCGATGCTAAAAGTCTGTTAGAATTATGTTAGTAGTTGCTACATTATTTATGAAATATTGCACATAGGATGTCAAAACATTGTTTTCTCGACGGTTTCCTTGAGCAAACATTGTATGTGATACAACCAGGAGGTTTTGTCGATCCTAAAGATACTAGCAAGTATGCAAGCTCCAGCGATCCTTCAATGGACTGGTGCAAGCATCTCGGAGTTGGAATATACACTTTGATGAGATGATCAAAGATTTTGGGTTTGTACAAGGTTTATGAGAAACTTGTATTTCCAAAGAAGTGAGTGGGAGCACTATCGAATTTCTGATAAGTATATGTGGTTGACATATTGTGGATTAGAAGTAATGTAGAATTTCTGTAAAGCATACAAGGTTGTTTGAAAGGAGTTTTCAAAGGAATACCTGGATTGCGCTACTTGAACGTTGAGCATCAAAGATCTATGGAGATAGATCGAAAGCGCTTAATAGAAGTTTCAACATGATGCATGCCTTGACAAGTTTTTGAAGGAGTTCAAAATAGATCAGCAAAGAAGGAGTTCTTGGTTGCGTTGTGAGGTGTGAATTAGAGTAAGACTCAAAACCTGACCCCGGCAGAATAAATAGAATAGACGAAGGTCGTCTTCTATGCCTTGGCCGTAGAATCTGAAGTATGCCATGGTGGGTACCGCACCTGATGTGTGCCTTGACTCAAAGTCTGTTGAGAGGTACAAAGAGTGATCCATGATTGAATCACTAGCAGCGGTCAAAATTTATTCTTAGTAACTGATGGACTAAGGAATTTTTCTTGATTATGGAGGTGGTTAAAGAGTTCGTCGTAAAGGGTTACATCGATGCAAGGTTTGACACTAATCCGAATAACTATGAGTAGTGAAACGGATTCGTATAAGTAGAGTTGATATTTGGAGCATTTCCGAATAGCACATAGTAGCAGCATCTATAAGATGACATAAAGATTTGTAAAGAACACACGGATCTGAAAGTTTTCAGAACCGTTGACTAAAACCTCTCTCACGAGCAAGACGTGATCAGACCCCATAACTATATGGGTGTTGGATTCGTTGGAATCACATGGTGATGTGAACTAGATTATTGACTCTAGTGCAAGTGGGAGACTGTTGGAAATATGCCCTAGAGGCAATAATAAATTAGTTATTATTATATTTCTTTGTTCATGATAATCGTTTATTATCCATGCCATAATTGTATTGATTGGAAACACAGTACATGTGTGGATACATAGACAAAACAATGTCCCTAGTAAGCCTCTAGTTGACTAGCTCGTTGATCAAAGATGGTCAAGGTTTCCTGACCATAGGCAAGTTGATCAAAGATAGTCAAGGTTTTCTGGCTATGTGAAAGTGTTGTCACTTGATAAATGGATCACATCACTAGGAGAATCATGTGATGGACTAGACCCAAACTAATAGACGTAGCATGTTGATCGTGTCATTTTGTTGCTATTTTTTTCTGCGTGTCAAGTATTTGTTCCTATGACCATGAGATCATATAACTCACTGACACCGGAGGAATGCTTTGTGTGTATCAAACGTCGCAACGTAACTGGGTGACTATAAAGATGCTCTACAGGTATCTCCGAAGGTGTTCGTTGAGTTAGTATGGATCGAGACTGGGATTTGTCACTCCGTGTGACGGAGAGGTATCTCGAGGCCCACTCGGTAATACAACATCACACACAAGCCTTGCAAGCAATGTGACTTAGTGTAAGTTGCAGGATCTTGTATTACGGAACGAGTAAAGAGACTTGCGGGTAAACGAGATTGAAATAGGTATGCGAATACTGACGATCGAATCTCGGGCAAGTAACATACCGAAGGACAAAGGGAATGACATACGGGATTATATGAATCCTTGGCACTGAGGTTCAAACGATAATATCTTTGTAGAATATGTAGGATCCAATATGGCCATCCAGGTCCCGCTATTGGATATTAACCGAGGAGTCACTCGGGTTATGTCTACATAGTTCTCGAACCCGCAGGGTCTGCACACTTAAGGTTCGACGTTGTTTTATGCGTATTTGAGTTATATGGTTTGTTACCGGATGTTGTTCGGAGTCCCGGATGAGATCACGGACATCATGAGGGTTTCCGGAATGGTCCAGAAATGAAGATTGATATATAGGATGACCTCATTTGATTACCGGAAGGTTTTCGAAGTTACCGGGAATGTACCGGGAATGACGAATGGGTTCCGGGTGTTCACCGGGGGGGGGGGGGACCCACCCCGGGGAAGCCCATAGGCCTTGGGGGTGGCGCACCAGCCCTTGGTGGGCTGGTGGGACAGCCCAAGAAGGCCCTATGCGCCATAGATAGAAAATCAAAGAGAAAAGAAAAAAAAGGAGGTGGGAAAGGAGAGAAGGACTCCACCTTCCAATCCTAGTTGGACTAGGATTGGAGGAGGACTCCTCCTCCCTTGGTGGCGCAGCCCTTGGGGCTCCTTGAGCCTCAAGGCAAGCCTCCCCTCCCTCCTCCTATATATATGGAGCAATTAGAGCTGATTTGGGACAACTTTTCCAAGGCAGCCCGACCATATAACTCCATGGTTTTACCTCTAGATCGCGTTTCTGCGGAGCTCGGGCGGAGCCCTGCCGAGATTAGATCATCACCAACCTCCGGAGCGCCGCCACGCTGCCGGAGAACTCATCTACCTCTCCGTCTCTCTTGCTGGATCAAGAAGGCCGAGATCATTGTCGAGCTGTACGTGTGCTGAACGCGGAGGTGCCGTCCGTTCGGCACTAGATCGTGGGACGGATCCCGGGACGGTTCGTGGGACGGTTCGCGGGGCGGATCGAGGGACGTGAGGACGTTGCACTACACCAACCGCGTTCACTAACGCTTTTGCTGCGCGATCTACGAGGGTACGTAGATCGGAAATCCCCTCTCGTAGATGAACATCACCATGATAGGTCTTTGTGCGCGTAGGAAATTTTTTGTTTCCCATGCGACGTTCCCCAACAAGATGTTCCAGGAGTTGAAGATTATCTTCGAGAACAATGCCCGGATCGAGAGGTATGAAACCTCCGATAAGTTCTATGCTTGCAAAATGGAGGAGAATGGGTGTGTCAGTGAACATATGCTAAGAATGTCTGAGTACTCTAACCGTCTGGCTGAGTTGGGAATTGCTCTCCCTCCAGAAGCAATCACTGATAGAGTTCTTCATTCATTGCCACCTAGCTATAAAAGCTTTATATTGAACTACAACATGCAAGGGATGAATAAATCACTCGCCGAGCTGTTTGCGATGCTGAAAGTTGTTGAGTCAGAAATCCAGAAAGAACATCAAGTGTTGATGGTCAATAAGACCACCAGTTCCAAGAAAAATGGCAAGGGCAAGAAGGGTTACTCCAAGAAGAGTGGAAAAGCTGTTGCCCCTCCCATGAAGAAACCCAAGGCTGGACCCAAGCTGGAAACTGAGTGTTATCATTGCAAGAGGACTGGTCACTTGAAGCGGAACTGCCCCAAGTATCTCACTGATAAGAAGGCGACCAACACCAAACAAGGTATATTTGATATACATGTTATTGATGTGTACCTGACCAACTCTCGTTGTAGTGCCTGGGTATTTGATACTAGTTCGGTTGCTCACATTTGCAACTCAAAGCAGGAACTACGGAATAGAAGAAGGTTGGCGAAGGACGAAGTGACAATGTGCATGGGAAATGGTTCCAAGGATGATGCGATCACCGTCGGCACACTCTCACTTCAATTACCATCAGGATTAGTGATTAACCTAAATAATTGTAATTTAATGTCTGCTTTAAGCATGAACATTATATCTGGATCTTCTTTATTGCTTAACGGTTACTCATTTAAGTCACAGAATAATGGTTGTTCTATTTATACGAGTAATATCTTTTATGGTCATGCACCCAATGTGAGGGGTTTGTTTATTTTGAATCTCGACAGTGATGACACACATATCCATAACATTGAAGCCAAAAGATGTAGAGTTGATAATGATAGCGCCACTTTCTTGTGGCACTGCCGCTTAGGTCATATTGGTGTAAAACTCATGAAGAAACTCCATGTTGATGGACTTTTGGAGTCACTTGATTTTGAACCAGTTGACACATGTGAACCATGCCTCATGGGCAAGATGACTAAGACTCCGTTCTCCGGAACAATGGAGCATGCAAGTGACTTGTCGAAGATCATACATACTGATGTGGGCGAACCAGTGAGCATAGAGGTGAGCGGTGGTTATCGTTATTTTCTCACCTTCACAGATGATTTGAGTATATATGGTTATATTTACTTGATGAAGCACAAGTCTGAAACGTTTGAAAAGTTCAAGCATTTTCAGAGTGAAGTTGAAAATCATCGTAACAAGAATATCAAATTCCGATGATCTGATTGAGGTGGAGAATATCTGAGTTATGAGTTTGACACTCACTTAAGACAATGTGGAATTGTTTCAGAGTTGACACTGCCTGGAACATCACAGCTTAATGGTGTGTCCGAACATCAATCGTACTTTACTAGATATGGTGCGTTCTATGATGTCTCTTACTGATTTGCCGTTATCATTTTGGGGTTATGCATTAGAGACATCTGCATTCACTTTAAATAGGGCACCATTAAAATCCGTTGAGACGACGCCATGTGAACTCTGGTTTGGCAAGAAGCCAAAGTTGTCGTTTCTTAAAGTTTAGGATGTGATGCTTATGTCAAAAAGCTTCAGCGTGAAAAGCTGGAACCTAAAGCGGAAAAGTGCGTCTTCATAGGTTACCCAAAAGAGATAGTTGGGTACACCTTCTATCTCAGATCCAAATGCAAAGTTTTTGTCGCTAAAACCAGAGCTTTTCTTGAGAAAGAGTTTCTCTCGAAAGAATTTAGTGGGAGGAAGATAGAACTTGATGATGTTATAGAACCTCTACTTCAACCAGAGAGTAGCGCAACACAGAAAGATGTTTCTGTGGAACCTACAACAATTGAAGAGGAAGCTAATGATGATGATCATGAAACTACAGATCAAGTTGCCATCAGACCTCGTAGGTCGACAAGGGCACGTACTACTCCTGTGTGGTATGGCAACCCTGTCTTATCAATCATGTTGTTGGACAACAATGAGCCTACGAGCTATGGAGAAGCAATGGTGGGCCCAGATTCCAACAAATGGTTAGAGACCATGAAATCCGAGGTAAGATCCCTGTATGAAAACAAAGTATGGACTTTGGAAGTATTACCTCAAGGGTGAAATGCTATTCAGAATAAATGGATCTTTAAGAAGAAGATGGACGTGGATGGTAATGTCACCATCTATAAAGCTCGACTTGTGGCAAAGGGTTTTTGACAAGTTCAAGGAGTTGACTACGATGAGACTTTCTCACTCGTAGCGATGCTTAAGTCCGTCAGAATCATGTTAGCAATAGCTGCACTTTTCCATTATGAAATTTGGCAGATGGATGTCAAAACAACGTCCCTTAATGATTTCCTTAAGGAAGAGTTGTATATGATGCATCCAGAAGGTTTTGTCGATCCACAGAATGCTGACAAAGTGTGCAAACTCCAGTGATCCATTGATGGACTGGTGCAAGCATCTCAGAGTTGGAATCAACGCTTTGGTGAGGTGATCAAGGCGTTTGGGTTTAAACAAGTTTACGGAGAAGCTTGTATTTGCAAGAAAGTGAGTGGGAGCTCTATAGTGTTTCTCATATTATATGTGGATGAGATATTGCTGATTGGAAACGATATAAAACTTTTGGGTAGCGTAAAGGATTATTTGAATAAATTTTTTTCAGTGAGGGATCTGGGAGAATCTGCTTACATATTGGGTATCAAGATCTATAGAGATAGATCAAGACGCTTAATAGGACTTTCACAAAGCATATACCTTGATAAAGTTTTGAAGAAGTTCAAAATGGAACAGTCCAAGAAAGGGTTCTTTCCTGTGTTACAAGGTATAAAGTTGAGTAAGACTCAATGCCTAGTGACTGCAGAAGATAGGGAAAAGATGAGTGTCGTCCCCTATGCTTCAGCCATATGGTCTATCATGTATGTAATGTTGTGCAGAAGACCTGATGTGAGCCTTGCCATAAGTATGGCAGGAAGGTTTCAAAGTAATCCAAGAATGGAGCACTGGACAGCGGTCAAGAATATTCTAAAGTACCTGAAAAGGACTAAGGAAATGTTTCTCGTTTGTGGAGGTGACAAAGAGCTCGTCGTAAAGGCTTACATCGATGCAAGCTTTGACACTGATCTGGATGACTCTAAGTCAATGGGGGTGCGGTAAGCTAGTGCAGTTCCAAGCAAAGCGTGGTAGCTGATTCTACATGCGAAGCGGAGTACATAGCTTCCTCGGAGGCGGCTAAATATGGTGTCTGGATGAAGCAATTCATGATAGATCTTGGTGTTGTACCAAGTACACTAGATCGAGTGTCTGTCCTATGACAACACTGGTGCAATTGCTCTAGCCAAGGAACCAAGGTTTCACAAGAGGACCAGACGCATAAATCGACGCTTCAATTCCATCTGTGGTTACATTAAGGAGAAGGACATAAATATTTGCAAAGTGCACACAAATTTGAATGTTGCACACCCGTTGACTAAGCCTCTTCCACGAGCAAAACTTGATCAAGACCAGAACTATATGGGTGTTAGATTCGTTACATTGTAAATCACATAGTGATGTGAGCTAGATTATTGACTCTAGTGCAAGTGGGAGAATATTGGAAATATGCCCTAGAGGCAATAAAAAATAGTAATTAGTATATTTCCTTGTTCAAGATAATCTTTTATTATCCATGCTAGAATTTTATTGAATGGAAACTCAGATACATGTGTGGATACATAGACAACACACTGTCCCTAGTAAGCCTCTAATTAAATAGCCCGTTGATCAAACATGGTTAAGGTTTCCTAGCCATAGACAAGTGTTGTCACTTGATAACGGGATCACATCATTAGGAGAATGATGTGATGGACAAGACCCAAACTATGAACGTAGCATGTGATCGTGTCATTTTATTGCTGCTTTTTTTCTGCATGTCAAGTATATGTTCCTATGACCATGAGATCATGTAACTCACTAACATCGGAGGAATACCTTGTGTGTATGAAATGTCGTAACGTAACTGGGTGACTATAAAGGTGCTCTACAAGTACCTCCAAAGGTATCCATTGAGTTAGCATGGATCGAGATTGGGATTTGTCACTCCGTTTGACGAAGAGGTATCTGGGGGCCCAATCTATAATACAACATCACAACAAGCCTTGCAAGCAATGTGACTAAAGAGTTAGCCACATGATTTTGTATTACAGAATGAGTAAAGAGACTTGCCAGTAACAAGATTCAAATAGGTATAGAGATACCGACAATCGAAAATCGGGCAAGGAACATACCGAAGGACAAAGGGAATGTTACATGGGATTAACTGAATCCTTGACATAGAGGTTCAACCGATTAAGATCTTCGTAGAATATGTAGGATCCAATATGGACATTCAGGTCCCACTATTGGATATTGACCGGAGAGTGTCTCGGTCATGTCTACATAGTTCTCGAACCCACAAGGTGTGCACACTTAAGGTTCGGTGACATTTCGGTATAGTTGAATTATGTATGTTGGTAACCGAATGTTTTGTGGAGTCCGGGATGAGATCTCGGACGTCACGAGGATTTTTAGAATGGTCCGGAGACGAAGATTGATATATAGGAAGGTTGCATTTGGCTTCTGGAAGGATTTCGGGCATTACTAGTAAAGTACCGTGAGTGACGAATGGGTTACGGGGTTCCACCGGGAGGGGCCACCCCCATGGAGAGGGACCAAATAGGCCCAAGGATGGTGCACTAGCCCTGGTGGGCTGGACGGCCAGCCCAATTGGGCCTACTTCGGCCGAAGAGAGAAAGAGTGAGGAGGTGGGCCAAACCGACTAGGAAGTGGACTCCTCCTCCACCAAACCGATTTGGAGGAGGACTCCTCCTTCCTCCTTCCGCCGGCCGAACCCTAGGGACTTTACCTAGGGCGCCACCCCTCCCTCCCTCCTATATATAGTGGAGGGTAGAGACGCTTTTTTGCAACTCAAGCCACGGCGCAACCCTCTCTCCCTCCAGCACTTCGTGACACCCCATAGGTTATTTTGATACGGCACGACGAAGCCCTCCCGGAGTAGCTCCACCATCATCACCATCATGCCGTCGTGCTGCCGAAGAATTCAGCTACCTCTGCATCTCTCTTGGTGGATCAAGAATACGGAGATCATCATCAAGCTGCACGTGTGCTAAACACAAAGGTGCCGTCCGTTCGGTGCTAGATCATGATTGGATCGTGGGACGGCCTGTGATTTGGATCACGAAGACGTTTGACTACATCAACCACATTTCCTAATGCTTCCTTCTTAGCGATCTATAAGGGTATATGGATCCGATCTCTCCTCTCGTAGATGGTCATCACCATGGATAGATCTTATGTGTGCACATAAAATATTTTTTCCCATGCAAAGTTCCCCAACACATCCAACGAGTAACCGTCATGGAGGGTCAGTCTCCCTTGTCCTAGACCCCATCATAGATGGGTACCACCTCACTAGAGTCCTTATGGACGAAGGAAGTATCCTTAACCTGATTTACTCAGATATGGTGAAAAATATGGGCATAGATCCATCAAGGATCAAACCCAGCAACAGTCCATTTAAAGGATTGATCCCAGGCTTGGAAGTCCGCTGCTCCGACACGGTAACGCTGGAGGTCGTGTTCGGCTCATCCGACAACTTCCGCAACAAAGACTCAATCTTCGACATCATTCCCTTCCATAGCGGGTATCACGCACTATTCGGCCACACAACATTCACCCGCTTTAACGTCGTGCCTTGTTACGCCTACCCAAAGTCAAGATGACCGGACCCAGGGGGGTTATCACCGTCAACGACAACACAGAACACTCCCTCCGGACTGAGGAGCACAAAGTGGCCTTGGAAACTGAATGCCAATATGACAACGAAGCATCAAGCCACAAGCTAGCCATCGAGGCGCGGTAGGCGGGCAAGCGAGCCCGAGCTCCATCGGGTCCCTCGGAAACATCACTGACTCAAAGCAAATAGGTATACACTCCCTACAGCATGGCCTGGTCAACTGTAAGATGCCCTTCATAGACACAATTTCATACTACAAATATAATGGGCAGCTATGGGGATCCACCACGAAGGACCATATGTTCGTCTCGACCAAAATACGGTTCAAACGTCTTAACGGACGAAAACGAGATACAATTAAGGATCTCCCAAGCGTCAAGCTCACCCTCACCAGGACAACTTCTCAATACCCTTTATTCAAGGTCTATCTGTCGACAACAACCACCTTTAAAGGATAGTGCCCCTCCCTTCTAAGAAGCATAGGAGAAATTGCACAGTTGGAAGCAGGGCGGACGTCAAGTCACCCATGAAAGGCCATGGAGAAAAGATGCTTTGAAATATGTTGTTCAAAACAATAGTTACCTGTAACAGCAGTCTTGGCGCCACGAATTATAAAAATTCCTAGAAAATATTATTTATATACTCTTTTCAAGTATTTTTACATATATATGTGTTTCTTGCTCATTGGCACTGAAAGGTAAATTTGTTCAATACATATCAAGTGTGACCGGCTCATAGACATGGGGCTTGGGCGAAAATACTGCCCCGAGCACTACCCCATCACTACTTTTTAAGTGTTCGGTTTCTCGGATATTGCTTTATATGCATCGGTTCCGAATTATGTCTTGGGTCAATAGTTAGGTTGCCCTACTCGCGTGCTTACCCCCTTACGTTCCACTAGTTTGGCTAAAGGGGTAATGGGAGAACAACTGCGATTGTATTCCCAGCTGGGCTGGCTAAAATACCTCATTGGAGAAAGCCAAAAATTGACTGTCATAATAAGCAAGAACTGGTCTACAATCCGAGCATAAGTACAAAAAATAGATGGAGCTTATTCCATGTTGTAAGTGCATCTAGTGCCCCTTAGTGATTTTGGTGGTTTGAAGACTTATAGGTTAAGTATCTAATGTGCTTATGAGTGTACACAAGATCTATAAGTCATTGAGGAGTTTGAGATATTTGAAGAATATCGACCCCTAAAAATATATGTCTTCAGTTGAAGAAATTGGTCTGAAGCTGAAGAAATGAATCGCGAGGAATCTGCGATGAAATTGATATTCCTCATGAAGATACTGATATTGAGGAATCCGGTGTGTCCTGAAGAAAATCACTCTGAAGAATTTGAAGCATGAAGATTTACCCTTTCTGTTTTATTTTCTTCGCATTTGAGTAATAGGAAGACCGTACTGTTAAAGGGGGTCGAAGTTACACTTTGGAATGAATTTCCTCATGATGCTCGACCCACGCCTAATCCTACCAAAAGCCTCAAGTGAGGAATACGAGTGACATGAGGACTCTCACAGTTGAGGGTTCCGACCGTTTCGATAGCCACGCCAAGTCATTGGTCTTATCCACTCCAACGGTCATATTATTTAAGGGCATTAGTGTCAAATCATGTCGGGATGCTCCGAGGCTATAAATAGCCACCTGCCACAACCACTAGCTGGTTGGCTGCTCCGTTAGAAACTGACACTTGTCATAAGAGCAACCCAAATTCCTCAGAGTCTTCGAGAGTAATTCATCAGTGAGGAAATACACCATACACCGAAATCACAAACCAAACCTAGTGATTGAGCATCACTGAAGAAGTTGTTCCTGTGTGGGACTGAAGCCTTTTACCTTTGAGGACTGTGCATCCTCCAGACGGTTAGGCGTCATGGTCTAGAGCTTTCCAGCAGTCAATTGTGGATCGCCGGGTGACCAAGTTTGTGAGGGTTTGGAAGTCTGCCCTGAAGACTTACCGCAAGTGTTGGGCGAGGACTGTGTGTCCTTAGCTCAAGCAGAATACGGTAGGGACTGTGTGTCCCGGGACTGTGTGTCTTTTGGTTTCAATACCAATCCGCTCCAATCCAGATGTACGACTGTCACAGCAGTTGGAACTGGGTCATCAACGACTGTCTTCACTAAGAAACGGGTTCTAATTCCTCAACTCCTTACCTTCCTCGTATTATGTGTTGATGACTTTCACTGCGACTGTTTGAAGAATTTCTGAAGACTTTCTTTGAATTTCCTCAACCCCAAATTCTTCACGTCAGTTAATCCTCATCTGTATTCTGCGTGCCTGCTCACAGTGCAATCTTTTTTCACATTCTTCACTCTGAATAACTGCTGTTGTGAAACTTTGCACTTCTGATCCTTTACTGTTTCCACTCTAAGTTAGTCATCATTGAGGAATTTCCTCAAAAGGAATTTCCTCAGTGATGAAATTCTAAAAATCTCCTATTCACCCCCCTCTAGTCGATATAACGCACTTTCACATGTCATAAGGAGGGGTTTGTACCTTTGCAAACCTTGTGGTAACTATTTCAAAATATTGTTTATCCGATGTTAGAGCATAATTTCTCTATATGTGGTTTTGGTAATTGATGACAATCCCTATGGACTACCGGTTGCCTTAAAGTATATTTGAAGGATTTGTCCATAGGCACTTCTTGAAGTCCATCTGTTGGTTTCAAGGAGTTTATATGATGACTAAGGTGGTATTCAAGGTATTATCCAAAGAATGGTCATAAAGACACAATGTGGATCAAGACTAATACAAAGAGTAAATCAAGATGATCAACACACAAAGCATACAATATGTACCGAGGGGGATCAAGTGATCCCATGATATGGTAAGCATTGTCCATAACGCTTTTGTGTACTAACCCATGGTCTTCATGAGAGTTTTCTGTGGGGTTAGGTGTGTTTCCATGGGTTTGCGTCAAGAGGAGGACCTCATTCAAGTTCAAGTGGAGCATCATGAAGATATCATGCTTGAAGCTTGCCGTCCATTGTGGTGGCAATGGACTTGTGAAGATGTGTTGAAGAGTGGCTCATCCATAGTGAGTATGGGGGAGAAATCAACTAGTCTTCATCAAGCCAATGCAATCAAGAAAGGTGGTCCATCTTGAGTAAGTCAAGATCATCATCATCTAGCTCAAGTGGACTAGGTGCAATGTATATGTTTTCCCTTGATAGGTTTTCCTATTTTAGGATAGATCGTCGTACTGTCAAGGAGGGCTCTCAACTGAGTAGCTTGATCATATCGTTCGTTGAGAGATCAAACCATTTACATCCTTGCATCATATTTCTTGGTTCTTGTTTGGTGTTTCCCTTTGTGAGTATTGGAGCTTATGGTCATCTTTATGACAAGCCCGATTTCATTGAAAACGGAGTTCATGTGCATCTTCTATGATGTTTTCGATGTTGGAGTTTTTTTAGGTTCTTCATTCATAGAGGTTTCACATCTCTATATCATTGGCATTTTCATAACTGCAGGTTCTTAAGATTTCCAGTCGCTGTTGGATAGCCTTTATCGTCCTGAATGCAATATGCCTCCTTATGGTAACTTGTATTTACATTGTTTACATTGTTAGTTACTTGCCCATTTGCATGTTGTGGTTTTGTACCTTGCATGTGTGTGTGTATATGTTGTGCTTCCAACGTACTTATCTTGAGTAATCAAGTATGTGTATATTGGTTTGCACATCATGTACATGTGAGTCTTGTGTTGAGCCTTTTTGCATCTTGTTTGTATCTTTGATTGGCTATTTTGAGAGATTAATGGATTATCTCATTTTGGGTGAGTGATGTGCTTTGCGCACCTCACAATCCTATAAATTTGTATGCATGAGTAATACCACTTAGTATTGAAATTACAAGTTTATCTAGTCTCTATGTGGTATGTCCTACTCATGAGAAATTCAAATTCTAAGTGCTCCATTAATTATATCTTGTTGGATTTCATTTTCCAATTGTTAATAATGTTTGGTTATCACGTTATGGGGTAGTAATATGCTATGTGCATATTACAACCCTAGAAAATGTGTACATTTGAGGTATTGCCAATTAGTGTTGATATTGTAAATTATCTTGTTCCTAGGTGGCATTTTAGCTCTACAAGTGTCCTTTGGTTGTGTTTATGGTGTAAAGATGATGTCGGATATATTTTCAATCTACCAATGGGAATTATTTGCAAATACTTCTTGTCCTTTGACAATTGGTATTCCCTTCATGTGGTAGAAATTGCTAATGTCTCGTTTGTCTTCCTTGCCTCTTGTGGATCTTTTTGAACACGTCTAGTGTTTTTATAGATATAGAGAAAGTGATGATCCTATATTGTGCATTTTGTATTTAAATGCCAATTCTATATAACGCACATCTCTTGGGGGAGCTATCCTATTTTCTTTACAACACCCTCTTTATGCCTTTATCATAAAATCTTTTGATCCCCATCAAGCGGGTGTTTATGGGAGGCAAGTCTTGCTCTTTATGATGATTTATGCCATCATGAAAATTTGTCGAGGTTTTTTTCTTGGAACCTAGCTCTCTTTTGGAAACTAGATACCTCGTGTTTGTTTTCCTTCAATTGGTATCTTGTTTCCTTTTATCTAGCATGTGTCAATGGATTTCTCATTCCTTGATGTATCTTTTAATTGATATCCTTCAAGTGATAGTTTTTTGTTTGGTATCTTATTATCACTTGATACCTTGTATTTGGTGTCTTATCAACTACGTGTTGATTTGATTCTTGAAAGCCTTGAGCATGCATATTTACTATATATAGTTTCTCGACATGCTCTCTTTATTTGATCCAATATATAGGGGAAACTCCACCTTGTCATAAATTGGCTAAAGTGTGCATGAAATTCAAATTCATACCTATATGCACATATTTATGTGGAGTTTATACTATGTATTGTTTGTTATCTAACTCTTTGGTCCCAATGAGTTTGGGCACCATTTTGTTTGTGTTGTTGTTCTAAGAACAATTGGAGATGCATTGGATGCTTGGCTCACCTACAAGGAAGGTGTTGACACCATGGACTTATTGGAGCCAAGCTAGGGTGATCGATGAACCATTATCTACTACATCAGTCCAATGTTATCCCGGTAACTAGTATATACTTCATGCATACATTTGTTGTATTCAACCTTTTGTAAGTTGCATCATGGCATGAGTTTCTTGACTCATTCCTGTGGTACTTGTTTCCTTTCTCAAAGCATCCCAACGATGATGTCTCGTTGCTAATTGTGATGTCTTTGATGTTCGTGAGTTGGAAGTTCATTTATGTATAATAATAAAATATTAGGCCATATGCTATGCTTTCAAGCAAAGATCTTATTGGTATATTTATGACTTCCTTTTGGATATCTTGTTTGTTCCTTCTTGTAACTATTTCGTGTGTACATCCTTCTTTGTGGATATATATCATCATGATTGTCGTCTACCTAGAATCTTTTACACATGAGAGAAGTTACATCTCTAGTTGATATCCCCTTTTCTTTCACGTCCACTGTTGCTTTTTATTTTTAATTTTTGGTGGTTTCGTGAAAGGATTTGTCTTGAGTGCAGCTCTTATATTCTTTCATCTTAATGCACTCACTGGTGGTGAAGATTATTTTTCCGCATGCTTGTCTTGACGAGGGTTTTGCCATTTCAGTTGGTATCCCTCCTTTTGACAAGGTTATGATTTCCTATCTTCACCATGGGTTGTCACAAGCGTTGGTTCTTAAGTTGTTTTTTGGGTAAGCTTGTGAACCCATTTGCTAGTAGTGTGTGTGGGAAGGATATGTCTTGCATTTTGTTTCTCATTGTCGTGGGTATAAGTCTCACAGTAGATGTGTAGGGTACGAAAGGATGGGCAAAGCCTTAGCTACGGCGAGGTTGTATGAGTTCAGGCCCCTCTACGGTGGAGGTAATAGCCCTACGTCTCAGTGCTCTGGGAGCTTGTTGTCGAGTGGAATATGGATTACAGTGAATTGCTAACCCTTGCACCAGTGGGGAAGGGCGGCTTATATAGAGTGCGCTGCCCTTCACAACGGTTCGGTGCACACGGGTGGAGTAGTGGCGAATAAATGCCTACGTTACAGGTAACATATGTCTTAAATGCTAATAAAGGCACATGGAAACGTATGATCGTTTCCCTCTAGGGGGGTTACGATGCACAGAGTGGAATCCAGTCGGTTAGTTTGATACACTCCGAACGCTCATCTCCGACTGGATGATGGAGGATTCGTCACCGACTGGATGATGGGAAGTCCTTAATTCAGTCGAAACTGACTAAGGGCCTTATCCCTTATGAAGGGTAGTCCTTGGGTAGGACTTATAGGGCAGGCCTATGACCCTACCCTAGGACTATAACCCCATCATTAGTCCCCGAATGGATTGGGGTTGGAACGACGAAGCGATGCTTGGAGTATGGATCCGACTAGTACGGATGCGACTTTGGCGTTGTTTGCCTCGATCCATTTTACCTTCTTTGAAACGGACTGTCCGGGACCGAGTGCTTCCGTGGTATCTTTTGACGTGACCAGTCAGCTGACAGCGGCGGATTTTCCGGGATCCTCAAATTTGGGTTGCCACGCGCTCAGCGGCGATGACGACATCGCAATCGAGTAGTACCTGACGCCTCGATTCCCGCGCCTTCATCTTCTCCACTAATATTGCAGCAACCGGTCGGGGGATAAGATTTCGGGGCCACTTGCTAGTGACCCAGTCGGAACCTTATTTAAACTTCTGCGGCGAGGGTTTTTCGTTACACTCGCCGGATAACTTGCACTTGCCCCGCTTCTCTCGCCATCTCCTGCGCATCCCCAGCTCCTTCCTTCTCCTTCTCCCTCGCGGATCTGCAACCTCCGCCATGACAAAGGGGCATACTAGCAAGCTAGAGGCACGGAAGAAGAAGGGGAAGGCGACAGCTCCTGCTCAGCGGCGACAGCGAGCGCTACCGGCGGGGTGGATCCAAGGGGATTTCCTTCCCTCCACGGTGACGGAGGAGAACTTGTTGGAGTTGGTGGAGCATGGAATGATTGCGCACAAGTCGTGGAGGTTGCCGGCGAAGGGCGAGACCGAGCCGGCGCCCCGAGAGGGGGAGCGCGTCTTGCTGCTCAGCCACGTGCACCGAGGTTTCTCTCTGCCTCCACATCCCTTCTTCAAAGGTATAATGAACCACTTCGGGGCGCAGCTCCACCATTTTCCCCCAAATGCCATAGCTCATCTCTCTGCCTTCGTCGTGTTGTGCAAGTGTTTCATCGGCTGTCCTCCCCATTGGGGGCTTTTCAAACACATCTTCTCTGCTAGATCCCAAACCATCAAACGACTTAACCAGCCGGATGATAAAACTCACCTCCTCCAGCTCTGCAGAGGCTTAGGCTTCCAAAAGAAGAGTAGAAGTAGCTATCCCGCTCTTCAGTTCAGTGAATCTGTTAGGAACTGGCAGTCGACATGGTTCTACTGCCAGGACGTTGCTTGCCCGAATGCCACAACTGGACTGCCTCCTTTTAGCTTAGACCGACCGGCTCCGCCTAGGCAGCTCGCGCTCACGAAGGTGGAGAAGACCCAGATCCAGCCTCTAGTCGATGCGCTTGTAGAGGTCGTCCGAAGGGGAGTCACCGGCATAGATTTGCTGGAGGTCTTCCTGGGTCGGCGTATCCAGCCTTTGCAAGCTCGACACCACGCCATGTGGCACTACACGGGGCCTGAGGACTCCACTCGGACTAACGTCGAGTGCGTGACCGGGGAGACGGTGGCGTCGTGGGTCCTCAACATCACCGACGCCTGCGAAAGCCCTAGAGGAGCCCGACGAGTGAAGGCCTTCCGCGCGGACAACCCTCCTCCGAACGAAGTGATTATAACTTGTCGAGTGCACACAACTGTCTTAGATTTATCACTTTCTTGAATCACTGTCTCACGTCTGATGTTGTCGACTGTATCTTGTGCAGGAGTGGACTAACTGGTTTTCTCCTGTCTCGATCAGGAATCCGGCCGAGGAGGAGGAAGGCAGCCAGGAGGGCAGCGTGGAGAGCGTCGAGTACGTCTCCGACAGTGGGGATACGGAGGAGGAGTCCGCAGAAGAAGAAGAGGCAGATGAGGAGCAGAACTCGACGCCTCCACCGCGAGAGCCTCGGACTAAGCGCCGTCATGAACCTGTGGCTCCTTCGGCTCCTCCAGCATCCTCGAGTGCGCCGCCAGCTCCGCCAGCTGCTCCTGTGGTACCGAGTGCCTCGCCAGCCGTTCCCGTGGCTCCGAGTGCTCGGAGCACAAAGAGGACCTGGGACTCTGCTGTTGAGCCTACGGGTCAGCCCTCTAAGGTGGCTAAACCGAGTGGATCTAAGCCTCGGAAGGCTTTGCCGCGGATGAGGGTCACAGTTCCCGTCACCTCAACGTAAGTGCATGGTTCTTCTATCTTCTTTCAGTATTTGATCGAACTCCTGCTTATTGGCCGAATGAATTTTACTCGACAGAGTTGCCACCTCTGCCACCTCTCCGGCACGCCAGGGGGACGATCCCATGGACATGGAAAACGTTCTCACATCCCAGCTAGGTGCGTCGTGGCGATTCCGAGAGTTTACATTATTGCATCACAAATTCTGTCTTTGGTCTTGCCTTTTTCCTGTGGTCTCACGCCGTTCGGTCGGGTTTCCCTCAGGGGTGATTTGTGTGGAGGAGGGCGACCAGAGGAGGTCCGAGCAAGTTGCGGTGCCTGTCCTTGAGGCTGTTCCGCCGGTTACTCTTCTCGCCATGGACGCGCCGCCGACTGAGACAATGCCGTCGACTGAAACGACGCTGATCACTGTTGAACCGACTGGAGCAGGCCTTGGGATGCCCGAGGAGCCTCCTACGATGCCAGGCCCGTTGACTGTCGAGTACAATGTCCAGCGCCTCCCAGAAGATCAGGTGGGAGCTGCAAAGGGGGCCATGGTGCAGGCAGAGCTGATGGCGGGAGAGGCCAAGAAAGCGTACGACTCCATCGCGTCCGTGTACAAGCGAAGCTTGGAACTGCGTTACGATATCCGAGTAAGTGGGCTAGTAAGTATTTACTTTCCTATTCTAACCCACTGGGTGTTTGAGCAATGCACTCGGATATTGTATGATTTTTTTGCAGTGGGTTCACTCTTAGTGAACCCAGTGGGTGTAGTCCCTGAGACTTCTGTCGAGTGCTTGCACCAGCAGTTGTCTTTATACACATTTTCTTTAACTTGATCATATCAAAAACTAATCTGTTCGAATGTTGGCGGTGGGGGCACTCCGAGTGCACCTACTGGATGAGTCCATGAGAGTAATTTTACTCAAGTCGGGTAGTAGTAACCTCATAGGCTTGTTTGTTGTCATGTATCTCAATAGGGCGGACCTGTTTGAGCTTCATGCCAGTGGGGTCACTCTTAGTAAACCCACTGGGTGTAGTCCCCAAGACCGCTGTCGACTGCTTGCGTCGGCAGGGGTTTGAAGAACTTAGAATTTTCATTGTTGTCCTTGTTGAATTTGTCTGATCGTCTCTTGGCGCTGACTTGTAGAAAACTTGCGAGATGGGAGCAGCGTACGAGACTCTGAGGGCTGAAAATGTTCAGTTTGCTGGGGAACTGGATGCAGCAATGGTTGCCTTGGCTGGTATGAAGGATGTTCTGGCTGAACGAGAAAAGTCCTTGGAGGAGGCCCGTGAGGCAAACAAGGCATTGGCGGCTGAAGTGGAGAAAATGGGGAACAAAGGACCGAGCTGATGGGACAGATGAAAGTGTTGAACAGGCGGTGCATAGCACAGGAAAATTACGTCAGTGACTGGGCCCGGAAGATGATAGCGCTTCTCGGTGGTAAGTTCTGTTTTTCCGAGTGCTTGTGGACTGTGCATTTCATTCTGCGCTTACTGTTTGCTCGTCCTGTCTTTGCAGATTTTTGCATGGACGCTGAGGTTGAAGCGGCTGACATTGAGCGGTCGATTCTTGCGAAAGTTCCACTCGGTGAGGACGCCAATGGAGATATGCTCCGAGCGCACATTCGCCTGGGCAAAGTGGGACCTTTCATCGGTCGACTGAGAGAGGTCGTCGGCCGAATTGACAAGGAGCTTTGGCCTGAAGACGAGTCTCATCACGAGATGGAAGGCTTGATGACTCGGCTGGAGGAGGTCCCGAACCGAGTGCAGGCGTGGAAGAAATCTGCGTCTCGCTGTCGTGCGGACGTCGCTCTGTCGCTTGTCCAAGTGCACTGCAAGGAGGCTCGCGAAGAGAAGCTGAAGGCGTTGCAAGTCGCCAACACGAAAAAGCTTCGATTCGAAGACTTCATGGAGACCTTCCTTGAGAGCCCACTCGCATCGCCGACGGGATCGACCTCGACACATTCGTGGAGCCTGCCAGTCTGAGTGCCAGTCCTGACGACGTTTAAGAAAACTTTTACCTCGGTATGCTGAGTGTTGGTTGTAAGAAACTTTGGCCACTGCTGTTGGCCGTCACATTCGTGGTTCAGTGTGGATAAGCTTGATCTACACCGAGCCAACTATCCTTAGGTGAACTTTGAATTTGAATTGAATCTTTTTCTCTTCTTTTGCCAAAGAGTTGTTGATACGATTTTGGCTCGTGGT
The DNA here is from genome assembly GCF_904849725.1 of Hordeum vulgare subsp. vulgare. Lineage (NCBI taxonomy): Eukaryota > Viridiplantae > Streptophyta > Magnoliopsida > Poales > Poaceae > Hordeum > Hordeum vulgare. The sequence goes on along the minus strand of NC_058522.1, from coordinate 150,435,673 downwards.
TTTTGTTTGGCGTTTCTTGGTGAAGGCAATGGAAAACATGCGGAGCATGTAATTGTAAGTTGTCTTGACACCTGCATGAGCCTCACTGAGGGTGTGCTGAGTCTCCGAGTGGATCCGTGGGATACACTCGAAGGCAATAGAGTACTTAGGCGATTCGTGATCGCGGCTAAGTCTTCGAGTGCGACTGTCAGGTCGTACTCGGAGCGCGTTGTTACTCATGTAATTGTCAGTTGTCTTGACATCTGCATGAGCCTCACTGAGGGTCTGCTGAGTCTCCGAGTGGATCTGTAGGATACACTCGAAGGCAATAGAGTACTTAGGTGATTCGTGATCGCGGCTAAGTCTTCGAGTGCGACTGTCAGGTCGTACTCGGAGCGAGTTTTTACTCATGTAATTGTCAGTGGTCTTGACATCTACATGATCCTCAATGAGGTTCTGCTACTCATGTAATTGTCAGTGGTCTTGACATCTACATGAACCTCAATGAGGTTCTGCTACTCATGTAATTGTCAGTGGTCTTGACATCTACATGAGCCTCAATGAGGGTCTGCTAAGCCTCCGAGTGGATCTGTGAGATACACTCGAAGGAAGCTTTCTATTTAAGCGATTCTTGATCGTAGACAAGTCCCCGAGTGTGACGTTAAGTGCACACTCGGAGAAAGTGTGTAGTTAGGTGATTCGTGATCGCAGCTAAGTCCTCGAGTGCGACGGTTAGTGCACACTCGGACAAAATTTGTACTTAGGCGATTCTTGATCGCAGCTAAGTCCCCGAGTGCGACGTTAAGTGCACACTCGGAGAAAGTTAATACTTAGGCGATTCTGGATCGCAGCTAAGTCTTCGAGTGCGACGGTTAGTGCAAACTTGGAGAAAATTTGTACTTAGGAGATTCTTGATCGCAGCTAAGTCCCCGAGTGCGACGTTAAGTGCACACTCCGAGAAAGTTAATACTTAGGCGATTCTGGATCGCAGCTAAGTCTCCAAATGCGACGTTTAGTGCACACTCGGAGATAGTTTGTACTTAGGCGATTCTTGATCGTAGCTAAGTCCCTGAGTGCGACGTTAAGTGCATACTCGGAAAAAGTTAATACTTAGGCGATTCTGGATCGCAGCTAAGTCCCCGAGTGCGACGTTTAGTGCACACTTGGAGAAAGTTAATACTTAGGCGATTCTGGATTGCAGCTAAGTCCCCGAGTGCGACGTTTAGTGCACACTCGAAGAAAGTTAGTACTTAGGCGATTCTGGATCACAGCTAAGTCCCCGAGTGCGACGTTTAGTGCACACTCGAAGAAAGTTAGTACTTAGGCCATTCTTGATCGCAGCTAAGTTCCCGAGTGCGACGTTTAGTGCACACTCGGAGAAAGTTAGTACTTAGGCGATTCTGGATCACAGCTAAGTCCCCGAGTGCGACGTTTAGTGCACACTCAGAGAAAGTTAGTACTTAGCGATTCTTGATCGCAGCTAAGTTTTTTTTTGAGACCGGAGTCTGCGACCGCGGAAGAATTTTGAATCTGCAAAAACTCAATCTGCTTTGTATTATTTCACCGATACTTGTTCTTTACATTGCTTCAGTCGACGGTCACGTGTAGAAGGGCTTCAGGAGAACTCCGTTCCATGCTCGCGGCTCGTCCGTTTCCCTGTCGATGTTGTAGAGTCGGTATGCTCCGTTGTTCAGCACCTTGGAGATGATGAAGGGTCCTTCCCAGGCGGGAGCCAACTTGTGAGGTCTCTGCTAATCCACTCGGAGCACCAGGTCGCCTGCTTGGAATGTACGACTCCTGACGTGTCGCGCGTGAAAACGCCGTCGATCTTGTTGATAAATGGTTGAGCGAGTCAGTGCCATCTCGCGCTCCTCCTCTAGAAGATCCACTCCGTCTTGCCTTGCTTGTTCAGCTTCAGCTTTGGAGAAGAGTTCAACTCGTGGAGCGTTGTGAAGCAAGTCACTCGGAAGGACTGCCTCTGCTCCGTAAACGAGGAAGAACGGGGATCGCCCTGTAGATCTATTTGGGGTTGTGAGGAGACCCCAAAGCACCGAAGGTAGCTCGGTGACCCATGCGCCAGCAGCATGTCCCACCTCTCACAGGAGTCGAGGTTTCAAACCTTGCAGAATAAGTCCATTCGCCCGCTCTGCTTGCCCGTTTGTTTGGGGATGCGCCACAGATGCAAAATCCACTCGGATACCTTGGCATGTACAGAAACCTTTGAATCTGTCCTAGTCAAAGTTTGTTCCGTTGTCAGTGATTATGCTATGAGGTACCCCGAATCTGGAGATGATGTCCCTGACAAACTTGATGGCCGTTAGGGCGTCGAGCTTCTTGATGGGCTTGGCTTCGATCCACTTTGTGAACTTGTCGACTGCCACCAACAGATGTGTGAATCCCCCCTGGCCTGTCCTGAATGGACCGACTGTATCTAATCCCCATAGTGCAAATGGCCAAACAAGAGGGATTGTCTTCAACACAGATGTTGGCTTGTGGGACTTGTTAGAGTAGAACTGACAGACTTCACATCGGTCGACCATTTCTTTCGCCATTTCATTCGCCTGCAGCCAGAAGAAGCCAACTCTGAATGCTTTGGCTACGATTGCTCTTGAAGAGGCGTGATGATCGCATGTTCCCGAGTGAATTTCTTCCAGGATTAACTGTCCCTCCTCAGGGGAGATGCATCATTGAAGAACGCCTGAAACGCTTTCCTTGTACAACTGGCCATCAATGACAGTGAACGACTTTGACCTGCGGACGATCTGTCTGGCTTGGACTTCATCTTCTGGTAATTCTTGCCTCAGGATGTATGCAATGATCAACACAGTCCAGTCGGGGATGATAGCAAGAATATCCATGATCAAATCAACCATAGCAGGTACGTCGACTTCAGTCGGATCTGTCGAGCTCTTCGGTTGTACTGGTTCCTCTATGAAAGGATCTTCTTTAACAGAGGGAAGGTGGAGGTGCTTGAGGCAGACGTCACTCAGGACTGGTCTCCGAGTGGATCCGAGTTTTGCCAACTCATCAGCTGCCTGGTTCTTCCGTCGCGGAATATGGTGGAGTTCAAGACCTTCAAACTTTTTCTCGAGCTTCCTCACTGCATTCCAGTATGTGGTCATGGTGGGGTTCCTGACGTCCCACTCCGTCATCACTTGATTAACCACCAAATCCGAGTCACCATAGACCATCAAGCGACGGACGCCGAGTGCGATGGCCATGCGCAGTCCGTAAAGGAGAGCTTCATACTCAGCCTCGTTGTTGGAGGAATCAAAGTGTATCTGCAACACATACTTGAGTTTGTCACCCTTTGGCGATATGATCACCACGCCAGCGCCGGAGCCATTCAACATCTTGGACCCATCGAAGAACATTGTCCAATGAGCCGAGTAGATGTGGGTCGGTTGCTGTTGTTCTACCCATTCTGCTATGAAGTCAGCCAGAGCTTGAGACTTTATAGCTTTCTTGGCCTCGAACTTGATGTCGCAGTATAACATCTCCATTGCCCACTTCGCCACTCGACCCGATGCGTCACGATTGTGGAGGATTTCCGACAACGGAGCATCAGAGACGACAGACACCGAATGGTCTTGGAAATAATGAGCCACCTTCTTCGCAGTCATGTAAATCCCGTAGATAAGTTTTTGATAGTGGGGATACCTCTGCTTGGAAGGAGTCAGGACTTCGGAGACGTAATACACTGGCCGCTGAACTTTGTATGCTTTGCCTTCTTCTTGTCGTTCGACTGTGAGAACAGTGCTAACGACTTGATTTGTAGCCGCGATGTACAAAAGAAGAGGCCCTTTACTGAGCGGAGCAGTAAGAACCGGCTGGGTGGAAAGTAGGACTTTGAGGTCGTCGAATGCAACTTGGGCTTCGTCTGTCCACTCGAAAGTATCTGATTTCTTCATGAGTCGGTACAGAGGAAGCGCCTTCTCGCCGAGTCGACTGATAAACCTGCTCAAAGCCGCTAGGCAACCTGTGAGCCTTTGAACATCGTGTATTCTGACCGGCCGCTCCATTCGGACGATGGTCCCGATCTTTTCGGGGTTGACGTCGATCTCTCGTTCGGAAACGAAGAAACCGAGTAACTTTCCGCTGGGAACACCGAATGAACACTTGGCTGGGTTGAGCTTGATATAGTACCTACGAAGGTTGGCGAATGTTTCTGCCAAGTCAGTCAGCAGGTCGGGACCTTTGCTTGACTTGACTACGATATCATCCATATACGCCTCTACATTCCGACCGATCTGGTCGAGGAGGCATTTTTGGATCATGCGCATAAAGGTTGCTCCTGCATTCTTTAAACCAAATGGCATAATGATGTAGCAGAAGCACCCGAATGGGGTGATGAAGGCTGTTTTTAATTCGTCGGGGCCATACAGACGGATCTGATGATAGCCCGAGTAGGCATCAAGAAATGACAAACGCTCGCAACCCGCAGTCGAATCGACAATTTGATCGATGCGGGGGAGCGGAAAATGGTCTTTCGGGCATACCTTATTGAGATGCTTGAAGTCGATGCACATTCGGAGCGACTTGTCCTTCTTAGGCACCATGACAACATTGGCAAGCCACTCGGAGTGGTGTACCTCGCGAATGAAGTTGGATGCCAAAAGCTTGGCCACCTCTTCTCCGATTGCCTTCCTCTTGTGCGCGGCGGATCGACGCAGGCGTTCTCGGACAGGCCGAGCGGTGGGATCCACATGCAGTCGGTGCTCAGCCAACTCCCTGGGTACACCTGGCATGTCAGAGGGCTTCCATGCGAAGATGTTCCAGTTCTCACGGAGGAATTGGATGAGCTCGGCTTCCTATTTAGGATCGAGGGTGGTGGAGATATTTGTCGGGGCAACGGTGTCGTCCGTCGGGTGGATGGTGACCTTCTTCGTCTCTCCCGCCGACTGGAATGCGGACTCCGAAGCTAGCTTCTTCGCACGCATCAAGTTAGCGGGGTCGAGTGTTTTCTTGTACTCGTCAAGCTCGAGGACAACCATCTACTGATCGGCGATCCTTGATCCCTGCTGCAGACACTCCTCGGCCCGCTGTCGATTGCCTGTGATAGTGATCACACCTTTCGGGCCTGGCATCTTCAGCTTCAGGTACACGTAACATGGTCGGGCGATGAAACACGCATACGCCGGGCGGCCCAAAATTACGTGGTACGCGCTCTGGAAGTCCACTACCTCGAACGTCAGCTTTTCCTTGCGGAAGTTCTTGTCGGAGCCGAAAACGACGTCCAACGCGATCTGGCCGAGTGACTTGGCCTTTCGTCCAGGGACGACTCCATGGAACTGCATGCTGCTCTCGCTGAGTTTGGACATCGGAATGCCCATCCCCTTGAGAGTGTCGGCGTACATGATGTTCAAGCCACTGCCGCCGTCCATGAGGACTTTGTGCATTCGGACTCCTTCCACCACCGGGTCGACGACCAGAGCCTGTCTCCCTGGGGTGGGTACGTGTGCTGGATGATCCGACTGGTCAAAGGTGATTGTAGTCTGAGACCATTTGAGGAACTTGGGGTTGGTAGGAGTGGCCATGTTCACCTCCCTGTTCACCAGCTTCAGTCGACTCTTGCTCTCAACGTCAGCAAAAATCATCAGTGTTGCATGGACTTGGGGGAACGGGTCCTCCTTGTCCTCCTCGTCCTGTTCATTGTCCTTTTCACTCGGTTGCGCTTCGCTGAACCCCTGGATCAGGAGGCGACATTGCCGAGTGGTATGCTTCGGATATATGGCGTTGCCCTCTTCATCCATCTTCGTGTGAATCGGACATGGCTGGTCCAGGATGGGGTTACTGAACTGCTTCTTCTTGGGGGTGAACTGAGCCTTCCCTTTGCCCTTGAACTTGGCATTGGTAACAGCTGCGGCTTCTGCCTGCGGAGTGGACGGAGCTTTCTGCTTCTGCTTCCGAATGTTATTCCCATCTCCATCGGCGATTGCTTTGTGCTTGCCGCTACGGATGCGGTCCTCTTCTTCGCCATTTGCATAGCGTGCCGCTATCTCCATCATATTGCTCATGGAGATGTCGCCTGTTCGACCGAACTTCAGGTACAGATCTCTGTACCGCACGCCTGCCTTGAAGGCGCAGACTTCTTGGTGCTCTGTGACGTTCTCCACCGTGTGGTAGAGGGTCGTCCAACGCTGAATGAAATCGCGCAGGGGCTCATTCTGCTTCTGGACGCAATGCTGGAGCTCCACGAGGCCAGCAGGGCGTTTGCACGTCCCTTCGAAGGTCCTGATGAACACTCGGGCCAGATCTACCCAGCTGTAGATGCTTGAGGGAGCCAGCTGGTTCAGCCACGCTCGTGCCGAGCCATCGAGCATCAGAGGGAGGTGCTTCATGGCGACGTGGTCGTCCCCTCCTCCGATCTGGACTGCCACTCGGTAGTCGTCCAGCCACGTTTCTGGCTTGGATTCTCCTGTAAACTTGCTGATCCCCGTTGCCAATCGGAAGTTGGGAGGGATGTCAGCCGACCGGATGGCTTGACTGAAATACTCGGGACCAGAGACGATGGTCCTGCTTCCACTCGGACGGTCGATATCGTGACCATCGCGGTGGGCTCGGCCCCTGTCGACCCTCCGCTGGGCGATATGCCCTCTCGCGTCAGGCCTTGGATCGTAAGTGTCACCGACTGAACGCCGATCATCATGATGTCGGGGCCCGTAGGGCCCACCCCACGGAGGGGTGCATGAACGGCGATGATCTTCGGGATTTATGGAACGACTGCCTCCCCTGTGTCGTTGATGAGAACCAGGGCTGTGAACTGACCGATGCGTGTTCGCATGAACAGAACTATTGTGGATCCTGTTGTGCGACTGGGAGACCGCCGAATTTTGCTGTTGCGCCGTGTGCAACAGGGCGCGGATTTGTTCGATCCCCTACCAGCCTCTGAATCAGTCGGCTGAAGGGAATCGGCTATGTTGGCGGCGGCAGCCAGGTTGAGGATGGGTGTGCAGAACACCTCCACGTTGCTCCGCCGAGTGTGCCGACTGGCGGAACGGCGAGGCGGACGGCGGGCGCCGGATGTTTCGCCGATCTCCTGCTCGTTCCGGCCAGTTTGGCGGGGACTTGGCCATGTGCACTTCTGCTGCAGGCCCGCGACCCAAGTACTCGGAAGGAAACTCAGGAACCGAGTCTGAGCGCTGGGACGGTGGGGCAACCACAACCGACTCTAGGACCGCCACTTGTGAAGACGCGTTCTGGCGCGCCTGGGCGTGTTGCACCCAACGCTGGAGCCGTGGACGGCGGGACCGCTTGTTGCGGCGCGTGGCGGCGGTGTAGGTTGACACCGGAGCCGACTGCTGGAGTAGAAGAATACCGCGGGCACCGGCACGGAAGTGCGTAGCCCCGCGACGGGGGAGCGCCTCGACGTCGAGAGGGGAGTCCCGAAGCCATGCCGAATCGTCGATGATGAAGGGGAGAGCGTCGAAGAGGATTTCGTGACCCATGCTCAAATCTCCACCGGATGACATGACGAAAAGATGTAGTCGCAAACTCGCCGGAAGTCGCTTAGACGCCTGCCCCACGGTGGGTGCCAACTGTCGTGGGTATAAGTCTGACAGTAGATGTGTAGGGTACGAAAGGATGGGCAGAGCCTTAGCTACGACGAGGTTGTATGAGTTCAGGACCCTCTTCGGTGGAGGTAATTGCCCTACGTCTTAGTGCTCTGGGAGCTTGTTGTCGAGTGGAATATGGATTACAGTGAATTGCTAACCCTTGCACCAGTGGGGAAGGGCGGCTTATATAGAGTGCGCTGCCCTTCACAACGGTTCGGTGCACAGGGGTGGAGTAGTGGAGAATAAATGCCTATGTTACAGGTAACGTATGTCTTAAATGCTAATAAAGGCACATGGAAACGTATGGCCGTTTCCCTCCAGGGGGTTACGATGCACAGAGTGGAATCCAGTCGGTTAGTTTGATACACTCCGAACGCTCATCTCCGACTGGATGATGGAGGATTCGTCATCGACTGGATGATGGGAAGTCCTTAATTCAGTCGGAACTGACTAAGGGCCTTATCCCTTATGAATGGTAGTCCTTGGGTAGGACTTATAGGGCAGGCCTATGACCCTACCCTAGGACTATAACCCCATCACGCATTTAATCAAGACTATGTTGATGAGTAATTCCCATCCTTATCTTAGTCTTCTCAAGTGCTTTGGCATGACACACACATCATTCTGGTTGAGTCTATTCTTAAGTTGCCTCTTTTACATGTTGCTCAACCATTTGTTTTGTGCAAGTTATATACTAATTGTCTTATCTACTTGCTTGCACTTGTTGTGTTTTTTTATTAATTTGTTTGGGGGGGCAACGATCCTATTTTGTGCACTTGTATCAAATACAAAAAATTATTATTAGTGCACAAATCACAGGGAGCTTCTCTAGTTTTGATAAAACACTCCTTTGCCCTTATCATAATATCTTTTATTCATGTGGTTCGAAGGATCATGTGATTGTTTGTTCCATTTGGTATCTTTCGATTGCTTGCTTCTCTCTTTTGGATGTCTTTGTGGCATACGATCCTTTGTTTTGCAATCTTTGGGTCCTCGATATAGTTTGTTTTCCTCCAACTACTTGTCATTGTATATGTGTATTTGTTTGCACTCATTTGTTGTGAAGTACAAACTTTTTGGAGGACCACCTATTATATTGGCTTTCTAAACTTTTTGTCCATTTTTGCAATCGATGCCAACGGGGGATAAGTTTACAGAGTTTAGTTTGCTTATGTTTAGAGAGTTTTGCTTTTTGTTGCTTAAGCATTTGCATCTCATACCCATGCATCATTGCTTTGCATGTGTGTGCTTGGTTATGCTTATTTCCTTATATAAACTCTCTTGAAAGTGATTGTCATCAATTACCAAAATGGGGGAGATTGTTAGAGCATAATTTCTCTATATGTGGTTTTGGTAATTGATGACAACCCTATGGACTAATGGTTGCCTTAATTTATATTCGAAGGATTTGTCCATAGGCACTTCTTGAAGTCCATTTGTTGGTTTCAAGGAGTTTATATGATGACCAAGGTTGTATTCAAGGTATTACCCAAAGAATGGTCATAAAGACACAAGGTTGATCAAGACTAAGATAAAGACTAAATCAAGATGATCAACACATAAAGCATACACGATGTGCTGAGAGGGATCAAGTGATCCCATGATATGGTAAGCATTGTCCATAACGCTTTCGTGTACTAACCCATGGTCTTCGTGAGAGTTCTATGTGGGGTTAGGTGTGTTTACATGGGTTTGCATCAAGAGGAAGATCTCATTCAACCCATGAAGGATGACATCAAGTGGTGATCGTCATCAAGATTGCGGTGTGCAAGTTCAAGTGGAGCATCATGAAGATATCATGGTTGAACCTTGCCGTCCATTGTGGTAGCAATGGACTTGTGAAGACGTGCTGAAGAGTGGATCACCCGTAGTGAGTATGGGGGAGCAATCAACTAGTCTTCATCAAGCCAACGCAATCAAAAAAGGTGGTCCATCTTGAGGAAGTCAAGATCGTCATCATCTAGCCCAAGTGGACTAGGTGCAAGGTATAGGTTTGCCCTTGATAGGTTTTTATATATTAGGATACATTGTCGTACTGTCAAGGGGGCTCTCAAGTGAGTATCTTGATCATATCGTTTGTTGAGATCTCAAACCATTAGCATCCTTGCATCATATTTCTTGGTTCTTGTTTGGTGTTTCTCTTTGTGAGTATTAGAGCTTATGGTCATCTTTATGACAAGCTCGAGTTCATGAAAACGGAGTTTGTGTGCATCTTCTATGATGTTTTCGATGTTAGAGTTTTTGCCACTTCTTTATCCATAGAGTTTTTGAGGTTCTTCATTCGCTGTTGGATAGCCCTTGTCGTCCTAAATCCAACAAGCTTGAGTTTGCTCAATTCGGAGCTCGTATGCAAAAGTTATGGCAGTTCTGGGCAAGTTTCTTTTTTCGAGCGGAAGTACCGCTCTAGGGGAGTTGTAGTACCGCTCCAGCGGTAATGGCTCCCTCCCCTGCCGCTCACACTTCCTCTTAAATATTTTCTCTGGCTTCTTCGGTCAATTTGTCCATGTTGAGCGGAAGTACCGCTCTGTGCTGGGCGGTAGTACCGCTGCAAGCGGAAGTACCGCTCTGTGCACGACGGTAGTACCGCCCAAGCAGTAGTACCGCCGAGGTGCATGGTACTACCGCTTAGCTGTGTTGTTGGGCAGAATAACGACCATATTTCCTCCCACTATAAAAGGGGGTCTTGTTCCCCAATGGTTTTCTATCCGTTGAGCTCGTGTTCTTGCCCCATTGTTGACCTTCTTTGAGCTTGCTAACTCTCAATCCCTCTAATGATTCTGGCTAGTTCTTGAGGGAAAAGAGAGAGGAGATCTAGATCTATACCTCCACCAATCACTTTCTCCTCTATGTGAGGGGAACCCCTTGGATCTTGATCTTGTAGTTCTTTGTGATCTCCTTGTTCTTCCTCTCATATTGCTCCATAGCTTTTGTTGTGGTGGAGGGATTTTAGTGTGAGGGATTTGAACACTTCGTGTGTTCTTTCCATTGCATTAGTTGCATCGGTTTGAGTTCTCCACGGTGATACGTGGAAGTGAAGTTTGAGAAGCTTGTTGCCCTTTGGTACTAGGTACCCTAGAAATTGTTCTTCGTGGATGCCTAGGCGTCCTAGAAGCTTGGTGGTGCCTTGGAGCTCAATCATTGTGGTGTAAAGCTCCGGGCAAGCGTCAGGGTCTCCAATTAAGTTGTGGAGATTCCCTCGAGCATTTTTGTTCACCTCGAAGCCAGATGCCATTGTGGTGAAGCTTCATGGTGTTGTTGGGAGCCTTGAATTAAGTTGTGGAGATTTCCCCAACCTTGTTTGTATGGGTCCGGTGACCGCCCTCAAGGGTCCTTTAGTGGAATCACGGTATCTTGCATTGTGCAAGGGCGTGAGGAGATTACGGTGGCCTTAGTGTCATCTTGGGGAGCAGTGTGCCTCCACACCGCTCCAAACGGAGATTAGCATCCGCAAGGGTGTGAACTTCGGGATATATCGTCATCTCCGCGTGTCTCGGTTATCTCTTACCCGAGCTCTTTTCTTATGCACTTTACTTTGTGACAACCATATTGTTTCTTGTTATATATCTTGCTATAACTTAGTTGTTTATCTTGTTTAGCATAAGTTGTTGGTGCACATTGGTGAGCCTAGTTGTTTTAAGTTTTGTGCTTGACAAATTAAATGTTAGTTTTATTCCGCATTTGTTCGAGCCTAAATCATAATTATTTTAAAGCGCCTATTCACCCCCCTCTAGGCGACATCCACGTTCTTTCATCCGACTACGACAAAAAACTGGGGACTCATAACCAGCCCCCGAATTCAAGCTTCTAAGGCTAAGTGAAAGCACTAAAGCCGCATAGTACGATTTCCTCTTTTCCTTCACACACTGCCGCTTCCGGGCACCGACATATCGGCTAAGGGTCACAGTGCGGATGTAGAAACACCCCTCGTAGTCTCTACATGGGGGCTGAAGACGGCGACTGGAAACTTTTAGATTAAACGGCCGAACAGGAATCAAAATAATACAAAGTGCATTACATTGGGACAAGCATCATAATAATAAATTTTTCGAGGACACACGGCAATACCCTCACTCATAAATTACATCTTTGGAGCACTGGGCTACTATGGCCCGAGCACCCTCCGTCACGGCACAGAAATAGAGCTCTAGACTACAGTGCTCCTTTCCACGAGACAGAGGTCCGGATGCCATCGCAAGGGGCTTCACTATCCGAGTTTCTTCTATGCAAATAGAGCGCTTCAGGACCTCGATCTGAGGCACGATGTCGTACACCTTCCACACTAAGATGAAATAACTGCTCGGAAGAGGCTCAGCAGGCCACAGCCGGATGCAGAGGTCCTTCATGTCTGGCTCCGCCATCTTGTGCAACTCCATGAGCTATTTCATCTCGTAGATGAGAGGGGGGTTGGGCTCGGGAGTCTGAAAATGTGCCCAGGTAAGCCTCTGTTCGGCGTCCCTGTCTTTGGCCGCGTAGTCCTTGGCCTTGTCTACTACACTTCGTGGGAGGTCCGTGAAGGCGCCTAGGGAATGCCATAGCCGTGTAAGAAAGGAAAACTTGTTTCGACCAAAGGCACATTGCAGTAAGTATGGCTTACCATCTCCAATCTTCTTGGCTTGGCGCACTTCTTCAAAAAACCGTCCGTCTACCCGCTCCTATCCGAGTTCAGAGGACAGCTTGGATATCTCAACTGCTTGTTCTTTGGACTTTTGCTCCAAGGCTTCGTTCTTAGCGCTCACATCTTGAAGCTCTTGGTGGACCTCGGCCACTCTAGCCTCATGCCTACCGCTCTCAACCATCAGTGAGCTTAGCTCCGCAGCTGCCTGTTTGGCCACCATCTTATGAGCATCGACCTCCTGCTTGGCCTTCTCCAATTCGGCCCTGAGTTTCCCAAACTCTGTGTCCATAGTTGCTGATATAATCGGAATCAATATGTCATATACCAAAGCCAGATGGTCCTAAACTATTTAAGGACAACAAGGGTCTTAGCGGCACGCATCAAGCATACCCTGCTTCTCGTCGAGACGACTATTAAGACGACTGAGCTCTTCATCGTAAAATCTTGATTTTTTTGTTCAGCTCGACAAGTTCAAGGGCGTCGGTGGCCACAGCCAAAGACGAGGTCTGTGAAACAAGTTATGGATTAATAAGCATCCGAGCTATCGGGACTAGGACATTCGGCCAAAGTACCCCCGTGAGTTGTTATAGTTCCAGGGTCCCCGAACTATTTTTATTCATGTCTTTAAGTTCTTTTGATCCATGGGTAAGTTCTTCAACTCACTCGTGGCTAGGGGCTGTTATACCTATAAGGCATGTAAAACCTTAGAAATAAATCTAACACTACATGGTTTACCTTGAAGCCCGCCAGCAAACCGCTCAAGTCTTCCTTCAGCCTGCTATCAACAGACTGAATGCTTTTTTAGAATCGCACCCATAAGGGTGCGATCTTGATTGGCAATGGATGAGCGGGATAAAGCCTCTTCCGTCATCACATGCCACCCGGTCGCAGCCCGTTTTATCACGGGCGGCATCGGAGGCAACGTTAACGACAGGATCGGAGATTCCTGGAGTTGACTCTGGAGGAAGCTCGGAAGAGTAGCGCCCCCCCTCTGCACTCGCTGGGAGGGGATCAACCTCCTGGGTTTCGGTGATCGAGGCATGAACCTCGACATGGACCTCTTGGTCTTCAGTGGCTGATGTGTGAACCTCGGCCATCACCACCTCGCTCCCCATGTTCGGAGGGGCCTGTTGGGATATCACCTCCGCGGCCTCGTCCGAGGCCTAAGGAAGGGTAGTACGGAACGCATTCCCGCTGTCGACTAGCTCGGCTATTGGTGAACCCCCCTGTGAGACTTGGTCCATCGGGAGATTTCGGGCAGGGCTATGTCAGGGAAAAGCGTACATATGTTTATTAATAAAAACCCAGTATAAGTCCACTAAATAAAGTTCGGACTCCATACCTTTGGGTCGGGGGCTTGATCATGGGGGTCTGTCGAACCCAACGAGGAGCAGAAGGTACCGACAAGCGATCTTGAGCAAGGAATAAATGCAAGTACTGAAAGGTAACTTTTTATGGGTTTTCTAGTATAAGCAACATGGAAATAAATTCAAGGAAAGTAAATGGTGCCGAAGTGCAACAAGTGTCCCAATCCTTTTGAATACAAAGGATAAGCCGAGGGACTAAAATTATAAAGACTAAGGCGTTCCCGAGGACACACGGGAGAGATAGTCAAGTGCTTTCGCCATATTCTGTCTAGTACTATGTTTTGTATTCATAAGTGTTATGTGGGTGGATCTTAACTAGTGCACTGTCTAGGCTAAGGCAAGTACACTCTTATGATTAATCCCTCTTGCAAGCGTCCTCAAATACAAGAGAGAAATTAAGGCAAAGCATAACCATAGCAATAAGCTTTAGGATCCAATACCCCCTCATGCAAAAGTATGCGAACTGGGGTTCAGGTTTTTGTCACTCCGACAACCTACCATAACCATTCTTTATACACGATGCATTCCCCTAGGTCCTTAAAAAGGCGAAGTATTATGTAGTCGATGTTCACATAACACCACTAGAAGAATAACACCATAACTTAAATATCAATCAACACATATTACTTCAACATCATATGACTACTAGCAACTAGACTTCTCCCATGTCCTCAAGAACTAAAGTAACTACTCACAAGACATAAAATAGATCACGATCAGAGGTGATGAAAATATGATGAACAATCTGCTCATAACAATAATTCTCCAACAAAACTCAATAACATTCACCACAAAAGAGTAATCAACACCGGTAGAGTAGAGGGGATGAGTAGTGCAAGGTACAACTCCGATTGCAATGGTAAAGTAAGATGGGGTGAAGATGGAGATGGTGCTGGTATTGAGGGTGATGGTGATGATGATCTCGATGATGCCCGTGACGATGGTGATGACGATGATGATGATATCCCCCTTTGGGAGGAGTTCTCCCCGGCAGAATCTGCCCTCCGGAAAGGTATTTTCTTCTGTGTAGGTTTCCGCGATGGAGCGGCGGCGGAACTCCGGAAAAACTTATGTCCCCGTAACTTTTAGGTCAAGAGGATCATATAGGCCAAAGGAGAGCGCCGGAGGCGGGACCCACCACCCAGGCGGCCTGTGGGTGCGGCCTAGGGGTGGCCCGCGCCAGCAGGTCGCCTGGGTGACCCGTGGCCCCCCCATGCGGCCCTTCTTCGGCCTGTCTTCGTGATCTGTTTGGAAACTCCTTCCCTCAAAATTTCAGCGCAGTTGGAGATGTTCTGATATGGTAACTGTTCGTGCTATTTTCTCTGCTGAATCGTGCGTCTGCTGTTTCGGCACCGGAAAGTTGTAAACTGTGTAAAATAACCCAAAACACTATAAGTACATCATCATAATGTGAAATATATCAATGAATAGAGACAAATTGTGATACAAAATAGTGATGCATTTTGGACGCATCAGGGTCCTTCGGGGAAACCTCTCAAAGGCCCCGGAGTCCTCATCGAAATTCGGGCTGTCGTCGGGTAGGATGACCTTGCTCCTGCAGGGTCTTCTCGGGGCCTAAGGAGGCAAGCCCTCCTTGGCCTCTTCCGTCACCACCCTCTTTCTTATTTGGAGTGAATATTTCTCCTCTTCGTCCTCCGCATCCTCTTCCTCATAGGCGGAGGAAGCCTGGGTGTCTCCGGACTTGGTATCCGGAGGACCCCTCGAGCGGAGGCCCCCACGAGTCTCCCTCTTCTTCTCTTTTCTCCGACGTCGTGTATCGCACCACAACCAGCATCACGGTCAACAATGGCGACCTGGGGTCCTCAGGCAGGGGGGCTGGGCCGTTTATTTTCACAACCTTGTCCAGCCAGCCCTGCAGGGACAATGGGAGAAAGAATAATCCTTGCTAAAAACTAAAGTTTTGAATAAGAGTAAAAGCTCGGTCATACTTTCAAAGGAGGGTTATCAGCATCTAAGCCGATTTCTTCTTCCTTGACCGACCATTCCAGTTGAGGTTTGAACAATACCTTTCACAATTCCTCATGGGCAATGTGGTAGAACTGGCACAGAGTGTCGGGGTCACTGAGCTTGTAAGACCACATAGGAGTGTCTTGTTGCTGGCAGGGTAGGATGCCGTGCTGGAGCATAACCTGAATCACGTTGGTCAGCTTGATATTCGCCTCCACCATCTGCGTAATGCGCTTCTGCAGCGCCTTCACCTCTGAGGCCGACCCCGAATCAAGACCTTTTCTAACCCATGAGGTTAGCCTCTCGAGGGGGGGGGGGGTCCGGATCTAAACTCGGCACGCGCCGACCAGTTTGTTTCCCGAGGTTCGGTGATATAAAACCACATTTTTTTGCCAGGCTTTGATGGTATCAATATAAGTACCATCCAGCCATTTGACTCGGGGGAATTTGCTGATCACGGCCCCACCACAATCGGCATGTTGGCCGCTGACCGATTTCGGCTTGACGTTGAAATTCTTGAGCCATAGGCCTAAGTGCGGTTGAACTCGCAGGAAGGCCTAACAAAGGGACATGAAAGCTGAGTTCCGCATAAATGATTTCGGGGAAGATTGTGAAAATTTAACCCATAGAAGAACATCATTGTTGGAAATATGCCCTAGAGGCAATAATAAATTGGTCATTATTATATTTCCTTGTTCATAATAATCGTTTATTATCCATCCTAGAATTGTATTGATTGGAAACTCAAATGCATGTGTGGATAGATAGACAACACACTATCCCTAGTGAGCCTCTAGTTGACTAGCTCGTTGATCAAAGATGGTCAAGGTTTCCTGGCCATAGACAAGTGTTGTCACTTGATAACGGGATCACATCATTAGGATAATGATGTGATGGACAAGACCCAAACTATAAACGTAGCATACGATCGTGTCAGTTTGTTGCTACTATTTTCTACATGTCAATATATCTGTTCCTATGACCATGAGATCATGTAACTCCCGGACACCGGAGGAATACCTTGTGTGTATCAAACGTCACAACATTACTAGATGACTATAAAGGTGCTCTACAGGTATCTCCGAAGGTGTCTATTGTGTTGGCATGGATCAAGACTCAGATTTGTCACTCCGTGTGACGGTGAGGTATCTCGGGGCCCACTCAGTAATAGAACATCACAATAAACTTTGCAAGCAATGTGACTAAGGAGTTAGTCACGGGATCTTGTATTACCGAAGGAGTAAAGCAACTTGTCGGTAATGAGATTGAACTAGGTATAGAGATGCCGAGGATCGAATCTCGGGCAAGTAACATACCGAAGGACAAAGGGAACTGCATACGGGATTAACTGAATCCTTGACATAGAGGTTCAACCGACAAAGATCTTCATAGAATATGTAGGATCCAAGATGGACGTCCAGGTCCCGCTATCGGATATAGACCGGAGAGTGTCTTGGTCATGTCTGCATAGTTCTCGAACCCGCAGGGTCTGCACACTTACGGTTCGATGATGTTACGGTATAGTTGACTTATAGGTGTTGGTAACCAAAGGTTGTTCGGAGTCCCAGATGAGATCATGGACGTAACGGTGAGCTCCAGAATGGTCCGGAGGTAAAGACTGATATATAGGAAGTCCTGTTTTGGTCATCGAAAAAGTTTCGGGCTCATCGGTAGTGTACCGGGAGTGCCGGGAGGGTACAGGGGGACCACCGGGAGGGGTTTGACGACCCAAGAGCCTTTTGGGCTATGAGAAGAGGTGGACCAGCCCCTGGTGGGCTGGCCAAAGCCTCTCTCAAGGGCCCATGCAGCTAGGAGAAGAGATAAAATGCAAAGAACTTTTAAAAGGAAGGGAAAGGAGGAGTCCTCCCAAAGTAGTCCACCTTCCCACAAGGAAGGTGTACTCTTCCTTTGGTTCGGCCGACCCCTCTCCTTGGAGGAGGGGCCAAGGCAGCCTCCTCTCCTCTCCTCCTATATATACTAGAGGTTTTGAGGGTTTTTGAGACACAATAATCAGCCACGTGTTGCCTTCTTTCTAAATCTGTTTCTCCTCTAGTCTAGTTTTCAGCGGTGTTTAGGTGAAGCCCTGCTGGACTAGCTCCACCATCATCGCCGTCACGCCGTCGCGCTGCCGGTGAACTCATCTACCTCTCCACTCCCTCTTTATGGATCAAAAAGGCGGAGATCATCGTCGAGATGTACGTGTGCTGAATGATGACATGGAAAACGGAGTAATGCAATAAGATCTATTTATGTATAAGTAGACCCCATCTTGTTATCCTTAATAGCAATGATACATATGTGTCGTTTCCCTTTCTGTCACTGGGATCAAGCACCGTAAGATCGAACCCATCACAAAGCACCTCTTCCCATTGCAAGATAAATAGATCAAGTTCGCCAAACAAAACCCAAATATCAGAGAAGAAATACGAGGCTATAATCAATCACGCATATAAGAGATCAAAAAAGACTCAAATAACTTTCATGGATAAACACATAGATCTGATCATAAACTCAAAGTTTGTTGGATCCCAACAAACACACTGCAAAAAGACTTACATCTTATGAATCTCCAAGAGACCATTGTATTGATAATCAAGAGAGAGAGAGAGAGAGAGGAACCCATCTAGCTACTAACTACGGACCCCTAGGTCTACAAAGAACTACTCACACATAATTGAGGAGGCACCAATGGACATGATGAACCCCTTCGTGATGGTGTCTAGATTGAATCTCGTGTTTCTGGACTCTGCATCGGCTGGAATTGATTTTTGTCCCCCTCTTTAGGGTTTCTGGAATATTGGGGTACTTATAGAGCAAAGAGGCGGTGTGGGAGGCCAAAGAGGAGGGGACAACCCACCGGGGTACGCATGGGCCCCCAGGGGCGCCCTGGTGGGTTGTGCTCCCGTCGGAGCTCCCCTCAGGTGCGTTCTTGGCCGAGTCGATGTCTTCTGGCCCAAAAAAGTCCACAAAAAGTTTCTCTATGTTTGGACTCCGTTTGGTATTGATTTCTAGCGATGTAAAAAACATGCAGAAATCTGCAACTGACACTGGGCACTATGTCAATAGGTTAGTAGCAAAAAATGATATCAAATGACTACAAAATGGTTGTAAAACATCCAAGAATGATAATATAATAGCATGGAACAATCAAAAATTATAGATACGTTGGAGACGTATCAACGGCATTGTTGAATTGAAGCGGCCCGGACCAACTTTACTCGTATGCTTACGAGTGACCGGTTTCATCGACTGACATGCAACTTGTTGCATAAAGATGACTGGCGGGTGTCTGTTTCTTCAACTTTTCTTGAATCGGATTTGACTGAGGCGGTCTTTGGAGAAGGTTAAATAGCAATTTGCATATCACCGTTGTGGCTTTGCGTAAGTAAGATGCGATCATACTAGATACCCATAACAGCCACGTAAAACATGTAACAACAAATTAGAGGACGTCTAACTTGTTTTTATAGGGTATACTTGTGATGTGATATGGCCAGTGACATGATATGATATATTGGATGTATGAGATGATCATGTTGTAATAGTTAAATATCGACTTGCACGTCGATGCTACGGTAAACGACAGGAGCCATAGGGTTGTCTTTAAATTTATTTTGCACTCGAAGATGCTCTTGCTATATCGCTAGGCAGTAGCTTTAGTAGTAACAACATAGATAGCGTGACAACCTCGATGGCAGCACAATGGTGGAGATCATGGTGTGGCGCCGGTGATGATGGAGATCATGACGGTGCTTTAATGATGGAGATCAAGAAGCACAAGTTCATGGTCATATCATGTCACTTTTGATTTGCAGCTGATGTTAATCCTTTTATGCACCTTATTTTGCTGAGGATAACGATAGCATTATAAGGTGATCGCTCACTAAAATTTCAAGATAAAATTGTGTTCTCCCCGACTGTGCACCATTGCAACAGTTCGTTGTTTTGAGACGTCACATGATTATCAGGTGTGATAGACTCAACGTTCACATACAACGGGTGCAAAACAGTCGCACAGGCGGAACACTCGGGTTAAACTTGATGAGCCTAGCATGTACAGACATGACCTTGGAACACAATAGACCGAAAGGTCGAGCATGAATCATACAGTTGATATGATTAACATGGAGATGTTCACCATTGAAACTAATCTCAACTCACGTAATGATCGGACTTGAGTTAGTGGATTTGGATCATGCGCCACAAGAATGACTAGAGGGATGTCTATTTGAGTAGGAGTTCCTAAATAATATGATTAATTGAACTCATTATCATGAACATAGTCAAAAGGTCTTTCCAAATTATGTTGTAGCTTGCGTTGTAGCTCTACTATTTTAGATATGTTCGTAGAGAAAATTTAGTTGATAGTTGATAGTAGCAACAATGCGGACTGGGTCCGTATACTGAGGATTGTCCTCATTGTTGCGCAGAAGGCTTATGTCCTTAATGCACCGCTCGGTGTGCTGAACCTCGAGCGTCGTGTGTGGATGTTGCGAACAATTGACATACACATTTTTTATGACTACGTGATAGTTCAGTGCATAATGCTTAACGACTTAGAATTGAACGTCATGGAACATATGAGATGTTCCAAGAGATGAAATTGGGATTTCATGCTCGTGCCTTTGTTGAGAGGTATGAGACGTCCGAAAAGATTATTTGTCTACCAAGTAAGGTAGAAAAACTCAACCGTTGAGCATGTGCTCAGATTGTCCGAGTGCTACAATCGCTTGAATCGTGTGGGGTTAATATTCCAGATGAGATAGTGATGGTTCTCCAAAGTCATTGCCACCAAGCTACTAGAGCTTCATGATGAACTATAACATATCTGGGATAGATAAGATGATCCTTGAACTATTCACGATGTTTGACACCACGAAAGTAGAAATCAAAAAGGAGCATCAATTGTTGATGGTAGTAAAACCAGTAGTTTCAAGAAGTGTAAGGGCAAGAAGGGATACTTCACGAAATGACAAACCAGTTGCTATTCTAGTGAAGAGACCCAAGGTTGAACCCAAACCTGAGACTAAGTGCTTCTGTAATGAGGGGAACAATCACTGAAGTGGAACTACCCTAGATACTTGGTAGATGAGAAGACTAGCAAAGTTGACAAATGTATATTGGATATACATGATATTGATGTGTAGTTTACTAGTACTCCTAGTAGCACCAGGGTAGTAGATACTGGTTCAGTTGATAAGTGGTACTAACTCGAAATAAGAGCTACGGAACAAACGGAGACTAGCGAAAGGCAAGGTGGCGTTATGTGTTGGAAGTGTTTCCAAGGTTGATGTGATCAAACATCGCAAGCTCCCTCTACCATCGGGATTAGTGTTAAACCTAAATAATTGTTATTTGATATTTGTGTTGAGCATAGACATGATTAGATTGTGTTTATCGCAACATGGCTATTCATTTAAAGAGAATAATGGTTACTTTGTTTATTTGGGTAATACCTTCAATGGTCTTGCACCTAAAATGAACGGTTTATTGAATCTCGATCGTAGTGATACACATGTTCATAATATTGTTGCCAAAAGATACAAAGTACTAATGATAGTACCACTTACTTGTGGCACTGCCGCTTGAGTCATATTGGTGTAAAACACATGAAGAAGCTCCATACTGATGGATCTTTGGACTCAGTCATTTTTGAATCGTTTGAGACATGCGAACCATGCCTATTGGTGTAAACGCATGAAGAAACTCCATGCAGATGGGTCGTTTAGACTCACTTGATTTTGAATCACTTGAGACATGCAAATCATGCCACTCGGGCAAGATAACTGAAGGCCTCGTTTGCAGTGAGATGGAACAAGAAAGTAACTTATTGGAAGTAATACATTTTGATGTATGCAGTCCAATGAGTGCTGAGGCATGCAGTGGATATCATTATGTTCTTACTTTATAGATGATTTAAGTAGATTTACTTGATGAAACACAAGTCTGAATTATCGAAAGGTTCAAGTAATTTCACAGTGATGTTGAAGATCGTCGTGATAAGAGCATAAAATGTCTACGATATGATCGTGGGGATGAATATCTGAGTTGCAAGTTTGGTACTCATTTAAGACAATGTGGAAATTGTTTCACAACTAATGCCACCTGGAACAACATGGTGTGATGGTGTGTCCAAACGTCATAGCCACGCCATATTGGATATGGTGGATACTATGATGTCTTTTATCGAATTACCACTATCGTTTTTGGGTTATGCAATAGAGACAACCGCATTCAGTTTAAATAGGTCACCACATAATTCCGTTGAGATGACACCGTATGAACTATGGTTTGGAGAAACCAAAGTTGTCGTATCTCAAAAGTTTGGGGCTGCGACACTTATGTGAAAAAGTTTCAGCGTGATAAGCTTGAAGCCAAAGCGGATAAAATGCATCTTGGTAGGACACCCAAAACAGTTGGGTATACCTACTATCTCAGATCCGGAATCAAAGTGTTTGTTTCTAGAAACGGGTCCTTTCTCGAGAAAAAGTTTCTCTCTAAAGAATTGAGTGGGAGGATGGTGGAACTTGATGAGGTTGTTGAACCATCACTTCAACCAGTGTGTAGAAGGGCGCAGGAAATTGTTCGTGTGGCGCCTACACCAATTGAAGTGGAAGCTGGTAATAGTGATCATGAAGCTTTAGGATCAAGTTACTACAAACCTTGTAGGTTGACAAGGTCACATACTACTCCAGAGTGGTACGGTAACCCTGTCTTGCATGTCATGTTGTTGGACTACAATGACCCTACGAGCTATGGAGAAGCGATGGTGGGCCCGGATTCCGACAAATGGTTGGAGGCCATGAAATCTGAGAGAGGATCCATGTATGGAAACAAAGCGTGGACTTTGGAAGAACTACTTGATGGTCGTAAGACTATTAAGTACAGATGGATCTTCAAAAGGAAGACAAACGATGATGGTGAAAAGTCACCATTAAGAAAGCTCGACTTGTCACAAAGATGTTTCCGACAAGTTCAAAGAGTCGACTATGATGAGACTTTCTCACTCATAGCGATGATGAAAGTATGTTGGAATTATGTTAGCAGTTGCTGCAAATAGGATGTCAAAACATTGTTTCCTCGACGGTTTCCATGAGGAAAGGTTGTATGTGATACAACCAGAAGGTTTTGTCGATCCTAAAGATGCTAACAAGTATGCAAGCTCCATCGATCCTTCTATGGACTGGTGCAAGCATCTCGGAGTTGGAATATACGCTTTGATGAGATGATAAAAGCTTTTGGATTTATACAAAGTTTATGAGAAACTTGTATTTCCAAGTAAGTGAGTGGGAGCACTATAGAATTTCTGATGAGCATATGTGGTTGACATAGTGTTGATCGAAAATAATGTAGAATTTCTGGAAAGCATAAAGGGTTGTCTGAAAAGAAATTTTCAAAGGAAAACCTGGATTAAGCTACTTGGACATTGAACATTAAGTTCTATAGAGATAGATTAAGACGCTTAATATAACATTCAATGAAATGCATGACTTAACAAGGTTTTGAAGGAGTTAGAAATAGATCGGCAAAGAAGGAGTTCTTGGCTGTGTTGTAAGGTATGAATTTGAGTAAGACTCAAAAGCTCGACCACGACAGAAGAAAGAGAAAGGACGAAGGTCGCCCCCTATGCTTTAGCCATAGGTTCTATAGTATGCTATGTTGTGTGCCGCACCTGATGTGTGCCTTGCCATGAATCTGTCAAGTGGTACAAAAGTGATCCAGGAATTGGTTACTGGATAATAGTCAAAAGTTATCCTTAGGAAATATTGGACTAAGGAATTTTTCTCGATTATGAAGGTGATAAAAGAGTCCGTCGTAAAGGGTTACGTCGATGCAAGATTTGACACTAATCCGGATGACTCTGAGTAGTAAATCGGATTCGTATAATGGAGTAGTTAGTTGGAATAGTTCCAAATGACGTGTGGTAGCAGCATCTATAGGATGACATAGAGATTTGTAAAGCACACATGGATCTGAAAGATTCAGACCCGTTGACTAAAAATCTCTCTCACAAGCAAGACATGATCGAACCCCAGAACTATATGGGTGTTAGATTCATTACAATCACATAGTGATGTGAACTAGATTATTGACTCTAGTGCAAGTGGGACACTGTTGGAAATATGCCCTAGAGGCAATAATAAATTGGTTATTATTATATTTCCTTGTTCATAATAATCGTTTATTATCCATGATAGAATTGTATTGATTAGAAACTCAAATACATGTGTGGATACATAGACAACACATTGTCCCTAGTGAGACTCTAGTTGACTAGCTCGTTGATCAAAGATGGTCAAGGTTTCCTGGCCGTAGACAAGTGTTGTCACTTGATAACGGGATCACATCATTAGGAGAATGATGTGATGGACAAGACCCAAACTATAAATGTAACATATGATCGTGTCAGTTTGTTGCTACTGTTTTCTGCATGTCAATGTATTTGTTCCTATGACCATGTGATCATGCAACTCCCGGACACCGGAGGAATACCTTGTGTGTATCAAACATAGAAACTTTACTGGGTGACTATAAAGGTGCTCTACAGGTTTCTCCGAAGGTGTCTGTTGGGGTGGCATGGATCAAGACTGGGATTTGTCATTCCGTGTGACGGTGAGGTATCTCGGGGCTCACTCGGTAATACAACATCACAATAAGCCTTGCAAGAAATGTGACTAAGGATTTTGTCACGGGATCTTGTCATACACAACGAGTAAAGAGACTTGTCGGTAACGAGATTGAACTAGGTATAGAGATACCGACGATCGAATCTCGGGCAAGTAACATACCAAAGGACAAAGATTAATTGAATCCTTGACATAGAGGTTCAACCGATAAATGTCTTTATGTAGGATCCAATATAGACGTCCAGGTTCGTCTATTGGGTATTGACCGAAGAGTGTCTCGGTCATGTCTACATAGTTCTCGAACCCGCAGGGTGTGCACACTTACGGTTCGATGACATTTTGATATATTTGAGTTATAGGTGTTGGTGACCGAAGATTGTTTGGGGTCCCTGATGAGATCCTGGATGTTATGGGGAGCTCCGGAATGGTCCGGAGGTATAGAAGTAAGACGGGAGGTGGGGGAGATAAAAAGTTTTGGATATATTGATTCGGTTGATATATAGGAAGTCCTGTTTTGGTCACCGGAAAAGTTTCGGGCTCATCGGTAGTATAGTGGGAGTGCCGGGAGGGTACCGAGGGACCACCAGCAGGGGTGTGACGACCCAAGAACCTTGTGAGATGCGAGAAGAGGTGGACAACCCCTGGTGGGCTGGCCAAAGCCTCTCTCAAGGGACCATGCGGCTAGGAGAAGAGATAAAAGGCAAAGAACTTTTAAAAGGAAGGGAAAGGAGTACTCCTCCCAAAGTAGTCGACCTTCCCACAAGGAAGGTGGCTATTCCTTTGGTTCGGCCGACCCCTCTCCTTGGAGGAGGACGGTCATCTAAATTCTTAAAGGTCGACCTAATGGGCCGTGTTGTTGAAGATCTGACTACGTGTCGGCCTCAGGTTCAGGAAGGAAGGCTTTGAAGACTAGCGTGTCATCCAAGTTAAGTAGGCTAGGTCGACGCATGTGTCCCTGGCTGGAGGTCGGTTGTATGTAACCCTAGAAACCCCTGGTGTTTACATAAACCAGAGGGTTTCATCCGTATAGGCAAGTTGACTCATCTAGGGTTTTAGCTCATACAATCTCGAGGTAGACCAACTCTGTAATCCTTATACACATCAATATAATCAAGCAGGACGTAGGGTTTTACCTCCTTAAGAGGGCCCAAACTTGGGTAAACAATGTCTCCTTTGTCCCCTGTAACCCATCGATCCAAGTTCCACGGCTCGGGACCCCTTACCCGAGATCCGCCAGTTTTGACACCGACAACGGCTCTGAGAAAGATTTAACCCTGTAGGGGTGATCCAACTAGTCCATCACAAACTACCACATGCTGTGTTGGAAACCCCGACCATAGAACACACGTGATCTCCTTGGATTCCTGGTGGAAAACCTCAATCTCGAGATAGCCCAAAGTATCCTCGGAATCCCTCGTGCAAGACACTCGACAAGGGTAAAACAAATCCAGCCAGACCGCCCGATGTGGCGACAACGCTGATAAGAGCCGCGTATCTCATTCTCAGGACACGTCGGATAAGTTTTATGAGTTGTTACTAAGAAAATGGTACAAATGTTGGGTCTTGCCAGATGAGTTTTATCCCAAAACAAAAACCAAGGAGGTCCCCATAACAACCCCAAGCATGTTAGGAGCGCTCATTATGGAACATAACATAGGTTCATAAGTAACTTGGGAGACAATGGTGGAACAAAGCACCAAGCTAGAAGGCCAAGCCTTCCACCTCTTACCAAGTATATAGGTGCATTAAATTAATTAGCAATAATATGGTGATATAGCAAGGAATCCATGTTTCCACATGGAAAGCAACTGCACCTGCAACTAGCAATGCAAAGAAGGCTGAGCAAGCAGCAACATAGCCAAACAAGGGTTTGTTGGGACATGGATGGGTTAGAGGCTTTTCACGACAATGCTAGGAGGCCGTCATTAACAGGCGGTAGGCAGTGAGACATAGCATAAGAAACAAGACATCTAGCATGGCAATGATAGTAGTGGTATCTAGGGAAATTATAATCTCGCCTGTGATCCCACTTGGAAGAAGAACGAATTTGTGAAGCAGACGAACCGACGTAGTCGAACAAAACCTCACACTCCGAAGGGGGTTCGGAGCTCTATCGAGAAGAAAATATCCGAAAAATAACAATCAAGCACACAATAAGCACCACAACATGTGCATGGCATGATGCACAAACACATATGATGCATGTCCATTTAATTATGCATGAAATAATAAAGCACAACAATTAACTCCTACATAATGAGTGAAGCTCAATATGCAATGAGTTGCATGTTGATGAAACTACACATTTGGATTACTTAGTTCGCTCTCGTTAGGTACACGACAATATTAAATGTTGTTAAACATGGCAAGAGGTGAAGCATAAATAATCTACACTATCTAGGCATTTTAAATGAGGTCTGAAACAAAATATAGCATTTACGAAATGACCCCATATGTTAATTTCAATATTGGTCCACATCTGAACTAAACACATTTTATATTTATCAAACAACAAAATAAAGTGGACCATGTGATTCTACATCTCGTTCTAGTCGATTTACATATATAGATCACTTAAAATGGAGCTACGATCTAAAATATATGAGCAACACAAGATGATATGCCACGAATGCAAAATGCATGCAAATGACAACCACCACATGTTAAATCATGGATGCACAGGATATTATGGAACTACATGAAATTCTAGGCAAGTTTAAATGAGGCCAGAACAACGAATAACAATTCCGGAAAGTCCCCACATGCAAATTAAGATTCGGTACTGTTCTACCTATCCACAATTTTAGAGTTGTTACAGAGCAAAATAAATGATACCATGTTATTCTGCACAATTTTCTAGTTAAGTTACATGTGTGGAACATTTTAATCGGAGCTACATTTAATTAGTTATGATGAAAACCGTTTTGGCATGACATTATGCAAATTACATGAAAACAACAAATTAAATATTTTAATCACATGTGAGAGTTGGATATTGTGAAACTACACAAGATTCTAAGCATTTTTCATGTATAAAGTTTGTAGATCCGATGCAAGGTTATTTTGCTATGAATTACATCATTTTAATATGGAATCACGCAAAATAATGCAAATAGCGGGTTAAACATTTTTAAACATGCATGAAAATCAGATATTATTAATCTACACAAAAATCTGAACATTTTACATACATAAAGTATTTTCATCCGATGCACATTTAATTAATCATTAGCATCTTAAAAACATGCATTTTTGTGTAATTGCAAAGTCGTCAAAATTTGACAAATTCGCACAAACTAAAAAAACACTAACGGGTTAGATCTATACAGTTGGGCCTAGCAACAACGAGCGCGGAATAGCAAATCATGCTCACGGCCACATATAGGGGATGCACGACCGAGTGTCGCTAGAGTGGGCCTAGCCCATGACGATGGAGGCAGTTGGGGCGGACTAGGCCTTGGGCGCGCTGGGCCGGCGGGTGCGGGGAGGAGCGAACTGGACCACGGGGCGATGGCAGGCCAGCTTCGGGCGGGTTCTGGGCCGCGAGATCTGGTGATGGGGAACGCGGGCGCGAGCGAGCGGGTCATCCCCGACCTCCCACGAGGCCAAGGCGGCGACGACGGCCGCAACCCGCGACAACGGAGCACCAGGCAACGAGGAGGGGCGGACCGACCCGCAGGTGGCCAGATCCGGTACGGGCCAGCGTCCAATAGCGATGGGGCGACAACGACGACCCCGACCGGTGGCTCGAGGAGCTGCAACGGACACGTGCCACGACATGCAGGTCGAGGCGCGCGCGGAGGAGGTGATGCGGGGCACCGGCGGCGACGGCTCCGGTGAGGTGCACGCGCGGCATCGACGCACCGATGGAGACGAGGCTGGCAAGCCGGCGCGGGGGAGGGGGGGGACGGTGGCGCCCGTGCATCGTGGTCGCCCGAACATGTTCGGGTTGGCTGTAGAAATGTCCGGTGGGGCGTTTATGGACGATTCTGAGCCCCAAATTTCAAATCTCAGGGTCAGATTTGACTAGGGGCTAGAGTTGCGGTATTGGGAGGAGGTGGAGCTAGCAGGTGGGTTTTTTGAGGGGGGTGTCTGCAATTTTAGCTACGGGGAACCCTAGAGTGTGAGAGACTCTTTTTATAGGGTGGGTTTATATATAGGGATTGGTCTAGGTGGGTTGGACCTTGTCCCTCCGATCACGATCCGACGACCACAAATGAAGGGAGAGGCTAGGCGTGTCTAGTGGGTTGTGTAGATGGGATATGTGGGGATGAGAGGGAGGTTTGCGGCCTGTGACAAAGGTTTTAAATACCAAAACGTCCGAAAAATAAGGCAGCAAGTGCCGCTATATATTTAATGATTTTAATAGCAAACGAACTCCGATTGCGATGAAATTTGGCACGCGGCCTACCTACACTATTGTAAGACCACGTCCCAACTTCCAACCCAATCCGAGAAAGTTTTATACGCAGTTTCAAAAACATTATTTTTACGATGTCGTGGGCGCGTGCGTGTGCGGTTGTACTTGAAACGGTCGATGACAAAAACGGAGAGAACCGGCAACTAAACAACGGATGCAAGTTTTTGAAAAATGACGGCAATAGAGTGCCAATGCAATGCAGACGATGTGATTGATGCAATGATGAATGCGACAAACATACGAATGACACGACTACAATGGAATAAAAGGGAATCTTCTGGAGCGTCGGTTCCGGGGTGTTATAGAAAAGGGGTTAGGGTTCCGCGGGGCGAGATACGTCATAGCATTATAGGCCTGGGGACGGTCGCCGATGGCCGGCACGTGGTCGATGACCACCATGCCATGGCTCTACCTCCTTGTAGCGTGAGGTAAGGGAAAAGGCGGGGAGTATGTGGGCGGCCTGGTGGCCTAGTGGGCTAAGGCCTAAGGGGAAAACAAGGGGGGCCTTTTCCTTTTTTTTTTCTATTTTCTTTTTAGTTTTATAAAATATAATTCTAGCACCTAAATTAGTATTAGTAATTAGGACACTATCACATTTAATTTAGTATTTAAATAAAATAATTTGCAATTTTTATTATATAAAAATAATTTAATTAATTATTTTATCATGTTTTATTTATTTTAGGGCATTTGAATACTTTGTAAAATGTGGGTTTCACCATGACAAATATCTAGGGATTATTTGCAACACTTTGAACATTTTTGTTTTCATGTTTGAGTAATTTGAATTTTTGACTTTAAATCTGATTTGAATTTGAATTGGGTTTGAATTGAAGTGAGTATGAGCAACCGTAAAAATGATAGCATGGCACCATTAGCAGGTGATTACTTTAGCTTAACTACCGGGGTGTTATAAATCTCCTCCGGTAGAGGAAATCTTCTCTCAAGATTTAAGAGGTGGTGTAAGGGGGGCGATTTGGTTATGAAATTCTATCGAGTGTTCTCGGTCCTGGTTGCTCTTCTCGAAGAGGTCGGTCCATTATGTTGAAGTCTTCAATTCTGTGCTTCGGGCCATCATGATGAAGTCATCATCATTTATCTCGGAATTTCATCATACTTATGAAAAGGATAAGGGGTAGCTTAGAAAGAACGGACCTCTACAAGATTGCTTATCTGGTAGATAATCACAAGGGAAGGTGGCAAAAAGTAACTCTCAAATTGAAGCTTAAGAAAACAACGAGAACAAAGTAAGAAGGTACCATGAGAAGTTTTGAATGGGCAGGCAATCCTTTGATGCCTAATGAGAAGGTGAAAGGAGTCCAGAGCAACAAAATTAAATACTCCTTTTTATACTAGAGTAGATCATCTCTAGGAAGGTGGCTCAGGAATTACATATGAAGCCAAGTGCAAATGATACTTTGGAATAAAACATGTACACGAGAGTGAGGTTTCGATCCTGTGGAACTATGGGTTAAAGGCCCACCATGAGGGTTAAGAGTAGGCAGAGCGGTGACATCTTATACGGTCTTGGTAGCAAGGCATGTCAGAGGATAGTCTGTCAAGTATGTTGGCAACAACGTCAGTACCAAGTGTGGGGGACGAATAGAACCATCTCCGTGCTCGTTAAAATGAGGCGGGCTAATAGGTAAAGTTCTCGCCCACCAGAGGCTACCGGAATGTTACCCACAATAGGAAGAGGGTCTTACTGAGAGAGTTGTACACCAAGGTTTTACCTAAGCATAGAATTACCACCGCTTAGATAAGTTAGATTACAAGAAAAGTTAAACAAACCAATGGAAAGGAAAATGTTATTATCATATCAAACAGACCAATGGAAAGGAAAATGTGTTCGCATACAAGTATTGGAGTATACCTTTCCCAAGGAAAAACAGAGCATGGTATACATGATAGGTCATCAAGTTTATAACCATTTAGATAAAAGGGCAATGAGAATCATGATCTTTACACATACAATAATGTTTGTATAATCGATCAAGAACAATTTAGCATTGCGCTTCCAATGTCCGTGTTGACATTTGAAGTACCACTTCCGTGCATCGAGGTAGCATCGACATGCTCATCAGGTAAAGGTCGGACTTTGAGTACACAAATGATCCATGAGGAACACCTTATAAAATAAGTCATACGATTTCCTAGGGGAGAATGGCTAACCTTAATAAGCAAGATAATATAACAATAGGTCGTCCAGCCAGGTGTGCTAGACAAGATATCACCATACTCTATTACATAAAGACCAAAGTTATAATTATTGGTAAATGTTCCAACCATCATATGTTCCTGAGATTCAGATCTGATTCGTGTGAGGATACCTCAGACTCATAATGCCTCAAAAGAAAAGGGGCAAAAAAATTACGAGATGATGATGCAAGATTCTCGGGATATGACCTACAGAAGCAAGTCTTGAATCATGAGTTGGATTGTAAGACACATGAACACAATGTCAAGACCTTCGTGCCCACATGGAATTCTTATAACGAAATGCAACCGAGTTCTGATTTGGGAACCATCATCGAGGATATCAAGGTCCATGTGCAAGTCTAGATTAACTCTTATGAAGGAACTTCTTTTCCTTTATCAAATCAGTTAGTGGTCTGGGTCCTAAGAAACTTATATGAAGTGGACATACAAATCTTCAAAACATATAACACTTTGCACATGCGCAAATGATTTGGGATGATCCCAGAGGAAGCAAAACAAAAATTTCTCATATTCACGGCAGCAAGAATGCATGTGAACTTTGGGAAAACACTTATTTTATCAAACATATTCTTCATGAGCAAGGCACAAAGACTAAGTTGTCAAAAGCTTCATCATGAAACATGGAGAATTGAGGGTGTGGCAGATGGGCTCAGCAACAATCCCTCAAGATTTCGATAGGGATGAATTTCCAAAATTACAAGAACCAGGAGATAGAATTTGCTAGATCAAATGTTATAATGATGTATGCTTGAGGAAACATCAATAATTAAACATTGATCGAAGGGTGCATTCGGAAATATGGACTGAGTAGCACGACCAATGCTAAAATGGTGAGTCAACAACAAAAACACAAAGAATGAAACTATGAGTCGTTAGATTCAAAGAAATAGGGTTGCCAAAAGTATTGGAATCACACATCAGAGTTCACTTGTTGGTATTCCGGTTACAAACAACACAGGGGCCAAGAAATGAATGGTGATGGCGAGAAGTATCACTATATCAAGAATTCATAAGAGGTGCATCAATTTTCACAACACTATTGGCATAAAAGATGGTAATATTCCAAGGTATAAGATAACATAAGATGGATAACAAGGAATTCAAGGGATAACACAACACATGAACATGTTTGTGTTGGAGGGAAGGCAATAAGGTTGTCGATGATAACACAAATCACCGAGGGGCAAGGATGGCATTTCTCATCATGAGTTCAATTGATACCCTAGAAGAGCTGAGAATGCTCATGATGATCATGGCACATTTGTCAAGAGGTTTCATGAAGATGTAATCTATCAACGACAACATCAAGCACATGAACGTCGAAGAGAATGGTTTTCGGAACCACAAATAAGATTGCTACCTCAGAATCAAAATTTCGTTTGAATACAACCAACATGATGTTGAAAGCTCAATGTAAGCTTAACGCACATTTAAAAATGTGTTCTGGGGATGAAGGGCACAGATAGCATGGTCAAGCTCTAGCATGACGATGATGATGTAGCCTAACAACTTGGAATGACAAGATCGAGTACAAACTCATTAGCAAAGAAGATTACTAAGAGTTTTCGAATCGCAATGCGTACTCGATTCAATTATCGGTGTCCTTGAGTGTCCAACAACTCAGAACACGGGGAAACTGGAATCAACAAAATATCATAGTTGATGAGGAGATCATAAGAAGTTATAAGGCTCCGTGATATCCTTGAGATACCTGGGATAATACTAGGAGGTGATGTGAGTATCGGTGCCCAATCAAAGGAAGAAGAAATGCAAGGCATCAGATTAGAGATCATCTGAGTAATATTCATACTTAAATATCAAAGGAATTATGATTTTCTAGGTTGGTGTATCAGAATCAGATGCTCCGATCAAATACAAATAAGTTGAATGGACTTAGATGGACAATCAATCAAGGTTGATTTGCCAAGAACGAGCTCCTGTTTGGAAATTCGTCTGAACCGCACACATAATTTATGAGGATCAACTGATGAGTGCGTGCATTCACACACATGTTGAATCAATAAGACCAAAGGACAATCACAAAAGATTTTAATGAATGTTGCTAGACATATGGAATTAACCAAAAGGCAAGCAGGTGAGAAAGGTCATGAACAATAGGCTACTCAGAATTTCAGAAGATCAAATAGAAAATCAAAGGATTTTGAGAAACCCATGACAACTGAGGATGAACGAATCCCCGGTAAGATAATTTTTTGTACCTTGTAAAAACAAGAGAAACTGGAAAAGAACATATGAACGACGTTGTATGTAGTCATCCATAGGGGTTAATGGAGGAAGGGAATCGCAGAGCCGATGAGCACAAGTTCTCGGGAGAACTTCGAAGAATATCTTCGGAGTGTCCTGATGAATTAAGCCATCGACTGGAACGAGGGGCTCTCCAGGAGGAAGTAGTTACGAGAACCTAGAGTTAGATTAGCAAAATATTTAACCCAAAATAGAAGAGAGATCAGAACCTAGAGTATAGAAGAGGAGTAAAAGATCCTAATACCACCCGATTGAGATGTGGGCCCGTAAGCCACCCATTGATGTTAGCAAAACATGTACGATCAAGCTCAACGACTCACTAATCAATATCACAACACAACTCTAGACACAAATTCAAACATAAAGGTATATATTACAAGCCAGGCCATAAGGGCTTGAATACATCAGTCAATGGAAGCAACAATATCTGAGTATAGGCATTAAGTAAACAAGTTTTGCGTTAATAAGGCTAGCACAAAAGATACATCGAATCAAAAAGGCAAGGTCTCCTTCCTGGATGCCTCCTAACTACTCCTGGTCGTTAGCGGCCTTCACGTAGTAGTAAGTTATGTCGGGCTAGTAGCAGTCATCGGCGGTAGCATCTGGCTCCTCGGATCCTCCATCTAATTGCGGCCATCGGGTACAAGAAAATAGGGGGGAAAGGTAGAAAAGCAACCACGAGTAGTCATCCAAAGTACTCGTGAGACTTACACCAGGTCTATACTACATATGCATTGGTATCAAATGAAAGGAGTTGTATATGTGGACTAAACTACAAAATGCCAGAATAAGGGGGGAGCTAGTCCTCGCGAAAACTATTGTGACGCCCTCGGTTTAATCGTACGCTAATCATACATGCAAATGCGTACGATCAAACTCAAGGACTCACGGGAAGATATCACAACACAACTCTAGACACAAATAACACAACAACAACTTCATATTACAAGCCAGGGGCCTCGAGGGCTAGAATACGGAAGCTCGATAATCATACGAGTCAGCGGAAGCAACAAATATCTGAGTACAGACATAAAACATGGGGTGCCTTAGAGAAGGCTAGCACAAAAGATACGACGATCGAACGAGGCGAGGCCTCGTCCCTGGGAGCCTCCTAACTACTCCTCATCATCAGCGGCATCCACGTAGTAGGAGGCACCCTCGGGGTAGCAGTCGTCGTCGGCCGGGACCTCCATCTCCTGGGCTCCATCATCTGGTCGCAGCAAACGGATCAAGGGGACAAGGGGGGAGCAAAGCAGCGGTGAGTACTCATCCAAAGTACTCGCAAGTCTTACATCAGAACTATTCTAAGCATGCATCAGTATTAAAGAAGGGGGGTGATTATATGTGGACTGACTGCATCAATGCGAGAATAGAGGGGGAAGGCCTAGTCCTATCGAAGACTAGCATCTTCAGGGTCTTGCAGCAATAGACGATAGTAGAACAGGTGTAACACATTAATAGTCATATTGTTGCAGCAATATTAAAATGAGGTCACGCCCAAAGATTCTCCCTCGACTCCCTGCGAGGAAGCAATCCCGAGGCAACTAAATATCCAGTTAAGTAACAATTGTAGTTGTATAAGATCAGGGCACAACTCCAAGTCGTCCTATAACCGTGGACACGGCTATTTGAATAGTTAATTTTGATCCCTGCAGGGGTGCACCACATGTCCCGTCACGCTCGATAACACTCTGGCCGGACACACTTTTCTGGGTCCTGCCCGGCCTTGGAATATTGACACGTTGCAGCCCCACCTAAGACTAATCAGAGAGGCCAGCCCGCCGGTCTAAATCCGAAGCGCAAAGGGTTCATGGGCCCAGTTCCCCTCCGCGCTCCTGCATGATGCGAGGGTGGCCGACGTCAGTCCTAGCATCCCTGAATCACAAGCGCGATGCATCTCGAGACCACTTGGTTGCGCACCACTACGTTGCTGACATCTGAAAAGCTTCAGCTGATACCGCGACGCCGAGTACCCATAATTCTTTCGGCGTAGCCGGTTAGTGCGAAAAGGTCTCCGACTAACCCAGATCAAATACCCAAATCCATTAACATTTTAATTAGGCCATCGACACAGTCTCGCGGAAATCCACCCGTGTTATCAACTAAACACCAATGATCCCACTGACATGGTCGAGTAACTGTGTGGTTGTAACATCGGGGGGAATCCGAGGTATCACCCTCGTTGGATTCCGAACGATGTATCCGTCAAGGTGGGCTTAGAGGAATCACCCTCGGGGGTCCCACACTTGAGGGGTTGCACGACAGAGGCATCGTCGGGAATGGTGAAAGATGAATCACCCTCGATAACCACGACCGACTAGCTATA
Organism: Hordeum vulgare subsp. vulgare; assembly: GCF_904849725.1. NCBI lineage: Eukaryota > Viridiplantae > Streptophyta > Magnoliopsida > Poales > Poaceae > Hordeum > Hordeum vulgare. The sequence goes on along the minus strand of NC_058522.1, from coordinate 150,400,330 downwards.
CTACAGAGATATCATCAGGAGTACTTAGTGAGGTGTCACCCTCAGTACCCGATAGTATCTCTGTAGCGTACAACTAGGGGGGTGTATGTGATGTGTCGGGTCTGGCTCGTCGATCAGGGATCGAGATTTGAAAACAAGAGGGGCAACTGGACTTCGGGGTCAGAGGGGATGACTGCTCCACCTATACTAAGCAGATTTTAAGTACATGACTGAAAATAGGAGTTCATCAAAAATAGGCTATGCATCAGATATATGAGCTAACTACAACAGTAGCAAAATACTAATGCAAGCAGTAGGAAGAAAGACATAGGCGATATAGGAATGATCAAGGGGGTTTGCTTTCCTTGTTGCTCTGCGGCAAAGGACTGATCGGCAGGGTCGTAGATGTACCCGGCAGCAGCGTCAGTCTTGGGGTCTACCGGTAAGAAGAGGGGGAAGAAACAATAAATAATAGCAACGGTGCAACACAATGCATGACATGGCAAGATGCAGGCTAGACATGAGCTAACGCAGAACCATCCGTCATAGACGGGTCGGAAGAATAACTGACGATATTTTCGGTCTCGGGCTACTACCGGACAGATGGAAAACGATGGAAATGTTCCATGTTTGCTATGCGAGGGACGCGTGACACACGAATGGACCGTGTATCCGGGTTCGTCTCGTTCTGCTGATCAACTTTCATGTTGAAAATATTTTGATCTGACTTACATATTATTTTATATTAATTTTTAAAGTTTTAATCAATAATTAGGAATTAAAAAACAGATTTAATTAAATGCTATTATGACATCAGCATGATGTCATGCTGACATCAACAGTTGACTAGTCAACTGACTAGTGGGTCCCGAGCATCATAGGCACAAGTTTTAATTAAGATTAAATATTAATTAATCAGATTAATTTAGTGGGGGACCCACGTGTCATACTCTAATTATTCTAATTACCCAATTAATTCATTAATTAATATATCTATTTATTTATTTACCGAAAACATATTTTTATTTTTATATTTTCATTTTCACTTTTCTTAAAAGAGGTAATGTGGCCTCCGTGTCATAGACATCGGGGTGAGTTGGCCCCACCTGTAAGTGGCTTTTGGCCACATAACCATATTTACGCAAATAAAACATCACGTATTTCTTCACATGCCCACATACATAAATACATACATATGTGCATCTCATACATACAAAATACGTACGTCATCTAATACATACATACATACAAACGCAATAGATCAATTATTTTTATTTCTTTCTTTTCATCTCACAACTCCAACTTCTTTGTTAACCGAGACTCAACATCACACACAGAGAGAGATACATCAGCAACATCACTTACGCGAACCTAACGGCGTCAGATCGGAGCGCCGTTTGCCGGAACAGAACCGGTACGGTGCGAGGAAGGAGATGGTGGGAGGAGCCCGAGGAGGGGTGCACCGACATTGACGAGAGGGCCCGGTGAAGCCGGAGTTCTCGGGAGGCGGAGGTGACGGCGAGGAGGAGGACGAGGCGGTGATGGTGGTGACGGTTCCGGTGAGGACGTGCCGGCGAGGGGAGCCGGCCGGAGGGTCGCCGAGAGGGGCCCCGGTGGGGAGGGCCCCCTGGAGATGGAGCCGCCGACGGGGAGGGGCTCAGCCGGCGCGGGGGAGGGGGACGGGAGATGAGGTGGTCGGCCGGCAGGGCTCCTAGGGCTGGTCGGCCGGGGTGTGGTTGCGGGAGAGGGAGGGTAGGCCGAAAGGGGGCCGCCGGCGGGTGATAGTGGGGCCGACGGGAGGGGAGGGACCCGACGGGAGGAGCGCAGGGGAGGGGGGCAAGCTCGGTGGGGATCGGGAGGGGATTCGAGGTGGGAGGCGAGGTGGGGTGGTTGGCTGTCGGTGGGGAGGGACTCTGTGTTCCGCTGGGGAGACCGAGAGAGGCCATGGGTGGGGTGGCGGCTGCGTCCAAGGGAGCGAGGGGAGCCGGGGTCGCTAGGGTTGCCCCCTCTTGGGGCTTTATACCCCACGGAGGGGTGGGACGAATAGGGGGGCGTGGTAAGCCCAATTCGGCCAAGGGGGCGTGGTAGGCCCAATTTTTAAAAATACTTTATTTTTATTTATTGTTCCTAATTCTTTTTATTATTAAATCTTATTTACTTTCTTTTACAATTTATTATATATACTTTTAATATTTTCTTTTTATTTATTTCTTTTCATTTACTATATTTCTTTTATTTATCTTATTCAAAGCTCCACTTTTAAATATATAGGGGTTACCAATAATTCCTAAAGTGCCCGATTTGATATTATAATCCGCTAGGGAATTTTTATAACTCCCCGACTTTTTTATTTCAACAACATAAAATATTTTCTCGTCCGACTTTAATTTGAAGTTTCGAACTTTGATTCGGTTTCAACCAACACGAGATCATTGATATAATTAACGATGACGTGACATCATTAGCGCGGGATCACTGTCGCTTAATTACAATCATCACTGTAGCAAAAGTCGAGGATGTCACAACTATGCTCCTGCCAGCTATCATCTTGCAGCATGAGAAGAGAATAGATTTTATAGTAACAAGTATCAACGTATAGCAATAATCCTAACCCGGAGATCCTCTCCTCGTCTCCCTAAGAGAGAGCGATTGCGAAGTTGTATCTGACACTTATCTAGGTGTATTTTATTAAGTATTCGGATTTAGTTGTCAAAGAGGTTGGAATACAATTCCAAGTAATCATATTACCATGTACATGGCTATTCAAATAGTATAATCATCCCTGCACAGGTGCACCACATTTTCCAACATGCTTTATAACCTCTGTCCAGACAAACTTTCCTGGGTCATGACCAGCCTCGAGAGATCAGTACGTCATAGCCCTACCAAGTCTCAACAGAGAGGCCATCCCATCGGACTAAATCCTATGCATGCCTGGGTCATAGGCCCATCACCCTTTGCACTCCTGCACGTTGCCTGGGCGGCTAAGATCTGCCTTGGCAACCTCCTTTACAAGGCATGTGCTTACACGGACCACTTGGGTGCGCACCACTTCAATGCTGACGTATGAAAAGCTTCGGCAGATACAACAATGTCGAGTACCCATAATTGTCCTCGCATGAAGGTTAGCGTGTATAGGTCAATCGACCAATTCAGATCAAATACCCAAACTCGTTAAGCATGTTATTATGAAATAACCGCGGACAACAACTAGTGATCAGCCCCACCTCTCTCCTAGGTGGTCTCAACCTGCCATGTCACTCCGCCAGAAAGATCCACATACGGGGTTGTCGGGGTAATGTCCTTTCAGCCCCGAGTCCGTGAATCATTCGTGGGTACTCTACGAGCCAACCCAACTTTAGTCACATTAAGTATCTTCTATAGTATATATATATATATATACTATATACTATATATATATATATATACTATAGAATATATATGTATATACCTGTGATCACCTCCCTTAAGGGATCACGGCCCGATAGGATAGCATAGCAGACAGACAAGTACGTAGGGCCACTGATGGAATACTAGCAAACCTATACTAGGCATTCGGGATAACACGTAAGAGTATCAACAACAGTAGCAAGGACACGCTATGCAGCTGTATAGGATCAAACCGATAAGCAGTAACATCTACACTACCCTAATGCAAGTAGTAGAGAAAAAAGAGTAGGAGATATCAGAATGATCGAGGGAGGGGGAATGCTTGCCTTGTTGCTCAGTCAAGAAGGAGGGGCCATCGACACAGTAGTCGTACTGTGCGGCGGTGGCGTTAGTCTCGAGGTCTACCGGAGAGGAGAGGGGGAAGAAACATAAAATATATAGCAAACAAATGCATTGGGATGCATGACATGGTAAGATGATGTGCAAGGATTGACCTAACGCGGTACTATATGTTGCACACGGAGGAGGAATTCCTATGAGAAAATTTTCCCGATGTCCGGTATTCTCCGGACAGATGATCCTAACGCCAAATATCCATGTTCATCATGATAAAGGCATGTGATAGATGAACGTACATCATATTCGGATCGTTGAATTTTCTGACCAACTTTCATATGTTAAATAATTTCATCCGAGTTATAGTTAATTTTATATGATTTTCAAATTTTTAATAATATTCAAAAATTAATTTGATTTATTTTAATTCAAAATAAAACAGAATATACTTTTTATAGCCGTTGTGGGCTAGCCAAACTCGATGACTGATACTCGTGATCTGCGTTGGTTTTTTCCATGAAGAAGAATGGGTTATCGCAGCACAAAGTGGATAAGTATTTCCCTTAGTTATGAAACCAAGGTTTGTCGAACCAATAGGAATATCAACCACAACCGTCTTCAGTGTGTGCACACAAAATCACAAACACCTTGCACACAACGCGGTCAAGAGGGTTGTTGATACGTCTCAAACGTATCTATAATTTTTGATAATTTCATATTGTTATCTTGTCAACTTTGGATGTTTTAAATAACTTTTATATCTTTTTTGGGACTAACTTATTAATTCAGTGCCAAGTGCCAGTTCCTGTTTTTTCTGTGTTTTTGACTCTTTCCAGATTTGATTTTGGAACGGAGTCCAAACGGAATAAAATCCCCGAAATAAATTTTTACAGAACAGAAAAAGATTGGGGGACTTGAGGGCCAAGGCAGGAGACCCCCAGGGAGCCCACAAGCCCTGTTGCCGCGACCAAGGGGGCTCGCGGCGACCAGGCTTATGGCCTCCCTTGCGCTCCCCTGCCCTTGCGCTCCCCTGCCCGACCACTTTTCTGCCGCCGCAAGCTTCCGTTTCCGCGAGATCTCATCTGGAGACACTTCCTGGTGCCCCGCCGAAGGAGACTTTGGAGCTGGAGGGCTTCTACATCAACATCATCGCCCCTCCAATGACTCGTGAGTAGTCCACTTCAGACCTACGGGTCCGTAGTTAGTAGCTAGATGGCTTATTCTCTCTCTTGGATTTTCAATACAAAGTTCTCCATGATCTTCATGGAGATCTATCCGATGTAATCCTCTTTGGCGGTGTGTTTGTCGAGATCCGATGAATTGTGGATTTGTGATCAGATTATCTATGAATTATATTTGAGTCTTTGCTGATTTCTTATATGCATGATTTGATATCCTTGTAAGTCTCTCCGAGTCTTGGGTTTTGTTTAGCCAACTAGATCTATGATTCTTGCAATGGGAGAAGTGCTTGGTTTTGGGTTCATACCGTGTGGTGACCTTTCCCAGTGACAGAAGGGGCAGCAAGGCACGCATTGTGTTGTTGCCATGAAGGGTAACAAGATGGTCTTTCATCATAGATTTGAGATTGTCCATCTACATCATGTCATCTTGCTTAAGGCGTTACTCTGTTCTTATGAAATCAATACACTAGATGCATGCTGGATAGCGGTCGACGTGTGGAGTAATAGTAGTAGATGCAGAAAGTATCGGTCTACTTGTTTTGGACGTGATGCCTATAGATATGATTATTCCCATAGATAATGTCATGACTTTACACGGTTCTATCAATTGCTCGACAGTAATTCATTCACCCACCGTCTACTTGCTTTCATGAGAGAATCCACTAGTGAACACTACGCCCCCCGAGTCTATTCACGACTATCGTCTCCACTTCTACTTTTACTTTGCTTTGTTTACCTTTTGCTTTCAGTTCTCACTTTGCAAACAATCTATAAGGGATTGACAACCCCTTCATAGTGTTGGGTGCAAGCTCTTTGTGTTTGTGCAGGTACTTGTGACTTGATGCGATCCTCCTACTCGATCGATACCTTGGTTCTCAAACTAAGGGAAATACTTAGTGCTTCTATGCTGCATCACCCTTTCCTCTTCAAGGGAACACCAACGCAAGGCTCCAAGGTCGCGGGGGAATCGTTTGCATATTTGCCAAGGAAGTCCCTGTAGGCGTAACCAGCAATAGAAGGACCTCTGACGCCGTTGCCGGGGAAGGTCTTTTGTTGCCGTAGCAGAAGGATTTCTGGCGCCGTTGCCGGGGAGAGATCAAGTCAAGAATTCATCCAAGTAGGTGTCACAAACTCATCTCTTGCATTTACTTTGTTTGCGAGTTGCATCTCATTTTCCTCTCCCCCACTTCACCAATTTTCCTTTTTTGCCTCCTTCGTTTGCCTCTTTTGTTCACCCTTTTCTTTCGCTTGCCTTTCCTTTGCTTCTGTGCTATGTGCCTTCAATATGCTTGCATCTTCGCTTGCTGAAAATCTAGTGATATGGATCCTCATCCACTTGCTAATCTCTTTAATAGATCCAATTATGTTGATCCAATTGCTAGTGAGTTGAGTGCACTTGACTATCTTTATGGAGTATTGCTTGAGATGCGTGAATCTGAAAATCGTGATGAAGACATTTATGAAGTGATTCACGAGGACCCCTTGAATGAAAAGCATGATAGCAATGGTTTCACTATAAATCCTATTAGTGACAATGATGCTAAAAATATGCAAAACCCTAAGCTTGGGGATGCTAGCTTTGATATGTCCACTACTTGTTGCAATGATATTTGCAATAATATTGAAAGTGGGTTTGGAGAAGTCATGACTTTAGTTGATGATAATCCCACTATTTTTGAAGAGCGTCAACTTTGCATGCATGTGGATCATGAAAAGAATATCCTATGGGATAGCTATATTGTTGAATTTGAATATGATCCCACATGTAATTATTATGAGAAAGAAAAATATTGTGGTAGAAACTTTCATGTTACCAAATTACCTCTCATTATGTGGAGATTGCTATTGTCTCTTTCTTCTTCCTTGCATTTGGTAACTATTGGTTGTCTTGACAATTTGTTTTCCTATAAAATGCCGATGCATAGGAAGTAGGTTAGACTTAGATGTGATTTTCACATGCTTTATGATGCTCTAGTTGTGCTTCAATTCTTGTCTTTTGTGTGAGCACCAAAGATGACTATACGTGATTCCATCACCTTATGCCCAACTAAGGGCGTTAAACAATAGTGCTTGTTGGGAGGCAACCCAACGAATCTATCCTTTTTATTTCTGTTTTGTGTTTTCCTAACTTTCATAATTCTGTTATGATTGTGTTTTTTGTGATTCTTTTGCATTTGTGCCAAGTAAAACCGTTATGATTAGTCTTGGGGATGATCGTTTGGTCATGCTGGAAAAGACAAAAACTTTCTGCTCATGAAAAGAATTTTCATTTTTTTTCTGTGAGAGCTTTTGAGTTGATCCTTTTTGCTTCTGATTGCTACGCAAATTCTTCAGACTGTCGTAAGTTTTCGGAATTTTTGAAGTACCAGAAGTATACAAAGTATACATATTGCTACACACTGGTCTGCTGTTAATAGATTCTGTTTTTGTTGAGTTGGTTGCTTATTTTGATGAAACTATGGATAGTATCGGGGGCTACTAGCCATGGAAGATTGAAAATACAGTAACCCAACATCAACATAAGTAGAATTTAAGTTTGCTACAGTAGCTAATGAAGTGGTGGTTTGCTTTCTTATACTAATGTTATCACGAGTTTCTGTTTAAGTTTCGTGTTGTGAAGTTTTCAAGTTTTGGGTGAAGTTCTTATGGACAAGGAGATAAAGAGTGGCAAGAGCTCAATCTTGGGGATGCCCAAGGCACCCCAAGTTGATTCAAGGATGCCGTAAAAGCCTAAGCTTGGGGATGCCCCGGGAATGCATCCCCTCTTTCGTCTTCAATCCATCGGTAACGTTACTTGGGGCTATATTTTAATTCACCACATGTTATGTGTTTTTATTGGAACTTCTTGTATCATAGGAGTCTTTTATTTTTGTTGTGTCACAATCTTCCTTGCTGCAAACCTAGAGAGAGATACATGCACTCACCATGATTTTGTCGAGCTTCACTTATATCCTTTGGTTAGACAATTCAGCTCACATGTGCTTCACTTATTCTTTTGAGCTAGTTGATTTTGCTCTATGTGCTTCACTTATATCTTTTAGAGCACAGCGGCGCGTGGCTTGGTAGTTGATCTATGCTATGAAAGTAGTCTCAAAAGGGGTAGTTATCCAAAGGGATATGAAAACTTCCACCTTCATGTGCATTGAATAGTTAGAGAAGTTTGATTCATCTCAATTAGTTTTGAGTTGTGGTTGTGGTAATATTGAAGTTATATTAGTAAGGTGTTGTGGATCTAGAAATACTTGTGTTGAAGTTAGTGATTTCCGTAGCATGCACGTATGGTGAAGCGCTATGTGATAAAGTCTGAGCATGATTAGTCTATTGATTGTCATACTTTGTGTGGCGGTCGGGATCGCGTGATGGTTTATACCTACCAACCCTTCCCCTAGGAGTATGCGTTGAATGCTTTGTTTCGATTACTACTAAAACTTTTGCAACAAGTATATGAGTTCTTCATGACTAATGTTGAGACCATGGTTTAGATGCACTTTCATCTTCCACCATCACTATCTTCTTTAGTGTCGTGCAACTTTCGTCGGTACATAAAACCCACCATTAGCCTCCCTCAAAACAACCACCATACCTACCTACTATGGCTTTTTCAAAGCCATTCCGAGATATATTGCCATGCAACTACCACCATGACATGTGCCACGACTTCTACATTGCCATTGCATGATCATAAGATAGCTATCATGATGTTTCCATTAATGTTTATGCCATGCTAGATCATTGTCACGGTACACTACAGAAGGCATCCCATATAGAGTCATCATTGCTCTAAGTTTTGAATTTTAAGTGTGATGATCATCATTGATGGAGCATTGTCCCATGTGAGGAAATAAAAGAGGCCAGCGAAGCCCATTTACAAAAAGAGGCCAAAGATGCCCACCAAAAAAAAAGAGGCCAAAGAGGCCACCAAAAAATGAGAGAAAAAGAGAGAAGGGACAATGCTACTATCTTTACACACTTGTGCTTATTAAGCACCATGATCTTCATGATTGAGAGTTTCCAATGATAGGCTTCCTCAAAATTGCCTTAGGTCTTCATGAGCAAGCAAGTTGGATGCACACCCACTAGTTTTATTTAAGAGCTTTCACATACTCTTAGCTCTAGTGCATCATTTGTATGGCAATCCCTACTCATTCACGTTGATATCTATTGATGAGCATATCCACAGCTCATTGATATGCCTAGTCAATGTGACCATCTTCTCCTTGTTTGCCTTGCAACCTCCACCACACTCCATCCCACTTATAGTGCTAAAACCATGGCTCACGCTCATGTATTGCGTGAGAGTTGAAAAAGTTTGAGAAAGTAAAGGTGTGAAAACAATTACTTGGCCAATACCGAGGTTGTGCATGATTTAAATTCGTTGTGCAAGGATGATAGAGCATAGCCACACTATATGATTTTGTAGGGATAACTTTCTTTTGGCCTTGTTATTTTGAAAGTTCATGATGACCTTGCTAGTTTGCTTGAAGTATTATTGTCTCCACGTCAATAGCAAACTATTGTTTTGAATCTAATGGATCTGAACATTCACGTCACATAAGAGGAGTTACAAAGGACTTCTATGCTAGGTAGCATGAAAGCATCAAAAATTCATTCTATATCACTTCCCTACTCGAGGACGAGCAGGAGTTAAGCTTGGGGATGCTTGATACGTCTCAAACGTATCTATAATTTTTGATAGTTTCATGCTGTTATCTTGTCAACTTTGGATGTTTTATATACCTTTTATATCTTTTTCTGGACTAACTTATTAATTTAGTGCCAAGTGCCAGTTCCTGTTTTTTCTGTGTTTTTTGACACTTTTCATATCTGATTTTGGAACAGAGTCCAAACGGAATAAAATCCCCGAAATAAATTTTTCCAGAACAGAAGAAGATCGGGGGACTTGAGGGCCAAGGCAGGAGGCCCACAGGGAGCCCACAATCCCTGTTGCCGCAGCCAGGGGGCCCGCGGTGATTAGGCTTGTGGCCTCCCTTGCGCTCCCCTGCCCTAGCTCTTTGGCCTATATATTCCCTAAAATCCCAGAAAAAATCAGGGCATCCACGAAACCACTTTTCCGCCGCCGCAAGCTTTCGTTTCCGTGAGATCTCATCTGGAGACCCTTCCCGGTTCCCGGCCGAGGGGACTTTGGAGCTGGAGGGCTTCTACATCAACATCATCGCCCCTCCAATGCCTCGTGAGCAGTCCACTTCAGACCTACGGGTCCGTAGTTAGTAGCTAGATGGCTTCTTCTCTCTTGGATCTTCAATACAAAGTTCTCCATGATCTTCATGGAGATCTATCCGATGTAATCCTCTTTGGCGGTGTGTTTGTCGAGATCCGATGAATTGTGGATTTGTGATCAGATTATCTATGAATTATATTTGAGTCTTTGCTGATTTCTTATATGCATGATTTGATATCCTTGTAAGTCTCTCCGAGTCTTGGGTTTTGTTTGGCCAACTACATCTATGATTCTTGCAATGGGAGAAGTGCTTGGTTTTGGGTTCATACCGTGCGGTGACCTTTCCCAGTGAAAGAAGGGGCAGCAAGGCACGCATTGTGTTGTTGCCATCAAGGGTAACAAGATGGGCTTTCATCATAGATTTGAGATTGTCCATCTACATCATGTCATCTTGCTTAAGGCGTTACTTTGTTCTTATGAACTCAATACACTAGATGCATGCTGGATAGCGGTCGACATGTGGAGTAATAGTAGTAGATGCAGAAAGTATCGGTTTACTTGTTTTGGACGTGATGCCTATATATATGATCATTTCCATAGATAACATCATGACTTTGCTCGGTTCTATCAATTGCTCGACAGTAATTCGTTCACCCACTGTCTACTTGCTTTCATGAGAGAAGCCACTAGTGAACACTACGACCCCCGGGTCTATTCACAACTATCGTCTCCACTTCTACTTTTACTTTGCTTTGTTTACTTTTTGCTTTCAGTTCTCAGTTTTCAAACAATCTATAAGGTATTGACAACCCCTTCATAGCGTTGGGTGCAAGCTCTTTGTGTTTGTGCAGGTACTTGTGACTTGACGCGATCCTCCTAGTGGATCGATACCTTGGTTCTTAAACTGAGGGAAATACTTACTGCTTATGTGCTGCATCACTCTTTCCTCTTCAAGGGAACACCAACGCAAGGCTCCAAGGCCGCGGGGGAATCCTTTGCATATTTGCCAAGGAAGTCCCTGTATGCGTAGCCAGCAGCTGAAGGACCTCTGACGCCGTTGCCGGGGAAGGTCTTTTGTTGCCGTAGCAGTTGTCAATCCCCTTGCTCTCATTATTTGCAAGCAAATGGGGTGTGTAGATAATTTTAAAATGCAAAATAAAATAAAAACAAATAATTGATAGAAAGGTATTGAAGGTTTTAGCAATATGTTGTGACTAGACCCGGGGTCCATAGCTTTCCCTAATGGCATCTCTCGTGAAAATAGCACACGATGGGTAAACAAATTAGTGTTGGGCAATTGATAGAAGAGTGGATAGTTATGCGATTTTCACAGCAATGATCATGTAAATATAGGCATCACGTCCATAAACAAATAGACTAACTCATCCCTGCACCCATTACTATTATTTCACTTCAAGAGCGCTTCGATGCTTGCCTCTCTACGTATTAAGTTCATGAAAAACGAAGTAATGCTTGGAGTAAGATGACATGATGTAGACACAAGTATACTCAACAAATATGAATAAACCCCATTGTTTTACCCTTAGTAGCAGCAAGACGAAGATGCAACTTGTCCCCTTCTGTCACTGGGATATAGAAACTCGCCAGGTAAAACCTGCTACAACGCACCTCTCTCACCAAAGAAATATGAATCTAGTTGGCCAAACTATTTCAACACATGAGAGATAATTACGAAGATATCATAATCATACACATAAGAATCATATTATATATGAGAGGAGACTCAAATATTTACCATGAATAATCTGAACATAAACCCACAATTCATCGGATCCCAACAAACGCACCGTACAAAAGAGTTACATCATATGGATCAAAGCGGAAATGCCATGATCATTGTATTGAAGATCAAAGAGAGAGGGAGATGGACATCTAAGAACTTCTATCGACCTGTAGGTATGTGGTGAACTACTCACACATCATCATGAGGGCATCAAGGTTCATGAATAGGCCCTTCGTGATTGATCCCCACTCTCGCAGGGTGCCGAAACGGAGCTCTAAATGGCCTCCCGTTGGAACAGAACTTGCGGTGATGTAAATAGTGTTTCGGGACCTCCCCTGAAGGTTTTAGGGTAAATAAGAATTTATAGGCCAAAGAATGGGGTTGAGAGAGACACGAGGCGGCCACCAGCCATCGGGCCGCCCCCACCCCGAGGCCGTGCCGTGATGGCTTGTGGGGTCCTCGTGTCCCCTCCGGCATTCTTCCGATGTTCCACGGTCTTGTTTTGGTCGAGAGAAAAATCACAAAAACTTTCAGGTCAATTGGGTTTTGTTTAGTATTGGAACCTGAAAAGTGGAAAAACATGCAGAAAACAACAACTGGCATTGGGCACTGGGTCAATAGGTTAGTGTTAAAAAATAATATAAATTGGTAGATAAGTGCATAAAAAGTGTTCTAAAATGATAACATAATAGCATGGAACAATAGAAAATTATTGATACGTTGGATACATATCAAGCATCCCCAAGCTTAATTCCTTCTCGTCCTCGAGTCGGTAAATGATAAAAACAAAAAAATTGATGTGACATGCTATCCATGATGTATTCTTATGCACGTATGCAAATTGAGAAATGATGGATTAACAAATATTGACACAACAATATTTATATGTGTAAGCAGCAAAATAATTATTTTTTCAAAGTGTACGATCCTCAAACATTGTTTCAACCCTTTCCATCTTTATTATATTAGCAAGGCATGGCTCCATCTTCACCACATAACTACAAATGTCAAGCACCACGGTGCCCAAGTCAGGCAATTGGATTGTACCTTTTCAATATGCATAAAAACCGTCACTATTTATTAACTCTCAAATAAATATAGGTGAAGAATGAGAGCATATTATTTCTACAAAATCTACACGCGAGCCTGCTCAAAAAGATATAAGTGAAGTACTAGAGCAACTGCTAAGCTCAAAAGATATAAGTAAAGAACATAGAGTATTCTAACAAATCATGATGATGGTGTCTCTCTCTAAAATAGTTTTGTCCAAAAAACAATGATTGTGGAAAACTGAAAGTAAAAAATAAACAAAAGTAAATGACGCTCCAAGTAAAACTCATATCATATGATAAATAAAAATGTAGCTCCAAGTAACATACCGATGGATTGAAACAAAAGAGGGGGTGCCTTCCCGGGGCATCCCCAAGATTAGACGCTTGAGTATTTCTATAATATTACCTTGGGGTGCCTTGTGTATACCCAAGCTGAGTCTCTTTCCACTTCCCATTCCTTTGTCCATCGAGATAGTACCCAAAACTTGAAAACTTCAATCACACAAAACTCAATAGAACTTCATGAGATCCGTTAGCATAGGCAACATAGTAAACACGTTTAGGTACTGTTATAAATTTATTATTATCTTAATTTAGCATAACGTACCATATTTTATTTTCTCCGTGGCTTATACCCCTGATATAATACATAGCATAATCAAGACAAGCAGACTATGCATGCAAAAATAGAATTTGTTTAAAACAAAATAGTTTGTAGTAATATATTTAATTGCCATGGTTATATAACTCCAAAAATTCTAAAAAATTAGTAAGGCCTGGGGGATTTGTATATCAGTATTTTGTAATAAATTCAGCTTAAAAAGATGTTCCGGTAAAGTTAAAGAAATTCTGCATTGCGCGTCGAAGTTTCTGTTTTTGCACCGTATCAATTCTACTCATCATGTAAATCATCCCAAAGGCTTTACTTGACACAAACACTAATTAAAACATAAAAACACAATCATTACAAATTAAATAATCATGTTATCATACAAAAACATAAAATAAAGTAAAAAAAATAAGATAAATGTTGGGTTGCCTTCCAACAAGCGCTATTGTTTTACGCCCCTAGCTAGGCGTGTTGCATAGTTTCATGTATTGGATCCCTTCATATCTTTAAAAATTAGTTCCTACAAAATTTTACTTAATAAATCGACCTTTTCCCGCCTGGTTGAAACACTCAAGTACTCAAAGGGATTTATAAAATTATTGCTAACATCACTATCATCTCACGGCTCTTCATATAAGACATGTATTTCATCACTAATAGATTCCCTAATAGTATTTTCTTGCCAATCTTAACTAAACCATTCATTAATTCCTTTATAAATACATTCAAAGTTTTCACAAGTGTGGAGAAACAAAGATTGTTTTAATTCTTCGGGAAGAACTTTCTTCCTCATATTCATATCAAATCCGCGATAGTCAATAGATTCCAACCTAAGCATAACATCTTTATTATGGAGGATAGCTTCTATGGGAGGACATTAAGATTTTATTCCATGGAACATAAATATTTCCTTTGCTTCATCCAAAATATAATAAAATTCATGAATAAGGATGGTGGTGGAAAATTCCATAATATCGGGATTATAAAAGCTAGAAAGTCCAAAGAATATATTTTGAAGCATATGCTGGACATGCACAAATTTTCTTTCCCTTTTAAAAATAATCATAGTGATAGGTAAGCCTTTGGCTTCAACCTCCATATCCCAAAGGTGGAGTGTTTCTCCGAGGCCTGTTTAGCAAACTAAACTCGAGCGTCTTTAGAAAGAAACCAAGCTATCCGGCTATTGACCACACACTAGTGTCAGAAAAAGGAGTAGTAGAAAAAGTTGTTGCATCGACCAAGAAGAAAACACATTTAATATAAAAATGACTCGTACAAATTTAAGAGCCCCGGTTAAACTGGATAAAGAAGAAAAAAATTAACAAAGAAAGTTTTTGACAAACTTCTTTTTTGTTTAGCAAAGAATATAATGTTTGGTTGAACCGAACAAGAAGTGAAATTTCAAAGAAATCTAAGCATGAAAATGACTTTGGTGGTTAATGTGCTCGATGTTGATGATGCGGTCCGAGCTACGGTGGGACAAGGTCCCAACCCCTAAGATGGTCAGGAGGTAGCCGATGAAGAGCTCGGCTTGATGAAGTGATAACATAACACTTCGAAAGGGCCCAGGTGAAATCCCCGGTCCAGTCGAGGAGACAGAGTAGTTCAGTAGTGTGACAGCAAAGCCGCCACGACAGTCGACCATCTCGACGATGCAATTTGGTTGATGGAGGCGGGACGACGATGCCGACATGCTGAGGTGACTGCATGACGTAGTCGAAGTCAATTACGTGTGCACACAATATAGTGCAAGCCAAAAGTGATAACAAATAATTACAATATTTTTTTAGAAAAATCTTTGCATAATTGATTTGCACAAACTAAATTCTCAAAGATATGTGGCGTGCCACGGAGGTCAAAGTCGACACAGGTCATTGGCATGATACGATGATGTCGTGATGAAATTCAAATTCACGTGGAAATCTGAGCCACGGATTCAATGTCCGCCAAACTACGGACGAGAAACTCACTGGATCATCAAGAGGCCATTATTTATACAACCACAATTTGACCGACCAACATACAGATGATGCGATAGACTTTCGAGCGCAATTCTAATCCCACTTGATTTTAGTTATGGGACCGAATATCTAATCTTATTAATCCACCTCCCTTGATTTTAAGGGCGCCCATGGTTGTGCGCCTCTCTAATCTTTTGCCCCTTGATTTTAGGGGAAAGTTTAGTAGCAACCTGATGAGAGACGACATCTAGTTCATGAACATGCCATTTTCTCGTACTATCAGAAGGGAGCATCAAAATCATAATTGCGTAGATTTTAGTTTTTTACCAAAAGTTCAGGCGGATCATTTATCTTTTTTTGCCCCGGACATGGAGGGAAATCATTTATATAGACATTTAAAAGATGCAGCAGTGGGGCTCTCACAACAACCACTTCTGATGAGGCATACCATTCTTGAACAGGGTGGAGCCTCGCCAACGGACACGCATGTGGCAGCATTATTGTCTGATTTCTACTGAAGACTTGATTCACAATAATATGATACACTCCAAAGGAGGTCAACATATATTAATGCAATGGTGTCAAAAAACAAAACCTGCATTTACAGGGTGAGTCACTTCAACATTAGCTAGAGCCCATAGTTAATTTTATAACTTAAGAATGCATCAGACAAATAAATGGTTTCTACTCATAAATGATTGTAAATGACAATTGAAAAAATGCTATCACTTATTGTCTGTCAAAAATACGAAATGCATACTATATTTTCTTGTAAGACAAAACATGAAGTAGAGAGAGAACACAACCTGATATTCAGCAAGGACATACGTATAAGCCTCATGATTAATCAGGAGCTCATTTCCCTCATGTAGTGCATCTACTCGTGCAACACCAACAAAATTTTAATCACAACAACAACTCATCTTAGCATCCATATGACGATGGATCGGTGCTCACTCACATCTACCACATGCAAATCATAGAATTGATAATTACATGCAAAATCATAAAGCAGATCCTAGCCGAGACATTATACATCTCGCCCTAGTTGTTTCAAGAAGCTGCACATCCGCAACGAAAACGAAATGGAACCCACTCTCCACTCACTCAAGCGGTCGGCATCCCTCTCATATGACGATTTGCCAACCGTAATACCACGGTGTATAAAAACAACGGATCACTACACACTTTCCTATATGATGCAGGCCAACATGAACTTACAAATCCCAAAACTATTATGCCACAAAAAACCTACCTAGAGAATGTACTGAAAATTATTGAACCAAGGCTCGTCCTCGGCTAGCAACACTAAAAATTCTAGAATCGGTGAAATGTCCACCAATGTAATTTGCACTGGTGCAGATCGATATAAAGAGATCAATCTCTTTAAAAACAAACTAGCGCCCAAGCACGGCGCATGCCACACCGATGAGCGATTTGGTGTGTATTTTTACAAAATAACTAAAAGCATGTATAATACAAGAAAATGAAATGAAAAGGAGAACACAAATCCTATCTGCATCCCATGATCTGTGTAGACATGCAAAAATCCTTAAATGAATTAATAAATTAAGTAAATCTGTTGGCTTATTACTATGTTTTCGTATACACACACTTTCTCCTTTCGTAAGTAAACAAAC
Organism: Hordeum vulgare subsp. vulgare; assembly: GCF_904849725.1. NCBI lineage: Eukaryota > Viridiplantae > Streptophyta > Magnoliopsida > Poales > Poaceae > Hordeum > Hordeum vulgare. The sequence continues at coordinate 150,383,258 of NC_058522.1, read as the reverse complement.
AATAGTAGCAATATTTATTTGGATTCATTATAATATAGCGTGTTCGATCAACATTGAGATCTAATGGGATTGTGATCAATGTATAGACCCTATAGTAAGAAAAATATTTTTTTGTCCAATTTTTGCATTTTTTTCAACTATATTTCATATTTAATTCCTATCCATCACTTTTTCATTCTTCCTCAAACATGGATTTATTTAGTAAAATTCAAATTTAATTTTTTGTTAGTAATTTAAACCCTAATCTGTCATGGTGTAAAAATGAATAGTAATTGGTTGAAGTCGTTGTGGTGTAAAAATGATGCCTCATGATCATGAGGAGCTGCTCGATGCATCGGATATTAGCCAGATGGCCTTCACCACGTGGCGGTAACAACTGCCTAAGCTCAAGACAGCGATGTGGGGAAGAGGGGTGGGAGGAGCGTCTCTCTGGCGGTAGATGATGTTTGTTCGGGTAATTATGGTGCATTGTTCACTCGTGTCATGGTGTGAAAATGAAGAGTTACTGGCAAGACTTTATTTTTCAATGAATTACAATGCATGCAAATATATTGTTCCGATTTACCCTCAGTGTCACCATCATCGGAGAGGAGCGGGAAAGATCGAGGCGGCTTTGCATCAGTACGCGTTGGAGAGAAATGACATGTAGAAAATTTCTAAATCTTAACCTTCGCTATATGGACACAGGGTGGAAGAGGGGGAGAGAAAATGTTTTTTTAAGGAAAACGATCAGATTTGACCGACTGATTTTTCACTCCATCAACCGCCACGCTCGCTTGACGTGTGTCTCCTGTGGATGAGGCCAACCGCTTCTCCAACTCACAACGTTACCTTCACGCGAGATCCTCACCCACACGTTTCCTCCCAGCCTTCTTCTTCATATGCAAATCCTCTTGCTAGTCGTTCGTCACCGGGTAGTGCTGCAGCCACCGCTGCTGGCCTGCTACCTTCCCCAATCACTGTATTGCCAGCTTCATGGGTAAAACGGTGCACACTGAGCCCCCCTAGTGCCTTGCAGCAGGCGGCTGACACGGGCACGCCATGGCCTCATCTCCTTGCTTCATCCCGCTCGCTTCATCTCTTTTTGCTTCATCCCGCCATGGCTCCCACCACCACCTACTTCATCGTACCATGGATGCGATCCTGCGACCACTCCCCTCCTTCATCTCCATGCTTCATCTCATTAGAAATGCATTGGAGCATCGTCGGGGCTGCAACGGAGTTGTCATGAAGCTTCGCCGGAGCCGTCGATGTTGCATTGGAACTCAATTAGGGCTTCAACGGAACTCGATGGAGTTGCGATGGAGCTTCATCGGACCCGTCGACGCTGCATTGAAGCTCCGCCGGGGCTGCAATGGATCTTGATCGAAGCGTCGGTGTTGCGTTCAAGCTCCACCGTAGCTGCAATGGAACTCGTCGGACGCCCTCACTGCTGCGTTGGAGCTCCGTCGAGGCTTCAATGACGATGTGTTGAAGCTGATGTGATCGCTGCTGTCGTGGAGATGTCGTGATGCAATGGCCACGAGCACTCTAATCCAAGAGCTGAATAGCTAGATGATTTGTTAAAAAATTCATCCGGCTGATTCGCAGCAACCTCTTTTTTAACCATACTGTAGGTTTTTCTGAAACACGGTTCTGAAACACGGTTCATATAAGTTTACGTTCATTAATGGACACTGTTCATATACTCCTACATCACTGTTCACGTGTACTTTTTAATGGACAATGATGGCACGTATATGAACATTACAAGTGAGAAAAAACTAAGAGAAAAAAGTAAAATCGGGTGCTTGCCGCTTTAGTATTGTTACTTATGTTGTGGAATCACTCTTAGTACTAAAAGTGTGACCTAGCAGGGACGTCCACTAACTGAAAATTATAGGCCAACACTGGTCGAGCAAGACTGGACATTATAGACTAACAGAATCAATAGCAAAATGAGAATACTTATTTTTGTGCATGAGTATTTGGTTGTTACTTCTGAGTCCAGCAGGAGCCCTTAGAGTTGTTGACGATGCCACGGTCTGGATCTCCATCTTGTCTCATTCTTGCATTTGTCATATTCTTACGAGCCATGTCGTTTGAGTTGCGGACCATCTCAAATGATGTGGATGTTGTCTAGAGAGGGTTGAATATGCGCTTTAAAATAATTACGGTTTAGGCTTGAACAAATGCGAAATAAAAATAACGTTTAATTCGTCAAACATAAAACCTACAACAACTAGGCTCACCTATGGCACCAACAACTTATGCTACGCAAGATAAACAACTAAGTGATAGCAAGATATATGACAATAAACAATATGGCTATCACAAAGTAAAGTGCATAAGTAAAGGGTTCGGGTAAGAGATAACCAAGGCACGCATAGACGATGATGTATCCCGAAGTTCACACCCTTGCGGATGCTAATCTCCGTTGGAGCGGTATGGAGGCACTATGCTGCCAAGATGCCACTAAGGCCACCGTAATCTCCTCACGCCCTCGCACAATGCAAGATGCCCTTATTCCACTAAGGGACCCTTGAGGAGGGTCACCGAACCCGTACAAATGGCAAACCTTGGGGGCGGTCACCGGTACCCGTATAAATTGCTCGGGGCAATCTCCACAACCTAATTGGAGACCCCGACGCTTGCCCGGAGCTTTACACCATAATGATTGAGCTTCGAGACACCACCAAGCTTCTAGGACGCCAAAGCATCCACGAAGAACAATATCTAGGGTACTAAGTACCAATGGTAATAAGCTTCTCAAACTTCACTTCCACGTATCACCGTGGAGAACTCAAACGATGCAACTAATGCAATGGCAAGGGCACACGGAGTGCCAAGTCCTTCCCTCCCAAATCTCACCAAAGCAACTAATGCTAGGGAGGAAAATGAGAGGAAGAACGAAGAAGAACACGAAGAACTCCAAGATCTAGACCCAAGGGGTTTCCCTCACTTAGAGGAGAAAGTGATTGGTGGAAATGTGGATCTAGATCTCCTCTCTCTTTTCCCTCAAGAACTAGCAAGAATCATTGGAGGGATTGAGAGTTAGCAAGCTCGAAGAAGGTCAACAATGGTGGAAGAACACGAGCTAAAGATATAAGGTTCAATGGGGAAGAGGAACCCCTTTTATAGGTGGGGAAAAATCCAACCGTTAAGCCTCACAGCCCGCATAGAGCGGTACTACCGCTCGGTAGGTTCACCAACCATGTTGAGGCCAAAAAGGATGCAAAAAAAAGTCCGACGGAGCGGTAGTAATTTTTACTACCGCTCCGGGGGCGGTACTACCTCTCTCGGGGCGGTACTACCGCTACAGGAGCGGTACTACCGCTGGCACCAAGAGCGGTACTACCGCTGGATACTGAAACTGTTGTAACTTTCGCATACGGACTCCGAATTCAATGAAACCAAGTTTGTTGGAAATCTAACGACATGGGCTAACACAATCTTGATAGAAATATCAATAATAAGAAAGTGAGAAAAGTCCCATAAGAAAATGGTGAGAACCCTTCTTCGAATAAGACCGGTAAAAACTCCCAACATCGAAAACATCATAGAAGATGCATATGGACTTCGTTTTTTATGAACTCGAGCGTGTCATGAAGATGACCATAAGCTCTACAACTTAGAAAGAGAAATACCAACCAAGAACCAAGAAGTATGATGCAAGGATGCAAATGGTTTGAGCTCTCAACAAACGATACGATCAAGGTACTCACTTGAGAGCCCCCCTTGACAGTACGACAATCTATCCTAAAACAGAAAACCTATCAAGGGCAAAACTATACCTTGCACCTCGTCCTCTTGAGCTAGATGCCGATGATCTTGGCTTCCTCAAGATGTACCACCTTTCTTGCTTGCGTTGTCTTGATGAAGACTAGTTGATTGCTCCTCCCATACACACTATGGGTGAGCCGCTCTTCAGCATATCTTCACAAGTCCATTGCCACCATCCTCCATCACTTGACGTCATCCTCCATGGGTTGTATGAGATATTCCTCTTGACGCAAGCCCATGGAAACACACCTAACCCCACATGGAACTCTCAAGAAGACCATGGGTTAGTACACAAATACGTACTGGACAATGCTTACCATACCATGGGATCACTTGATCCCTCTTGGTACATCTTGTACGATTTGTGTGTTGATCATCTTGATTTACTCTTTGTCTGACGATCTTGATCAACATTGTGTATCTATGAACATCCTTTGGATAATACCTTGAATACCACCTTGGTCATCATATAAACTCCTTGAACCCAACAGATGGACTTCAATAAGTGCATATGGACAAATCCTATAAATATAACTTAAGGCAACCATTATTCCATAGGAATTGTCATCAATTACCAAAACCACATATGGAGATATATGCTCTAACAATATCCCCCATTTTGGTAATTGATGACAACCACTTCAAGAGAGTTTATATAAGGAAATAAGCATAACGAAGCGCACACATACAAAGCAATAATGCATGCGTGCAAGATGTAAATGCTTACGCAATAAAAGCAAAACCCTCTAAACATATCCAAAGTAAACTCTCTAAACTTCTCCCCCATTGGCATTGATTGCCAAAATGGACGAAAAGTTTAGAAAGCCAATATAGTAGGTGGTCCTCCAAAAAGTGTGTACTTCTCAGCAAATGAGTGCAAAGAAATACACAAATATAATGATAAGTAGTTGGAGGAAAACAAACTATATTGAGGACCCAAATATTGCAAAAAGAAGGATCGTATGGCACAAAGACATACCAAATAGAAGCAAGCAATCAAAAGATACCATATGGAAAAAACAATCACATGGTCCTTCGAACCACATGAATAAAAGATACTATGATAAAGGAAAAGGACTGTTTTATCAAAACTAGAGAAGCTCCCCATTATTTGTGCACTAATAAGAGATTTTTTTATTTGATACAAGTGCACAAAATAGGATCGTTGCTCCCACAAAATTAATAAAAACACACAACGAGTGCAAGAAGATAGATGACACAATAAGCATATATGTTGCACAAAACAAATGGTTGAGCAACATGTAAAAGAAGCAACTTAAGAATAGGCTCAACCAAAATAATGTGTGTGAGTCATGGCAAAGCACTTGAGAAGACTAAGATAAGGATGAGCATTACTCATCAGCATAGTCTTGATGAAATGAGAAACAAAGTGCAAGACATATCACACATACTAGAAAATGGGTTCACAAGCTTACTAATAAACAAAATAAGAACCAATGCTTGTGACAACCCATGGTGAAGATAGGAAATAAGAACCTTGTCAAGAGGACGAATACCAATCGAAATGGCAAAACCCTCATCAAGACAAGCATGAGGAAAAATAATCTTCATGGCCAAAGAGTGCATCAAAATGTAGGAAAATAAGATACGCACTCAAGACAAATCCTTTCACAAAGCCACCAAAACTAAAAAGGAAATGCAACGCTGGACGTGAAAGAAAAGAGGATATCAATTAGAGATGTAACTTCTCTCATGTGTAAAAGATTCTAAGTAGAAGACAATCATGATTATATATATCCACAAAGAAGGATGTACACACGAAATGGTTACAAGAAGGAACAAACAAGATATCCAAAAGGAAGTCATAAATATATCAATAAGATCTTTGCTTGGAAGCATAGCAAATGGTCTAATATTTTCTTATTGTACAATATGAAATTCCAACATACGAACATCAAAGACATCCCAACTAGCAATAAGATATTATTGTTTGGATGCTTTGAGAAATGAAACAAGTACTACAAGAACGAATCAAGAGATTCATGCCATGATGCAACGTGGAAAAGAAAAGACAGGTTTGGGCTTTGCAAGAAATGAATGCATGAAGTAGATACTTGTTACCGACACAACAATGGATTGATGTAGTAGATAGTTGTTCTTTGATCATCCTAACTTGGCTCCAATAATCACATGGTCTCAACACCTTCCTTGTAGGTGAGCCGAGCATCCAACGCATCTCCAATTGTTCCTGGAACAACAAAACAAACAAAATGGTGCCCAAGCTCATTGCGACCAAAGAGTTAGAAAACCAACAATACATAGGACAAACTCCACATACATATGTGCACAAGGATATGAATTTGAATTTTATGCACACTTTAGCCAATTTATGACAAGGTGGAGTTTCCCCTATATATTGGGTCAAAGAAAGAAAGCAAGCAAAAGAAGCTATATATAGTAAATATGCATGCTCAAGGCTTTCAGGAATCAACTCAACACAAAGTTGATATACACCAAAAGACAAGGTATCAAGTGATAATAAGATACCAAACAAAAACCTATCACTTGAAGGATATCAATTAAAAGATACCTCAAGGAATGAGATATCCATTGACACATGCCAAATAAAAGGAAACAAGATACCAATTGAAGGAAAACAAACACGAGGTATCTAGTTTCCAAAAGAGAGCTAGGTTCCAACACACCAAACCCTCGACAAATTTTCATGATGGCACAAAGCATCATAAAGAGCAAGACTTGCCTCCCATCAACACACACTTGATGGGGATCAAATGATTTTATGATGGGCGAATAAAGAGATTGTTCTAAAGAAAATAGGATAGCTCCCCCAAGGGATGTGCATTATATATAATTTGCATTAAAATAAAAAATGCACAAGATGGGATCATCACTTTCTCTATATTTATAAAAACACTAGACATGTTAAAATAGATCCACAAGAGGCAAGGAAGACAAACGAAACAAAAAATCCAATGTAAAGACGATTAGCAATTCCTACCACATGATGGGAATACCAATTGTCAAGGACAAGAAGTATTTTGGAAATAATACTCATTGGTAAATCGTAAATATATCCAACATGATCTTTACCCATAAAACGCAAGCAAATGACACTTGTAGAGCTAACATGCCACCTAGGAACAAGATAATTTACAATATCAACACTAAGTGGCAATACCTCAAATGTACACATGTTCTAGGCTTGTAATATGCACATAGCATATTACTCCCCCATAATGTGATAACCCAACAATATTAACAAGTGGAAAATTAAAACCAACAAGAGATAATTAATGGACCATATAGAATTTGAATTTCTCATGAGTAAGACATACCACATAGAAACTAGATAATCTTGAAATATCAATACTAAGTGGTATTCCCCATGTATACACATTTATAGGATTGTGAGGTGTGCAAAGCACATCACTCCCCCACAATGGGATAATCCATTAATCTCTCACAAGAGCCAACAAAGATACAAACAAGATGCAAAAAAGGCTCAATACAAGACTCACATGTACATGATATGCAAACCAACATACACATACTCGATTACTCAAGATAAGCAAGTTGGAAGCGCAACATATACAAACACATGCAAGGTACAAAACCAAAACATGCAAAGGGGCAAGCAACTAACAATCTAAACAGTTTAAGTACAAGTTACCGTAAGGAGGTGATACGTCTCCGTCGTATCTACTTTTCTGAACTCTTTTGCCCTTGCTTTGGACTCTAATTTGCATGATTTGAATGGAACTAACCCGGACTAACGCTGTTTTTAGCAGAATTGCCATGGTGTTGTTTTGTGCAGAAATAAAAGTTCTCGGAATGTCCTGAAAATTTACGGAGATTTTTTCTGGAATAAAAGAAAAATACCTGCGCAAAGATCCACCGGAGGGGGCGTGCGAGTGGGCCACAAGCCCATAGGCCGCGACCACCCCCTAGGCCGCGCCATGCATGCTTGTGGAGCCCACGTGGCACCATCGCCCCCCAAACTCAGCTCTATATCTTCTGTATCGCACGGAAAAAAATCAAAGAGAAGGTTTCATCGCGTTTTGTGATACGGAGGCGCCGCCACATCCTGTTCCTCATCTGGAGCGCAGATCTGGAGTCAGTTATGGGCTCCGGAGAGGGGAAATCGTCGCCATCGTCATCATCAACCTTTCTCCATCGACAATTCCATGATGCTCTTCATCATTCGTGAGTAATCTCATCGTAGGCTTGCTGGACGGTGATGAGTTGGATGAGATCTATCATGTAATCGATTTAGTTCTTGACGGGGATTGATCCCTAGTATCCACTATGTTCTAGATTGATGTTGCTACTACTTGCCTATGCTTAATGCTTGTCACTAGGGCCCGAGTGCCATGATTTCAGATTTGAACCTATTATGTTGTCGCCAATATATGTGTGTTTTAGATCCTTTCTTGCAAGTTGTAGTCACCTACTATGTGTTATGACCCGGCAACACTAGAGTGACAATAGCCGGAACCACTCCCGGAGATGACCATAGTATGAGGAGTTCATGTATTCACCGTGTGTTAATGCGTTGGTCCGGTTCTTTATTAAAAGGAGAACCTTAATATCCCGTAGTTTTCATTTGGACCCTGCTGCCACGGGAGGGATGGACAATAGATGTCATGCAAGTTCTTTTCCCTAAGCACGTATGACTACATACGGAATACATGCGTACATTAGATTGACGAACGGGAGCTAGTTACATATCTCTCCGTGTTATAGCTGTTACATGATGAATCACATCCGTCACACTCATCCATCACCGATCCACTGCCTACGAGTCTTTTACTACTGGTCCTCGCTACGTTACTTTGTCTAGGCTTGTCCCTTGCTACAAAAGGGATTGGGCCACTCTGTTTCTACTGTTGTTCCTTGCTACTCCGTTGTTACTTGTTGCAAGATCTTTTCCGACACTGTTGTCGGGGAAGAATAGTTGCTCGTCAACGTACCTTTTTCTGGCGCCATTGATACAATAGTTAGGAATAGTCTGCCGTCAATAGATCGTTTCTGGCACCGTTGTTATCATACTACTTTACTACTGATACTTTGCTTGCAGACATTAATCTTTCAGGTGTGGTTGACTCTGATAAACTCAGATCCTAATACTTAAGAATATTCTTTCGCTTCCTTTGGCGAACCAACAAATTTAGGTTGAATATTCTACCCTCGAAAACTGCTGCGATTCCATACGCTTGTGGGTTATCAAGGCTTTTTCTGGCGCCGTTGCCGAGGAGGCACAACTATATTCTCTAGTCACTTGGGATTGACGTATGTTGATCACTATGAGGAATCTGAAAGATCCAAGAACTAAAATCTTGCCTTCCACTACAAGGAGAGGTAAGGAATTTCCATCTAGCTCTGCACTTCATTCACCTTCAGTTTTGACTAAGTTTGTGACTTCGCCTCCTGCTAGAAATATTGATATGTCGCATGTGCTTGATGATGCTACTTCTGCTGCCCATGATGCTATGCTTGATACTATGCCCGATGATGCTATGCTTGATACTATGCGTGATGATGCTATGCTTGATACTGCTTTGACACTAGGTGCATTCCTTGATGCACATATTGCTAGAGTTGCTGCTAGATGTGATGATACTTCTGAAACTGCTGATACTATTGAAGTAGAACCTGCTACTATGCCTGAAATGCCTGTTATGCCTGATACGTGCTATGTTATGGAGGGAGAGATAGATGAGGATTTCCTTGCGTGTAAGGATAGCTATGATGTTGAGAAATTACTGCGCAAGTGGAAATAAAAATCTCTGAACGCTAGGATGAAATACGACCCGAAGTTTGCCACTTCGCCTATCTTCGTGACCGATAAGGATTATGAATTCTGTGTCGACCCTGAGTTAATCACTCTAGTCGAATCTGATCCTTTTCACGGTTATGAGTCTGAAACGGTTGTAGCCCATCTTACCAAACTGCAGATATAGCCACCCTATTCACTAGTGAGGAAAAGTCCGCCACTACTATATGCTCAAGTTTTTTCCTTTCTCGCTAAAGGATGATGCTAAGACCTGGTTCACTTCTCTTGCTCCTGGATGTGTGTGTAGCCCCCAGGATATGGTCTACTACTTCTCTGAAAAATATTTCCCTGCCCATAAGAAGCAAGCTGCCTTGCAGGAAATATACAACTTTGCTCAAGTTGAGGAAGAGAGTCTCCCACAAGCTTTGGGGAGGCTCATCCAACTACTGAATGCTTTGCCTGGTCACCCTCTCGAGAAGAATGAAATACTTGATATGTTCTATAATGGACTTACCAATGCTTCCAAAGATCAGCTAGATAGTTGTGCTGGTAGTGATTTTAGGGAACGAACTGTAGAACAAGCTGAGATTCTACTGAATAACATCTTGTGCAATGCGAATGCTTGGACTATTCCCGAACCACCTCCTAAGACAACTCCAAAGAAAAGAGGTATTCTATTCCTCAGTCTTGAAGATATGCAAGAAGCCAAGAAATCTATGCGAGAGAAAGGCATGAAATTTGAAGATGTCAAAAATCTACCACCTATCGAAGAGATCCATGGTCTCGATAACCCGATACAGGTAGTAGAAGTAAATTCTCTGCGTAGGTTTGATGAGAGTGATATTCCTTTTGATAAACCTATTAGCCTATGCATGGATGAATTTGATAACTTTGTTGCCAAACAACAGAGTTTCAATGATTATGTTAGCAGACAATTGGAAAAAGAATGCTCATATGCTTAGTCATTTAAGTGCTTGTTTAGACAGAAACGTCAATGATCTTAAGCTTGTGAGTAAACATGCTTCTATGGTTACTACTCAGGTAGAACAAGTACTTAAAGCTCAAAATGACTTGCTCAATGAGTTGAATGACAATTCCGTCAGAGTCGTCACTAGAGGCGGTAGAATCACCCAGGAACCTTTGTATCCTGAGGGTCATCCGAAGAGAATTGAACAAGATTCTCAAGGAGTTAGCACTGATGCACCTAGTCATCCTAGAAAGAAGAAGAAAGATGATATGAACCTGCACGCTAGCAACCCTGTTGCTGCTACACCTGAGAGTCCAAACGATGTCTCTGTCTCTGATGCTGAAACACAATCTGGCGATGAACATGAGCCTAATGATAATATCAATAGTGATGTTCATGTTGATGCTCAATCTAGCAATGAAAAGGATGTGGAGATTGAACCTGTTGATCTTGATAACCCACAACCTAAGAATAGAAGATACGATAAGAATGACTTCACTGCTAGGAAGCACGGTAAAGAAAGGGAGCCATGGGTTCAGAAACCTATGCCCTTTCCTCCCAAACCATCCAAGAAAAAGGATGATGAGGATTTTGAGCGCTTCGTTGAAATGATCAGACATGTCTTTCTGCAAATGCATTTGACGGATATGCTCAAGATGTCTCCCTATGCTAAGTACATGAAAGATATTTGACCAATAAGAGGAGGATACCTGAGGTTGAGATTTCCACCATGCTCGCTAATTATACCATCAAGGGTGGAACTCCTAAGAAACTAGGTGATCCCGGTGTGCCCACTATACCTTGCTCCATTAAAGGCAACTACGTTAGAACTGTGTTATGCGATCTTGGAGCCGGTGTTAGTGTTATGCCTCTCTATCTTTATCGTAGACTTGAACTGGATAAGTTGACACCCACTAAAATCTCTCTGCAAATGGCCGACAAATCAACTGCTTTCCCTATCGGCATTTGCGAGGATGTGCCTGTCGTGGTTGCTAACACTATCTTAACACACTTTGTTATCTTGGATATTCCCGAGGGCGATGCCATGGCGGTCATCCTCGGAAGACCCTTTTTAAACACCGCAGGGGCTGTTATAGATTACAACAAAGGCAATGTCACTTTCCATGTCAACGGTAATGAGCATACGGTGCACTTTCCGAAGAAACAATATCGAGTACATTGCATCAATGCTAAAGAAAAAACTTCATCGATTCTTATTGGGAACTTTGAATGCCCTATTCCTCGTGTTAAGATGAAGTATGATTTGCTTGTTGGGGAGATACACATCCCCATTGAGGTGACCTAGTGACTATTCAAAAATTCTCCGTTCTCTTTTGCGATTCGAAAAGGTTTGTCGAGGAGACTTGATCAACCTCATTGGCGGATTTTCTTTCGATGACCATGAGATGGATGAATCGAGGAGTCACAAACCTCTTTTCCAAGCTTTCACTTTAGGTTGCTTAGAAGAAAGATGATAGATTTAGTTTAGTTTTCCCTGTTTTCTGTTTTAGCGTCCGGTAGAAAAGTACCCCGAAAATAAAAGTTCTCCGAACGCTGTGAAAATCAAGTATGATTTTTTCTGGATTTTTTGAAAAATACTGGGACAAAGAGTCTGTCTTGGGGCCACACCAGTGGGCCACAAGCCCTAGGGGCGCGGGCACCCCCCTGGCCACGCCACCCAGGCTTGTGGGGCCCACAGGCACCCCCTCCACTCATTCTTGCTCTCATCCGCTTCTCCTACCTCCAAAAGAAATCGTTTCACAGCTCAAACCCGTGTTCTTGCTCCTCTTGCTGGGATTTTCGATCTCTTTGCTCAAATCACCGTTCTCCGAACTGTTTTGTGGAAATTACTCCTTGGTAAGTGACTCCTCCATTGGTCCAATTAGTTTTTGCTCTAGTGCCTTATACTCCGCGTATTTTTGCTGCCTTGGTGGCCCTATTCTTGAGCTTTGCATGCTGATTTTAGCTGGCCCCATGTAGTTTTGATGCGTAATATGGCCTCTAGGCACTTGTGGGAGTAGTTGCTACGAGTTTCGTTGAGCCTTGTTCACTTTTCCTTTGAATCACTAAAAATTTCAGAAATTTTTAGAGATAGAAAAGGGAAAAGATGAGGAGGTTCTTAAGAGGATCGTCAAGCCGTGACTCCAAGGATGATGGGAGTGAGAAGAAGCCCAAGTATTTGGTCCCTCGAGTCGCAGAAGTTCGAGCGTGCGAGTGGCCAAGCGACGTGTTCTTACGCGCCGCTGGAATTTATGAGGACTTTTATCACTTGGTGGAGAACGCAGGCCTTACCACCTTCGTTGAAGATAAGTGTCCGCAATACCTCCTCCTCACTAATATCTTCGTACAAAGCTTTAACTTCTATCCAAGGAAGAATCCTCCTATGGTTGAATTCAAACTTTATGATATCCCCCAGCGCATGTCACTCCAGGATTTTTGCAATGTTTGCAAATTGCCTTACGTTGGGGATATTCATGAACCTCATCCACGGGACTTGGAAGCTTTCATCGGTACAATTGTTGTAGGAGAGGAGAGAGGAGTCTCTTGCGCTAGAGCTGCTAGCATTCATTTTCCCGTGCTTTGGTACTTCTCACTATTTGTGGGAAAATCTTTGATTGGTCGTGGGAAAGTTGGGTCACTTAGTTCCCCAGATCTTCCGGTCTTGCGCGAAGCCCTTTATAATGATAAAACTTATAGCTTGGGTGCTATAGTAGCTCAACGGTTGAACCTGAACCATTCTAAAGGTGTTGTCTATGAAGGTATCTATGCTACTCATCTTGCCAGACACTTTGAGATACCCATTAGACTAGACAAGGAAGAAGAGATTCTTCTTCCCGAGAGATATCTAGATTACGATAGCATGGTTCGCCATGACTTTCTTGATAGAGATATAAGTAGAAGGATGATTTATAACCTGGTATTTAGTCAGGGTACTCGTGATACTATTACTTTGCCTGGTCCTTCTTTGTTCAATCTTCATGCACGTAGGTACATTATTATGCCCTCGGACATCTACGTGTATTGGGGCTTAGCCCAACCACAGGTGCACGTGCCCGAGCCGCCAGTTGAGTACGAGACGCCAGTTTTTCAGTGGGAGCCAAAGGAGCTCACGCAGCAGTGGCATCCTCAGTCCACTCCGGAGTACCCCGGAGCTGGTTATTTCCCTCCTTGGGAGTAGACCAAGTTAGGTTAAAAGCCTAAGCTTGGGGGAGTACATGTTCTCACCGACTTTAGATTCTTGCTTATGCTTTCACTTTGTTCGTCGGTGTTCACACTTTGCCACTATATCATCCATGCTAGTTTATTTTCTTTTTTCTCATTTTCTTTTCGTGTGTCTGTCTAGTTTGAGAAAACCCAAAAAGATTTTATTTTCTTCTTTTGCTTGTTGGGAGCTTTCCCGTGTAAATAATTTTCTTTTTCTTTGGGTCAAGGTAGAAGATATTGGTTACAATGTTTAGTGGCTCTTGCATCATGCATACCTGTTTAACTTTCAAAGAGCCATATTACTTTGTCTTCTCCTTTGTGTTTGCCTGCAGATTCCAGCTTTAGTCCAATGCACGAGCACGCTTATTATTGTTCACATCGTTCGGTCGTGCAAGTGAAAGGCAATAATGACGATATATGATGAAGTGACTGAGCCTGGAAAAGCTGGTATGAACTTGATCTATTTTGTTTTTGTAAATATGACTAGCTCATCATGCCTGATTCAGCTTTGTTGTGAGAGAAACATGTTTGCAATGACAACTTAGAGATCATAGTTTCTTATGCCATGCTTACTTAACTAGGAGCTTATAATGGTTTGTCTTGGTTGCCAACATGAATGTTGAGACGACTATGATGTAGTATGATAGCATGGTATCCTCCCTTGAATGTTTCAAGTGGCTTGACTTGGCGCATGTTCATGCATGTAGTTGAAACAAAATCAACATAGCCTCTATGATGTTCATGTTCATGGTGATTTATGTTCTACTCATGCTTGCACTCAATGTTAGCTAATCTCAATGCATTTCGATGACTGTTGTCGCTCTCTAGTTGGTTGCTTCCCAGTCTTTTGCTAGCCTTCACTTGCACTAAGCGGGAATACTGCTTGTGCATCCACTTCCATAAACCCAAAGTTGTTTCATATGAGTCCACCATATCTACCTATGTGCGGTATCTACCGTTCCAAGTAAATTTGCATGTGTCATTCTCTAAATCTTCAAGAAATAATCTGTTTTGCATGCCCGAACCGCTCATGTGGTGACAGGGGGCTATTGGTATCTTCCATGCTAGGCCTGTTATCCTCGATATGTGTTTATTCACTATCATTCACGGGAAAGGGGTAGGTAATTGGAATTTCCAGTTCCATGCTCAAATCGAAAAGATAATTGCAAACAAAACTCCCTCTGGATTGATGTTGGTATGGACGGTACCCGAGGATTCGGCTAGCCGTGGAGTGTGATTGATTGGTGGTGGGGGAGTCAAAACTTTACTTTTCTGTTTGGGAACCGCCTGTAGCATGTGTAGCGTGGAAGATGATGAGAACTCTTAGTCATTGCATTGACAATGAAAGCATGCCACCCAAAATTATTATCTCTGGTTTCAAAGCTTGAGCTCTGGCACCTCTGCAAATTAATGCTTCCCTCTGCGAAGGGCCTGTCTATTTATATTCCTGCTGAGTCATCATCCTCTTACAAAAGCACCAATTAGAGAGCACCTCTGTCATTTTTATGCTTTGCTTTTAACTGTGTTGAGTATGACTATGACTGAATCTTCTTTGCCATGAATTACAATGTTTAGTCAGCCCTTGGTCTTTGAAGGTGCTCTGCATTTATGTTTTGCGGTCTCACAAAGAGCTAGCGAGATACCATCTGTTTGCACTGCATCATGTTGTTTTGATTGAAGTGTTGACATTTGAGACTTATTATTATTCACTCGCTAGTTGATTATGCCATTGATATGAGTTTACCGTGAGACCTAGATGTCATTTTCTTATGTGGTTTGCTTGTGATCTTGCTGAAATTCTAGTTATGAGTTAGACATAGTTGCAACAACAAGATCAAGCAGAGTTCGTCAAAGTTTTTCTTTTGTCTCTTTCAGTTTGTCAACTGAATTGCTTGAGGACAAGCAAGGCTTTATGCTTGGGGGAGTTGATACGTCTCCGTCGTATCTACTTTTCCAAACTCTTTTGCCCTTGTTTTGGACTCTAATTTGCATGATTTGAATGGAACTAACCCGGACTAACGTTGTTTTCAGCAGAATTGCCATGGTCTTGTTTTCGTGCAGAAATAAAATTTCTCGGAATGTCCTGAAAATTTATGGAGATTTTTTCTGGAATAAAAGAAAAATACCTGTGCAAAGATCCACTTGAGGGGGCGTGCCAGTGGGCCACAAGCCCACAGGCCGCGGCCACCCCCTAGGTCGCGTCGTGCAGGCTTGTGGGGCCCACGTGGCACCACCGCCCCCAAACTCAGCTCTATATCTTCCATCTCGCCCGGAAATAAATCAGAGAGAAGTTTCATCGCGTTTTGCGATACGGAGGCGCCGCCACATCTTGTTCTTCATCTAAGGGCAGATCTGGAGTCCGTTTCGGGCTCCGGAGAGGGGAAATCGTCGCTATCGTCATCATCAACCTTTCTCCATCGACAATTCCATGATGCGCTTCATCGTTCGTGAGTAATCTCATCGTAGGCTTGCTGGACGGTGATGAGTTGGATGAGATCTATCATGTAATCGAGTTAGTTCTTGACGGGGATTGATCCCTAGTATCCACTATGTTCTAGATTGATGTTGCTACTACTTGGCTATGCTTAATGCTTGTCACTAGGGCCACAGTGCCATGATTTCAGATCGGAACCTATTATGTTGTCGCCAATATATGTGTGTTTTAGATCCTATCTTGCAAGTTGTAATCACCTACTATGTGTTATGACCCGGCAACCCCGGAGTGACAATAGCCGGAACCACTCCCAGAGATGACCATAGTATGAGGACTTCATGTATTCACCGCGTGTTAATGCGTTGGTCCGGTTCTTTATTAAAAGAAGAACCTTAATATCTCGTAGTTTCCATTATGACCCCGCTGCCACGGGAGGGGTGGACAATAGATGTCATGCAAGTTCTTTTCCCTAAGCACGTATGACTACATACGGAATACATGCCTACATTAGATTGATGAACGGGAGCTAGTTACATATCTCTCCGTGTTATAGTTGTTACATGATGAATCACATCCATCACCGATCCACTGCCTACGAGTCTTTTACTACTGGTCCTCGTTACGTTACTTTGTCTAGCCTTGTCCCTTGCTACAAAAGGGATTGGGCCACTCTGTTGCTACTGCTGTTACTTTGCTGCTGCTGCTACTCCTGTTCCTTGCTACTCCGCTGTTACTTGTTGCAAGATCTTTTCTGACATTGTTGACAGGGAAGAATAGTTGCTCGTCAACGTACCTTTTTTTGGCGCCATTGATACAACAGTTAGGAATAGTCTGCCGTCAACAGATCGTTTCTGGCACCGTTGTTATCATACTACTTTGCTACTGTTACTTTGCTTGCAGACATTAATCTTTCAGGTGTGGTTGAATCTGATAAACTCAGCTGCTAATACTTGATAATATTCTTTCGCTTCCCTTGGCGAACCAACAAATTTGGGTTGAATACTCTACCCTCGAAAACTGTTGTGATCCCATACGCTTGTGGGTTATCAGGAGGCACATTGGATATAAGATAGAAACTCGATAATCCAAATGACTTGGCTTAAGATAATATGAATGATGAATACCCCTTAATTCTTCATTATGTATCCAAGTCTCTAATGTCCTCCACATTCACCTATTGCTCAAGTTTGAGCTTGTTGGTCCCCAACCACTTTGGGTCCTAAGAGGTTAGTCACAATAGGCTTGGCAACCCAAATGGTACTTTTCTTGACACCACTTTGAGTACCAACAAACTTGTCAAACACATTGACAACATTATCCTTCCCAAGAGAATAGATATCATCAATAATGATTGGGTTGGATAAATTACCTCTCGTGCAAGAAGAAGCGAAGTGACCCTTCTCACGACATAAGTAGCAACATCTACCCTTTAATTTCTTCCCTATTGATTTCTCAACATGAGGAGTGTTGGCTTGGGTCTTCTTTGGAAGGGGCCTTTCTTCAACTTGTAGTTGAGTGTGTGATTGAACTTGTGGCCGCTTCCCTTGTTGCTTGTGACTTTGGGGCTTCTTCTTTAGTGGGCAAGATCTAACATGGTGCCCTTCAATTTTGCACTTGCAGCAAATAATCTTGGCCGAATTCTTGACTTGTTCTTGGCACTTCTTCTTAAAGCTTTTGGACTTATTCTTCTTGTTGGAGTTGAATCCAAGTCCATCTTTGTCATTTGGGGATTTTTTCCCACACAAGACATTGTTGAGTGTGGATATTCCTTCATGACTCTTTTCCAAGTCTTTCTTCAAGCAAGTGACTTGGGCCTTGAGCTCTTTGATTTCCTCTACATGGTTAGTATCAACCCAAGTACTAGAGGAAGTATAAGCTTCATTGTTAGAGAAACAAGGCATGGAAAGTAATTCATCACAAGATGTAGCAACATTATGAGTAGATGAATTACGAGTACTAGCACATGACAATATAGCTTTTTGAATAGAAGTAGTGCTAATGTCCACATGAGGCTCACTCGATGTTACCTTGGTAGTAATAGCCTCATGAGCTAATTTTAGCACATTATGGGATACTAGAAGATCATCATGAGAGCTTGTGAGCATTACATGACTTTCTTCCAATTTCCCATAATTGCTAGATAGCAACTCAAGTTGAGCCCTTAGCTCAACATTCTCCTTTAAAATGGATGCTTCACAAGAAGTAGAGTTAGTAGCACAAGCATCATTATTAACAATAAGAGGAGAAGGCAACTTGGCAAGCTTTTTAGCATATGAAGCTTCAAGTTGGGCATGAGACTCAGTGAGTTCGATGAGCGAACTCTTAATAGCCCTTGAGCCATTTTCGAGGTGCTCATAGTCCTCAACGAGTTTAGCATGTACAACTTCAAGCTTATCGTTTTTAGTTCTAAAATCATTAGCCACCTCCAGAGCTCTATCATGGGATTCCTTTAATCTAGATAATTCTATAGCAAAGGTTTCCTCAAGAGATTCCTTGGTGGTTTGTTCATTTTCAAGAGCTTGAGATAGCTCCGCGATCTCGTTAGCGTAATCACGCTGATGACCTTCCATTGTCTCAATGGTGGCCGCATGCTCCTAGAGATGAGCTTCCAACTCCTCAATGTATTTCTTGGCCTCAGTGGCAATTGACATGATTTCCAAGAAGTTGGAACAAGCAAGTTTATTATTATAAATAGATTTAAAAATCATTTCACCCTTAATTTTTAAGGATGCAATAATATCACTCTCTTCATCATTATTCTCATCCTCATTATCATCAACATCATCATCATGAGATACATTGGGATTCAAAGTAGGAGATACCTTTCAAGCCTTAGCCATAAGGCAAAAGTGAGTAACAATAGATGATGATGTAGGATCCCTTGAAGCATCATTCAAGGCCACATCTTGTTCCATGGAATGGTGAATTTCCTCTACATTGTTAGCATAACACCTCGAGGAAATATATATATTTTTATCATGGCAACAAGATATAGGAAGCATATCATCATGAGATTTAGTCAAGCAGTTTTTACATGATATGCAAGGACTATCAACACAAGCATGTAAAACATTTAGAGTGCTCGAAGTGTTAATGCCCAAAGATGAAGCATTGCAATAATATAGTGAAGAAGGATCACCAACAATAAACCCACTATCATCATTCCAATGATCACCACTACTCACCATGTCATTACCTTGTGGCAATCCACATGTAGGTGAAGTAGATGAAGTTGAGAAGAGCACACGACCGTAGGTGGAGGGAGAACAATCATTCCCACAAATCTTGGACATACCATATTTATCTTGAAGCTTTGTCCACAACTCATGAGCATCCCGGAATGGCATGAGTTGAAATATAACTACATTGCTCAAAGCATCAAAAAGCACATTAGAAGCTTGAGCATTGAGATAAGAGTTTTTCTCATCCTCTAAAGATATATTTTGAGAAACCTTTGGAGGAGAAAAACCATATCTACAATTCTCTCCAAGTTTGGGTCCATGACCCTAAAGTTATTAAGCATGCGAATTACCCAAACATCAAAAATTGTGCCATCGAAACTAAGAGTGTTAGAGAATCCTAAACCCCTAGCCAACATTCTTACTCTCTAGGTGGTTAAACCTAATAAAGAGAGACCTAGCTCTGATACCAATTGAAAGGATGTAGATGTCGCCTAGAGGTGGGGGGTGAATAGGCGCTTTAAAATAATTACAGTTTACGCTTGAACAAATGCGGAATAAAAGTAGCGTTTAATTTGTCAAGCACAAAACCTACAACAACTAGGCTCACCTATGTGCACCAACAACTTATGCTCAGAGAAAAAAAAAATCGGGTGCTTCCGCTTTAGTATTGTTACTTATGTTGTGGAATCACTCTTAGTACTAAAAGTGTGACCTAGCAGGGACGTCCACTAGCTGAAAATTATAGGCCAACACTGGTCGAGCATGACTGGACATTATAGATTAACAGAATCAATAGCAAAATGAGAATACTTATTTGTGTGCATGAGTATTTGGTTGTTACTTCTGAGTCCAACAGGAGCCCTTAGAGTTGTTGACGACGCCACGGTTCGGATCTCCATCTTGTCTCATTCTTGCATTTGTCATATTCTCACGAGCCATGTCGTTTGTGTTGCGGACCACCAAAAAAGATGTGGATGTCGCCTGGAGGGGGCTGAATAGGTGATACTTCCATTTTGCATCATGTTTTCATGTTGATATTTATCGCTTCTTGGGCTGTTATTTCACTTCACGGTACAATACTTATGCCTTTTCTCTCTTATTTTGCAAGGTTTACAAGAAGAGGGAGAATGCCGGCAGCTGGAATTCTGGCCTGAAAGTGGAGCAAAGTTGAGATACCTATTCTGCGCAACTCCAAACGCCGTAAAAATCAACGAGGATTGTTTTCCGGATTTATAAAAAATACTGGGCCGGAGAAGTGCCAGAGGGGCGCCAGCAGGTGGCCACAAGCCTACACGGCGCGGCCACCCCCCAGGTCGCGCCATGAGGGCTTGTGGGTAGCCTGCTGGCCCACTGCCCCCCCTCTTCTGCTATATGAAGGGTTTCGTCCAGGAAAAAATCAAGGAGAAGCTTTTTCATGGATTCGCTGCCGCCACGAGGCGGAACTTGAGCAGAACCAATCTAGAGCTCCGGCAGGACGATCCTGCCGGGGAAACTTCCCTCCCGGAGGGGGAACTCGTCGCCATCGTCATCACCAACACTCCTTCATCGGAGGGAGCTCGTCACCATCAACATCTTCATCAGCACCATCTCATCTCCAAACCCTAGTTCATCACTTGTAACCAATCTCCATCTCGCGACTCCGATTGGTACTTGTAAGGTTGCTAGCAGTGTTGATTACTCTTTGTAGTTGATGCTAGTTGGATTACTTGGTGGAAGAGTTTATGTTCAGATCCTTGATGATACTCATTACCTCTATGGTCATGAATATGATTATGCTTTGTGAGTAGTTACTTTTGTTCCTGAGGACATGGGATACGTCATGCTAATAGTAGTCATGTGAATTTGGTATTCGTTCGGTAATTTGATATGTTGTATGTTGTTTTCCTCTAGTGGTGTTATGTGAAAGTCGACTACATAACACTTCACCATTATTTGGGCCTAGAGGAAGGCATTGGGAAGTAGTAAGTAGATGATGGGTTGCTAGAGTGACAGAAGCTTAAACACTAGTTTATGCGTTGCTTCGTAAGGGGCTGATTTGGATCCACTAGTTTAATGCTATGGTTAGACTTTGTCTTAATTCTTATTTCGTAGTTCCGGATGCTTGCGAGGGGGGTTAATCATAAGTGGTATTCTTGTCCATGTAAGGGCAGTACCCAAGCGCCGGTCCACCCACATATCAAACTATCAAAGTACCGAACGCGGATCATATGAACATGATGAAAACTAGCATGATAGAAATTCCCGTGTGTCCTTGTGAGCGTTTTTCCTCCTATAAGACTTTGTCCAGGCTTGTACCTTGCTACAAAAGGGATTGGGCAACTTTGCTGCACCATTGCAACTTTTGTTACTTGTTGCTTGCTACGAATCATCTCACCACACAGTCACTTGTTACCGATAATTTCAGTGCTTGCAGATATTTCCTTGCTGAAAACCACTTGTCAGATCCTTCTGCTCCTCGTTGGGTTCGACACTCTTACTTATCGAAAGGACTACGATTGATCCCCTATACTTGTGGGTCATCAACAGGCGCTTTAAAATAATTACGGTTTAGGCTTGAACAAATGCGGAATAAAACTAACGTTTAATTTGTCAAGCACAAAACCTACAAGAACTAGGCTCACCTATGTGCACCAACAACTTATGCTACGCAAGATAAACAACTAAGTGATAGCAAGATATATGACAATAAATAATATGGCTATCACAAAGTAAAGTGCATAAGTAAAGGGTTCGGGTAAGAGATAACCGAGGCACGGGGAGACGATGATGTATCCCGAAGTTCACACCCTTGCGGATGCTAATCTCCGTTGGAGCGGTGTGGAGGCACAATGCTCCCCAAGATGCCACTAAGGCCACCGTAATCTCCTCACGCCCTCGCACAATGCAAGATGCCGTGATTCCACTAAGGGACCCTTGAGGGCGGTCACCCAACCCGTACAAATGGCAAACCTTGGGGGCGGTCACCGGTACCCGTACAAATTGCTCGGGGTAATCTCCACAACCTAATTGGAGACCCCGACACTTTCCCGGAGCTTTACACCACAATGATTGAGCTTCGATACACCACCAAGCTTCTAGGACGCCAAAGCATCCACGAAGAACAATATCTAGGGTACTAAGTGTTGGTAAACAAAAAAATTCCTACGCGGACGAAGACCTATCATGGTGATGTCCATCTACGAGAGGGGATTTCCAATCTACGTACCCTTGTAGATCGCACAGCAGGAAGCGTTAAGAAACGCGGTTGATGTAGTGGAACATACTCACATCCCTCGATCCTCCCCGCGAACCTTCCCACGAACCGTCCCGCGATTCGTCCCACGATCCGCTCCAATCCAGTGCCGAACGGACGGCACCTCCACGTTCAGCACACGTACAGCTCGACGATGATCTCGGCCTTCTTGATCCAGCAAGAGAGACGGAGAGGTAGATGAGTTCTCCGGCAGCATGACGGTACTCCGGAGGTTGGTGATGATCTATCTCAGCAGGGCTCCGCCCGAGCTCCGCAGAAATACAATCTAGAGGAAAAACCGTGGAGGTATGTGGTCGGGCTGCCGTGGCAAAGTTGTCTCCAATCAGCCCTAATACCTCAATATATATAGGAGGGAGGGGGAGGGACCTGCCTTGAGGCTCAAGAGAGCCCCAAGGGGTTGGCCGAAGCAAGGGGGAAGTCCTCCCCTTCCAATCCTAGTCCAACTAGGATTGGAAGTGGAGTCCTTCTCCACTTTCCCACTTCCCCCTTTTTTCTTTTTCATTTGATTTCTTTCTCCCCTGCGCATAGGGCCTCTTGGGCTGTCCCACCAGCCCACTAAGGGCTGGTGCGGCACCCCTAAGGCCTACGGGTATCCCCGGGTGGGCTGCCCCCCCCCCCCCCGGTGAACATCCGGAACCCATTGATAACTCCCGGTACATTCCCGGTAATGCTGAAAACTTTCCGGTAATCAAATGAGGTCATCCTATATATCAATCTTCGTTTCTGGACCATTCCGGAAACCCTCGCGACGTCCGTGATCTCATCCGGGACTCCGAACAACATTTGGTAACCAACCATATAACTCAAATACGCATAAAACATCGACGAACCTTAAGTGTGCAGACCGTGAGGGTTCAAGAACTATGTAGACATGACCCTAGAGACTCCTCGGTCAATATCCAATAGCGGGATCTGTATGCCCATATTGGATCCTACATATTCTCCGAAGATCTTATCGGTTGAACCTCAATGTCAAGGATTCATATAATCCCGTATGTCATTCCCTTTGTCCTTCGGTATGTTACTTGCCCGAGATTCAATCGTCGGTATCCGCATACCTATTGCAATCTCGTTTTCTGGCAAGTCTCTTTACTCGTTTCGTAATACAAGATCCCGTGACATACACTAAGTCACATTGCTTGCAAGGCTTGTGTGTGATGTTGTATTACCGAGTGGGACCGAGATACCTCTCCGTCACACGGAGTGACAAATCCCAGTCTTGATCCATACTAACTCAACGGACACCTTCAGAGATACGTGTAGAGCATCTTTATATTCACCTAGTTACGTTGTGACATTTGATACACACAAGGTATTCCTCCGGTGCCAGTGAGTTATATGATCTCATGGTCATAGGAATAAATACTTGACACGCAGAAAAAAAGTAGCAACAAAATGACACGATCAACATGCTACGTTCATTAGTTTGGGTCTTTGTCCATCAAATGATTCTCCTAATGATGTGATCCCGTTATCAAGTGACAACACTTGCCTATGGTCAGGAAACCTTGACCATCTTTGATCAACGAACTAGTCAACTAGAGGCTCACTAGGGACAGTGTGTTGTCTATGTATCCACACATGTATTTGAGTTTCCAATCAATACAATTCTAGCATGGATAATAAACGATTATCATGAACAAGGAAATGTAATAATAAATAATTTATATTGCCTCTAGGGCATATTTCCAATAGTCTCCCACTTGCACTAGAGTCAATAATCTAGTTCACACCACCATGTGATTTCAACGAATCCAACACCCATGTAGTTCTGGGGTCTGATCACGTCTTCGTCGTGAGAGAGGTTTTAGTCAACGGTTCTGAATCCTTCAGATCCGTGCGTGCTTTACAAATCTCTATGTCATCTTATAGATACTGCTACTATGTGCTATTCGGAAATACTCCAAATATCTACTCTACCATACGAATCTGTTTCACTACTCATAGTTATTCGGATTAGTGGCAAAGCTTGCATCAACGTAACCCTTTATGATGAACTCTTTAACCACCTCCATAATCGAGAAAAATTCCTCAGTCCACTAGTTACTAAGGATAACTTTGACCGTTGTTTCAGTGATTCAATCCTGGATCACCCTGTGTACCTCTTAACAGACTTGTAGCAAGGCACACATCAGGTGCGGTACTCAGCATTACTTTAGAGTCTACGGCTAAGGTATAGAAGACAACCTTCGCCTATTCTCTTTATTCTGCCGGGGTCGGGTTTTGAGTCTTACTCAAATTCACACCTTACAACACAACCAAGAACTCCTTTGCTGATCTATTTTGAACTCCTTCAAAAACTTGTCAAGGCATGCATCTTGTTCAAACTTATATTAAGCGTTTTGATCTATCTCCATAGATCTTGATGCTCAATGTTCAAGTAGCACAATCCAAGTATTCCTTTGAAAAACTCCTTTCAAACAACCTTTTATGCTTTACAAAAATTCTACATTACTTCTGATCCACAATATGTCAACCACATATACTTATCAGAAATTCTATAGTACTCCCACTCACTTCTTTGGAAATACAAGTTTCTCAAAAACCTTGTATAAACCCAAAAGCTTCGATCAACTCATCAAAGCATATATTCCAACACCGAGATGCTTGCACCAGTCCATAGAAGGATCGCTGGAGCTTGCATACTTGTTAGTATCTTTAGGATCGAAAAACCTTCTGATTGTATCACATACAATCTTTCCTCAAGGAAACCATCGAGGAAACAATGTTTTGACCTCCTATGTG
This sequence comes from Hordeum vulgare subsp. vulgare, assembly GCF_904849725.1. Taxonomy (NCBI): domain Eukaryota; kingdom Viridiplantae; phylum Streptophyta; class Magnoliopsida; order Poales; family Poaceae; genus Hordeum; species Hordeum vulgare. The sequence continues at coordinate 150,357,956 of NC_058522.1, read as the reverse complement.
CAATATTTCACAAATAATGCAGCAACTACTAACATAATTCCAACAGACTTTTAGCATCGCTACGAGTGAGAAAGTCACATCATAGTCAACTCTTTGATCCCGTCGAAAACATCTTTGCGACAAGTTGAGCCTTTCTTAATAGTGACTTATCACCATCATCGTTTGTCTTCCTTTTAAAGATCCATCTTTTCTTAATAGTCTCACTACCATCAAGTAGTTCTTCCAAAGTCTACACTTTGTTTTATATATGGATCCTCTCTCGGATTTGATGGCCTCCAGCCATTTGTCAGAATCCGGGCCCACCATTGCTTCTCAATAACTCGTAGGTTCATTGTTGTTCAACAACATGACCTCCAAGACAGGGTTACCGTACCACTCTATAGTAGTACGCGACCTTGTCGACCTACAAGGTCTGTAGTAACTTGATCTAATGCTCAATGATCACTATCATCAGCTTCCACTTCAATTGGTGTAGGTGCCATAGGAACAGCTTCCTACGCCCTGCTACACTCTGGTTGAAGTGATGGTTTCAATAACCTCATCAAGTTCTACCACTCTCGCACTCAATTCTTTGAGAGAAACCTTTCCTCGAGAAAGGACCCGTTTTCTAGAAACAAACACTTTGCTTCAAGATCTTAGATAGGAGATGTATCCAACTATTTTGGACATCCTATGAAGATGCATTTATCCGCTTTGGGTTCGAGCTTATCAGACTGAAATTTTTTCACATAAGCATCGCAGCCCCAAACTTTCAAGAAACGACAGCTTAGGTTTCTCTAAACCATATTCTATATTGAGTCATCTCAACGGAAATACGCGGTGCCCTATTTAAAGAGAATGTGTTTATCTCTAATGCATTACCCTTAAATGATTGTGGTAATTCGATAAGAGACATCATAGTATGCACCATATCAAATAGGTCGCGGCTATGACGTTCGGACACAGCATCACACTATGGTGCTCTTGGTGCCATGAATTGCGAAACAACTTCCACATTGTCTTAACTGTGTACCAAAACTCACAACTCAGATATTCATCTCTATGATCATATCGTAGACAGTTTATCCTCTTCTTACGACGAACTTCACTCTCAAACAGAATTGAACTTTTTCAATATTTCAGACTTGTGATTCATTAAGTAATTACTCATGTATCTACTCAAATCGTCATTGAAGTAAGAACATAATGATATCTACTGCGTGCCTCAGCACCCATTGGACTGCATACATCAAAATGTTTGACTTCCAACAAGTTACTATCTTGTTTCATCTCAATGAAAACAAGGCCTTGCTCATGTGGTATGATTTGCATGTGACAAGTGATTCAAAATCAAGTGAGTATAAAGATCCATCAGCATGGAACCTCTTCATGCAATTTATACCAACATGACTCAAGCGGCAGTGCAACAAGTAAGTGGTACTATCATCATTACCTTGTATCTTTTGACACCAATATCATGAACATGTGTAACACTACGATCGAGATTCAATAAACTATTGAAGGTGATTATTCAAGCAAATAGAGTAACCATTATTCTCTTTAAATGAATAATCATATTGCAATAAACACGATCCAATCATGTTCATGCTTAACGCAAGCACCAAATAACAATTATTTAGGTTTAACACCAATCCCGATGGTAGAGGGAGCGTGCAAAGTTTGATCATATCAACCTTGGAAACACTTCCAACATGTATCGTCACCTCGCTTTAGCTAGTCTCCGTTTATTCCGTAGCTTTCAATCCGTGTTACAAATCACTTAGCAACCGAACCGGTATCCAATACCCTCGTGCTACTAGAAGTACTATTAAAGTACACATCAACATCATGTATATCAAATATACTTCTTTAAACTTTTCCAGCATTCTTATCTACCAAGCATCTAGGGTAGCTCCGCCTCAGTGACCGTTCCCCTCATAACAGAAGCACTTAGTCTCAGGTTTGGGTTTAATCTTGGGTCTCTTCATTAGTGCAGCAACTGTTTTGCCGTTTCATGAAGTATCCCTTCTAGCCCTTGCCTTTCTTGAAACCTAGTGGTTTTACTAACCATCAACTATTGATGCTCCTTCTTGATTTCTACTTTCGAAGTTTCAAACATCGCGAATCGCTCAAGGATCATTGTATCTATCCTTCATTTGTTATAGTTCATCACGAAGCTCTCGCAGCTTGGTGGCAGTGACTTTGGAGAACCATCACTATCTCATCTGGAAGATTAACTCCCACTTGATTCAAGCGATTGTCGTACTGAGACAATCTGAGCACACGCTGAACGATTGAGCTTTTCTCCTTTACTGCATGGACAAAGAATCTTATCGAAGGTCTCATACCTCTTAACAAGGGCACAAGCATGAAATCACAATTTCATCTCTATAGAACATCTCTTATGTTCTGTGACGTTTCAAAACGTCTTCGGCGCCTTGCCTCTAAGCCATTAAGTATTTTGCACTGAACTATCGCGTAGTCATCAGAAACGTGTATGTCGGATGTTCACAACATCCACAGATGACGCTCGAGGTGCAGCACACCGAGTGGTGCATTAAGGACATAAGCCTTCTACGCAGCAACGAGGACAATCCTCAGTTTTACAGACTCAGACCGCAAATTTTGCTACTATCAACTTTCAACTAAAATTTCTCTAGGAACATATAAAAATAGTAGAGCTATAGCGCAAGCTACATCGTAATTCGCAAAGACTATTAGACTATGTTCATGAAAATTAATTCAATTAATCATATTACTTAAGAACTCCCACTCAAAAAGTACATCTCTCTAGTCATTTGAGTGGTACGTGATCCAAATCCACTATCTCAAGTCCGATCATCACGTGAGTCAAGAATAGTTTCAGTGGTAAGCATCTCTATGCTAATCATATCAACTATAAGATTCATGCTCGACCTTTCGGTCTCATGTGTTCCGAGGCCATGTCTGCACATGCTAGGCTCGTCAAGCTTAACCAGAGTGTTCCGCGTGTGCAACTGTTTTGCACCCGTTGAATGTGAACGTTTAGTCTATCACACCCGATCATCACGTGGTGTCTCGAAACGACGAACTATCGCAACGGTGCATAGTCGGGGAGAACTCAATTTCGTCTTGAAATTTTAGTGAGAGATCACCTCATAATGCTACCGTCGTTCTAAGCAAGATAAGGTGCATAAAGCATTAACATCACATGCAATTCATAAGCGACATGATATGGCCATCATCAAGTGCTCCTTGATCTCCATCACCAAAGCACCGGTATGATCTTCTTGTCACCGGCGCCACACCATGATCCCCATCATCATGATCTCAATCATCGTGCCGCCATCGAGGTTGTCGTGTATGCTATGCTATTCCTACTAAATCTACGTCCTAGCAATATAGTAAACGCATCTGCAAACACAAACGTTAGTTTAAAGACAACCCTATGGCTCCTGCCGGTTGCCGTAGCATTGACGTGCAAGTCGATAATAACTATTACAACATGATCATCTCATACATCGAATATATCACATCACGTCGTTGGCCATATCACATCACATGCATACCCTGCAAAAACAAGTTAGACGTCCTCTAATTGTTGTTGCATGTTTTACGTGGTTGCCATGGGTATCTAGTAGGATCGCATCTTACTTACGCAAACACCAGAACGGAGATATATGAATTGCTATTTAACCTCTCTACAAGGACCTCCTCGGTCAAATTCGTTTCAACTAAAGTTGGAGAAACCGACACTCGCCAGTCATCTTTGAGCAACGGGGTTACTCGTAGTGATGAAACCAGTCTCTCGTAAGCGTACGAGTAATGTCGGTCCGAGCCGCTTCGATCCAACAATACCACGGAATCAAGAAAAGACTAAGGAGGGCAGCAAATCGCACATCACTGCCAACAAAAACTTCTGTGTTCTACTCGATATAACATCTATGCATGAACCTAGCTCATGATGCCACTGTTGGGGAACGTCGCATGGGAAACAAAAAATTTCCTACGCGCACGAAGACCTATCATGGTGATGTCCATCTACGAGAGGGGATTTACGATCTATGTACCCTTGTAGATAGCACAGTAGGAAGCGTTAACAAACGCGGTTGATGTAGTGGAACATCCTCACGTCCCTCGATCCGCCCCGCGAACCATCCCACGAACCGTCCCGCGATCCGTCCCACGATCCGCTCCGATCTAGTGCCGAACGGGCGGCACCTCCGCGTTCAGCACACGTACAGCTCGACAATGATCTCGGCCTTCTTGATCCAGCAAGAGAGACGGAGAGGTAGATGAGTACTCCGGCAGCGTGACGGCACTCCGGAGGTTGGTGATGATCTATCTCAGCAGGGCTCCGCCCGAGCTCCACAGAAATACGATCTAGAGGAAAAACCGTGGAGGTATGTGGTCGGGCTGTCGTGGCAAAGTTGTCTCAAATCAGCCCTAATACTTGAGTATACATAGGAGGGAGGGGCAGGGACTTGCCTTGAGGCTCAAGAGAGCCCCAAGGGGTCGGCCGAAGCAAGGGGGGAAGTCCTCCCCTTCCAATCCTACTCCAACTAGGATTGGAAGGTGGAGTCCTTCTCCACTTTCCCACTTCTCCCTTTTTTTTATTTTTCATTTGATTTCTTTCTCCCCGGCACATAGGGCCTCTTGGGCTGTCCGACCAGCCCACTAAGGGCTGGTGCGGTACCCCTAAGGCCTACGGGCTTCCCCCGAGTGGGCTACCCCCCCCCCCCCCGGTGAACATCCGGAACCCATTCGTCACTCCCGGTACATTCCCGGTAATGCCGAAAACTTTCCGGTAATCAAATGAGGTCATCCTATATATCAATCTTCCTTTCCAGACCATTCCAGAAACCCTCGTGACGTTTGTGATCTCATCCGGGACTCCAAACAACATTCGGTAACCAACCATATAACTCAAATACGCATAAAACATCGACGAACCTTAAGTGTGCAGACCCTAAGGGTTCGAGAACTATGTAGACATGACCCGAGAGACTCCTCGGTCAATATCCAATAGCGGGACCTGGATGCCCATATTGGATCCTACATATTCTCCGAAGATCTTATCGGTTGAACCTCTGTGTCAAGGATTCATATAATCACGTATGTCATTCCCTTTGTCCTTCGGTATGTGACTTGCCCGAGATTCGATCGTCAATATCTGCATACCTATTTCAATCTCGTTTACCGACAAGTCTCTTTACTCGTTCCGTAATACAAGACCCCGTGACATACACTAAGTCACATTGCTTGCAAGGCTTGTGTGTGATGTTGTATTGCCGAGTGGGCCCCGAGATACCTCTCCTTCACACGGAATGACAAATCCCAGTCTTGATCCATACTAACTCAACGGGCACCTTCGGAGATACCTGTAGAGCATCTTTATAGTCACCCAGTTACGTTGTGACGTTTGATACACACAAGGTATTCCTCTGGTGCCAGTGAATTATATGATCTCATGGTCATATGAATAAATACTTGACACGTAGAAAAAACAGTAGCAACAAAATGACACGATCAACATGCTACATTCATTAGTTTGGGTCTTTGTCCATCACATGATTCTCCTAATGATGTGATCCCATTATCAAGTGACAACACTTGCCTATGGTCAAGAAACCTTGACCATCTTTGATCAACGAACTAGTCAACTAGAGGCTCACTAGGGACAGTCTGTTGTCTATGTATCCACACATGTATTTGAGTTTCCAATCAATACAATTCTAGCCTGGATAATAAACGATTATCATGAACAAGGAAATATAATAATAACTAATTTATTATTTCCTCTAGGGCATATTTCCAACACTAAGTACCAAAGGTAATAAGCTTCTCAAACTTCACTTCCACGTATCACCGTGGAGAACTCAAACGATGCAACTAATGCAATGGCAAGAGCACACGGAGTGCCCAAGTCCTTCTCTCCCAAATCCCACCAAAGCAGCTAATGGTAGGGAGGAAAAGTAACATCCCAATTTTCCTAAATTCGGATGTTAATAGATCATTCATATGCATCTCATATTTTTATGCATTATTTACTCTTCTGAAAATTTTATTCATTTTGCAACTTCGGGCAATTTATTTGAGTGGAGATAATATGACTTCTCCCTTGTCGAATTAAAGTGCATAACGTTTTGAATATCATTTGGAGTTATCGTTTTGGTTTCGCAAATTTTTATAATGCCCGAAATTATTTTATTTGAGTTTTTCAAATGCTTTTGCGTGGTCTATTGCATTAAAGCTATTTTTTCAAAGTTTGCATTAGGTGGAACTAGGTTTCCTTTAGTATTTATTAGGATATTTATTTTATATTTATATATATATATATATCTATATTAGATTTTAATATATGTATTTATATATACCTATATATATATATTACTATATGCGTTTGGTTTTAATATACAAATGTATGTATTTTTGTATACGTATATTATCGTTATTTTTTTTCTGTTTGTTTTTTTTCTTCTTTAAATATATATATATATCTATTATTTTAATACCTTTTTTTGTGGTTTTACTTCAAAAAAAAAACTAGCTGGCCAGGCCGAGCCAAAGGCTCAGCCCAGCCAGCACCCATCGCCCCAGGCTTCCAGTCACGTTGCCTCCCAGGCAACCTAGCATCGTTCCCCTTGCACCAGCACACGAGCCAGCAAGGCCAAGCCCCACATGCCCAGCGCACCACCAGCCCCACCTAGCCAGCTGGACCGAGCCCCACTCCGTTTTCCAAACGACCCCGAGCCGTTTTCTGGCAGGAAACCGAGCACAGCCACGACTCCATCGCGAGGACAAAAGCTCCAGGAGCTCGATCCCCTGCTGTCGTTTTCGACCTGAGCCAGACCCCATCTCGCCTAGATCGCAGAGGAGCCGCCCCTCACCGGGCCGACGCCGGAGCCGCCATCGCCGAAACACCTCACCATCCATCGGAGTTCGCGAAGCCGTTCACCGGAGTTTGCGCATGTCACCGGAGTTTGTCCGACCGCCACCGGAGAAGCACCATCGGAGGCACCACACCGAGACGGTTCCGTTTTTCCCCGCTGTTCGTGGTGAGAACGCACGCACGAGCGATTCATCAAGTCCTGATGAACAGCTTCAGGACGAAATTCAATCTGTTTTTAGCTCTGTCAGATTCTGAGTATAATTTTGAAACGCGTTTATCTTTTTACTCGTAACTCCGATTCAGGAAATTCTTTTTCCTGTGATCTCGTATTGATGAGTAGAACATGTTAGAACCAGTAGTTTTCAGTTTTACGAAAATTAATAATTTTTTTGTTAAAACAGATTATTTTAACCTACCGGAGGCCATATTTTGCAAACCATTCATCCGGTTTAGTTGATTATTTTTGCGTTGTCATCGTATCAGCATGTAGATGATTTTATACCTGCTGCCATGCTATTTATGCTTTGGTTTTAAATAAGTTGTTTTATTGCCGATGATTTTATTTCGTGTTATGTGATTGTGGTGATTGATTGGTGTGATTGTTTGCAACGTGTAGATTGTGCGGAGTGCGACGCAAACTATTGTCAGGAGTGTGACCTTCTGAATCAGAATCAAGGCAAGTTACATGTTGATCATCCTTTACCTATTATTTTTCTATGCATGTAGTATTATACCACCCTATGAAAATTTATGCATGTATAGGAAGATTATTATTGCTATGCTATGGAACTATATCCCCTCGTCATTGAAGATCATGGTATTCGTAATTTTGCTACGCTATGTAGACGGGGATTGGTTCCTGTATTCATTGAGTTTATGTGAGGATTATTACAAAATAAATTTGAGTAGTAATTAAGGATATAATACACCTCTGGGCGGATATGGTATTGCTGGGTGGTTTCAAGAACATCATGGTTTCTACCCTCTGAATGTAAGTGGATGCCGCCCAGGTTCAAAAAGATCAAACAGACTTAGTGACTAGTAGCTTCCTTGTGCGACCACTGGCTATTATGGGCTCTGGCTTAGTTGATCAGTCGTGGAAACCTTACCCGGATGTGCCAGCTGATGTAGCTATGATAGGCGGGATGGGCCTCCTGTGGGACTAGGTGACTGCTTCTGAAAGACTTCATCTCAATCTTCGGGTTGGGTCCAGTGGGTACAGCGTACTAACCTCTGCAGAGTGTATAAACTAATCATGATTAGCCGTGTCCCCGGTTATGGACAATTTTGAGCATCTAGGCCATTATAGTTGTTGGATGATCTTGACAGATGACGCACTTAACAAAATTTGATGGGAAACTTAATAATGGTTATAGGTTGGAGTTGGAGATGCCAATTCAACCATATGTGAATTATTGTAGCAAACAAATTAAAACTTGACTATTAGGTAGCTATGAGGATAAAATCAGCTTTCTGCAAAATAACCATTAACCTTTCTCTTGTTATATTATGCATATACATGTAGGTCTGTTATATTATTTTTCCTGTGTAACTTGCCAATACATTCAAAGTATTGACCTATATGGCTGCAACGTATCATGTTGCAGGATATTCAGACGAGGAGTAAGGTACCGTTAGGGTCGTGAGTCTTCACTCAACATCGCCAGTGGGCTATGATGGGACTCATCGTTATTATTCTGCTACTTTTCCGTTGTTTATTAGTATAAAGCTAGCTAAGTGCTATGCAGATTGTTCTATTTTATAAATTCTGGATCATACGTTATTATAAATGATGCAGTTGCTATTCTGGTTTTCATCTATACTGTGTGTGCTAGCGAGTCGATCCAGGGACTAGCACAGTAAAGCACAGAGACTCAAATCCTTCGAGGTTTGGTCGTTACAGATGGTATCAGAGCAATGCGTTGACTGTAGGTCGTGACCCTAGAAAATGGATTAGAAAACCCATAGGAGTCTAAATTTATTCTATACACTTTGTCTACATCTTACTCTTTCATTAGACAACCACTCTAGCATCTTCACCAGTTTAAGTAGGAACTAGTGCTGAGACCACCACTTATCTTGTTTTATTTGCGATATTAACGTGTTAGCGTATCTGATTATGCCCGCTTTGTGGCATGACGATACTAGGTTGCTTGCTTGATTGTTATTTTGCTTGTTTGTTAAACTAGGATCTTGTCGGAATTATTCGACTATATATATATAGATATGTTTGATTATTGTTATGCTTGTTTGTGTTATTGCTATGGTGTTTTGTTGCCTCATATATATTACCTTGATCATAATATGCATATGGGTAGAATATTTATATTCCTTTAGACCTATTCTATCTATTACTCATCTATTCTTGCCCACCAGATGTGGCCGAGACATGAGCCTAGGGACGGGAATGCAGGACGAGGCAACAATGATGGCAATGGCAATGATGCACCGCAATATGTGCGGCAGATACTTGAGGGACAAGGCCAGTTGATCCAGTTGCTTGCCTAGAGTTTGGCCAACAATAACAACAACAACCTACCGCCTCCGCCACCTATGGATATGCTCACTAGGTTCTTGAGGTTGAATCCTCAGAGGTTCTCCAGCAGCCCTGAACCTATTATGGCGGATGATTGGCTTCGATCTATTGGTAGGAACCTGCAGACCGTTGGATGCACAGATGCAGAGAGGGTGAGGTTTGCCTCACATCTATTGGAGGGTCCTGCCGCAGCTTGGTGGGACAACTACTTGGTCACCTATCCCATTGATACTATCACATGGGCGCAGTTTGAGGCAGCTTTCCGCGCAGCACATGTATCTGCTGGCGCCATGAGTCTAAAGAAGAAGGAGTTTCGCAGCTTGCGTCAGGGAGGTCGCTCAGTTAATGAGTATGTGGAGGAGTTCAATAAACTTGCACGTTATGCTCCTAATGATGTTAATACTGATGCAGCTAGACAAGAGAAGTTCTTGGAGGGCCTGAATGATGATTTGGGAGTTCAGTTGACTGTGGCCACTTTTGGTAATTATCAGGAGCTTGTTGATAAGGCTATTGTGCTTGAGGGAAAGCATCAGGCAATAGAGAACCGCAAGAGGAAGTATAGCAACAACAAGTTTAATTCAGGACCACAGCAGAAGCCACGCACTTCATATCATAATCATGGAGGTAATGGGTATCATCATCATGGAGGTAATGGACACAATCATAATGGCCACCATCATCATAATGGACACAAGGGAAACAATGACAATGGTAATGGTAATGGAGGTAATAATAACCAGAACCGCCAGAATGTGCTAGTGCAGAGAGACCTTAAATAGGTCCAGTGCTTCAAGGGCTGAAAGATGGGCCACTATTCCAATGCATGCCCAGAGAGCAATAATGGTAATGGGAATTCTGGATCCATCAAGCCAAACCCCTTTCAAAAGGGTCATGTTAACCACGTTAATGTGGAGGAGGTCTATAATGAGCCAGAGGCAGTGATTGGTAAGTTTTTGATCAATTCAGTACCCGCTCTTGTTCTTTTTGATACTGGTGCATCGCATTCATTTATTTCGAGGGTATTCGTTGATAAACATGGATTGCCAACCAAAACCCTTAGTATGCCTATTAGAGTGAGTTCCCCAGGAGCTGAGATGATAGCAGGTGTTGGTTGCCATCAGTTAAACTTGTCTATTGGGAAGCATGAGTTCCCTACAGATTTGATCATATTGAAGTCACAAGGTCTGGATATTATTTTGGGTATGGACTGGTTACAATTATATGAAGGAGTTATCGATTGTGCTAGTCGATCTATTTCTCTCAGTGCACCAGGAGGGAAAAGAATCAAATATATATGTAAGTACCAGCATAAGAGGATGCAGGTGAACTCTCTTAAGGGGGCTAGCCTGGAAGAGGTGCCAGTTGTCAAGGATTATCCAGATGTGTTTCCGGAGGAGTTGCCAGGTATGCCACCAGATAGAGATATGGAGTTTCTCATTGATTTGATTCCTGGTACTGGACCTATTGCAAAGAGACCATACAGAATGCCTCCTCAAGAGTTGGAGGAATTGAAGAAGCAGTTGAGGGAGTTACAGGCACAAGGATTTATTCGCCCAAGTTCATCACCTTGGGGAGCCCCTGTTTTGTTTGTGGAGAAGAAGGATGGAACCTTGAGGATGTGTGTTGATTATCGTTCTCTGAATGAGGTAACCATTAAGAATAAGTATCCTTTGCCTATGATAAATGATCTGTTTGACCAGCTGGAGGGAGCTACTGTGTTTTCTAAGATTGATCTTCGTTCTGGTTATCATCAATTAAAGATTCGTGAGCAAGATATTCCAAAGACTGCTTTCACTACGAGGTATGGACTGTATGAGTATACTGTTATGTCATTTGGATTGACTAATGCCCCAGCATACTTCATGAATATGATGAACAAGGTGTTTATGGAGTTCTTGGATAAATTTGTGGTAGTTTTCATTGATGATATATTGGTGTTCTCCAAGAATAAGCAAGAGCATGAAGTGCATTTGCGTTTGGTGTTGGAGAAACTGAGGGAGCACCAGTTGTATGCCAAGTTCAGTAAATGTGAGTTTTGGCTGGATGAGGTAGCATTCCTTGGCCATGTTATATCAGGTAATGGAGTGGCAGTTGATCCATCCAAGGTTGCTGCTGTTACAGAGTGGGAGACACCCACGTCAGTTGGTGAGATTCGCAGCTTTTTGGGCTTAGCAGGTTATTACAGGAGGTTTATTGAGAATTTCTCAAAGATTGCAAAGCCTATGACTGAATTGTTGAAGAAGGGAAGTAAGTTTGTTTGGACTGATGATTGTGAAGCTAGCTTTCAGGAGTTGAAGCAACGTTTAGTCACAGCACCAGTTTTAACTCTGCCAGACATACATAAAGACTTTCAGGTATATTGTGATGCTTCTCGTCAGGGACTTGGGAGTGTTTTGATGCAGGAAGGTAAAGTTGTTTCTTATGCTCCACGTCAGCTTAAGAATCATGAGCATAATTATCCTACACATGATTTGGAGTTAGCCTCAGTTGTGCATGCATTAAAAACTTGGAGGCATTATCTCGTTGGTAATCATTGTGAAATATTTACTGATCATAAGAGCCTGAAGTACATATTTACTCAGAGGGAGTTGAACCTTAGACAGAGGAGATGGTTGGAGCTTATTAAGGATTATGATTTGAATGTACTGTATCATCCTGGTAAGGCTAATGTTGTTGCTGATGCATTGAGTCGTAGGAGCCATGCTAATGCAATTGATATTGAGGATATGCCACCGGAGTTATGTGAGCAGTTCAGAAATCTGAGATTGGATATGGTCCCTAGAGGCTATTTGGCTACACTTGAGGTAAGGCCTACTTTGCTTGACAGAATTAGAGAAGCTCAAAAGGATGATAAGTATATTGCTGAGATAAAGGAGAATATGCTAAAAGGGAAAGCAAAGGATTTCCATGAGGACGAACATGGAACCATATGGTTTGAGAAGCGTATTTGTGTACCTCAGGATGCAGATATAAGGAAGTTGATTCTTCAGGAGGCGCACGATTCACCTTATTCTATTCACCCAGGTAATACTAAGATGTATTTGGATTTGAGGGAGAGATTTTGGTGGCCTAGCCTGAAGAGGGAAATTGCTGAGTATATTGCAGTATGTGATGTGTGCCAGAGAGTTAAAGCAGAGCATCAGAAACCAGCAGGTTTGTTACAACCATTGCCTATACCTGATTGGAAGTGGGATCAGATTGGAATGGATTTCATCACTGGATTACCCAGGACTCGATCAGGTTATGATTCTATCTGGGTAGTTGTTGATGGTTTGACTAAAGTCGCTCACTTCATCCCGGTAAAGACTACCTATACCAGTGCTAAGCTAGCTAAGATTTATATGTCCAGAATTGTCTGTCTGCATGGAGTTCCAAAGAAGGTAGTGTCTGATAGAGGTACTCAGTTCACTTCTAAATTTTGGCGTCAGTTGCATGAATCATTGGGTACTAGACTGGAATTCAGTACAGCATTCCATCCACAGACAGATGGGCAGACTGAGAGAGTGAATCAAATATTGGAGGATATGTTGAGAGCTTGTGCTTTGGACTACGGGTCCAGTTGGGATGATAATTTACCATATGCAGAGTTCTCATATAGTAACAGTTATCAGGCTAGTCTACAGATGGCACCGTTTGAGTTTCTGTATGGCAGGAAGTGCAGGACGCCATTGATGTGGGATGAGGTTGGAGAGCGTCAGTTCTTTGGACCAGACTTGATTAGAGATGCTGAGGAGAAAGTCAGGTTGGTTCGTGATAGGCTGAAAATAGCACAGTCCAGACAGAAGAGTTATGCAGATGCAAAGCACAAGGAGGTGACATATGAGGTAGGAGACCGTGCATACCTTAGAGTTTCACCACTTCGTGGAATTAAGAGGTTTGGGATCAAAGGTAAGTTAGCACCACGGTTTGTGGGGCCTTACAGGATCTTGGAGCATCGAGGAGAAGTAGCTTATCAGCTAGAGTTGCCAGAAGCTTTGTCAGGAGTTCATAATGTGTTTCACGTATCCCAGCTAAAGAAGTGTCATGCCGAGATGGCAGATGTTCCTTTGAGAGATACAGTGCCACTTGAGGCAATTCAGTTGGAGACTGACTTGACATATGAGGAGAAGCTTGTTAAGATTCTGGAGACAGCAGAGAGAGTTACTCGCACCAAGACAATCAGGTTATGCAAAGTTCAGTGGGATCATCATACCGAAGAAGAGGCTACTTGGGAACGAGAGGAGGATCTCAAGCAGGAGCACCCACACCTATTTGCTGACCAACCCGAATCTCGAGGGCGAGATTCATCTTAAGGGGGGTAGGTTTGTAACATCCCAATTTTCCTAAATTCGGATGTTAATATATCATTCATATGCATCTCATATTTTTATGCATTATTTACTCTTCTCAAAATTTTATTCATTTTGCAACTTCGGGCAATTTATTTGAGTGGAGATAATATGACTTCTCCCTTGTCGAATTAAAGTGCATAACGTTTTGAATATCATTTGGAGTTATCGTTTTGGTTTCGCAAATTTTTATAATGCCCGAAATTATTTTATTTGAGTTTTTCAAATGGTTTTGCGTGGTCTATTGCATTAAAGCTATTTTTTCAAAGTTTGCATTAGGTGAAACTAGGTTTCCTTTAGTATTTATTAGGATATTTATTTTGTATTTATATATATATATATATCTATATTAGATTTTAATATATGTATCTATATATACCTATATATATATTACTATATGCGTTTGGTTTTAATATACAAATGTATGTATTTTTGTATACGTATATTATCGTTATTTTTTTCTGTTTGTTTTTTTTCTTCTTTAAATATATATATATATATATATATATATATATATTATTTTAATACCTTTTTTTGTGGATTTACTTCAAAAAAAAAACTAGCTGGCCAGGCCGAGCCAAAGGCTGAGCCCAGCCAGCACCCATCGCCCCAGGCTTCCAGTCACGTTGCCTCCCAGGCAACCTAGCATCGTTCCCCTTGCACCAGCACACGAGCCAGCAAGGCCAAGCCCCACATGCCCAGCGCACCACCAGCCCCACCTAGCCAGCTGGACCGAGCCCCACTCCGTTTTCCAAACGACCCCGAGCCGTTTTCTGGCAGGAAACCGAGCACAGCCACGACTCCATCGCGAGGACAAAAGCTCCACGAGCTCGATCCCCTGCTGTCGTTTTCGATCTGAGCCAGACCCCATCTTGCCTAGATCGCAGAGGAGCCGCCCCTCACCGCGCCGACGCCGGAGCCGCCATCGCCGAAACACCTCACCATCCACCGGAGTTCGCGAAGCCGTTCACCGGAGTTTGCGCACGTCACCGGAGTTTGTCCGACCGCCACCGGAGAAGCACCATCGGAGGCACCACACCGAGACGTTTCCGTTTTTCCCCGCTGTTCGTGGTGAGAACGCACGCACGAGCGATTCATCAAGTCCTGATGAACAGCTTCAGGACGAAATTCAATCTGTTTTTAGCTCTGTCAGATTCTCAGTATAATTTTGAAACGCGTTTATCTTTTTACTCGTAACTCCGATTCAGGAAATTCTTTTTCGTGTGATCTCGTATTGATGAGTAGAACATGTTAGAACCAGTAGTTTTCAGTTTTACAAAAATTAATTTTTTTTTTGTTAAAACAGATTATTTTAACCTACCGGAGGCCATATTTTGCAAACCGTTCATCCGGTTTAGTTGATTCTTTTTGCGTTGTCATCGTATCAGCATGTAGATGATTTTATACCTGCTGCCATGCTATTTATGCTTTGGTTTTAAACAATTTGTTTTATTGCCGATGATTTTATTTGGTGTTATGCGATTGTGGTGATTGATTGGTGTGATTGTTTGCAACGTGTAGATTGTGCGGAGTGCGACGCAAACTATTGTCAGGAGTGTGACCTTCTGAATCAGAATCAAGGCAAGTTACATGTTGATCATCCTTTACCTATTATTTTTCTATGCATGTAGTATTATACCACCCTATGAAAATGTATGCATGTATAGGAAGATTATTATTGCTATGCTATTGAACTATATCCCCTCGTCTTTGAAGATCGTGGTATTTGTAATTTTGCTATGCTATGTAGACGGGGATTGGTTCCTGTATTCATTGAGTTTATGTGAGGATTACTACAAAATAAATTTGAGTAGTAATTAAGGATATAATACACCTCTGGGCGGATATGGTATTGCTGGGTGGTTTCAAGAACATCATGGTTTCTACCCTCTGAATGTAAGTGGATGCCGCCCAGGTTCAGAAAGATCAAACAGACTTAGTGACTAGTAGCTTCCTTGTGCGACCACTGGCTATTATGGGCTCTGGCTTAGTTGATCAGTCGTGGAAACCTTACCCGGATGTGCCAGCTGATGTAGCTATGATAGGTGGGATGGGCCTCCTGTGGGACTAGGTGACTGCTTCTGAAAGACTTCGTCTCAATCTTCGGGTTGGGTCCAGTGGGTACAACGTACTAACCTCTGCAGAGTGTATAAACTAATCATGATTAGCCGTGTCCCCGGTTATGGACAATTTTGAGCAGCTAGGCCATTACAGTTGTTGGATGATCTTGACAGATGACGCACTTAACAAAATTTGATAGGAAACTTAATAATGGTTATAGGTTGGAGTTGGAGATGCCAATTCAACCATATGTGAATTATTGTAGCAAACAAATTAAAACTTGACTATTAGGTAGCTATGAGGATAAAATCAGCTTTCTGCAAAATAACCATTAACCTTTCTCTTGTTATATTATGCATATACATGTAGGTCTGTTATATTATTTTTCCTGTGTAACTTGCCAATACATTCAAAGTATTGAGCTATATGGCTGCAACGTATCATGTTGCAGGATATTCAGACGAGGAGTAAGGTACCGTTAGGGTCGCGAGTCTTCACTCAACATCGCCAGTGGGCTATGATGGGACTCATCGTTATTATTCTGCTACTTTTCCGTTGTTTATTAGTATAAAGCTAGCTAAGTGCTATGCAGATTGTTCTATTTTATAAATTATGGATCATACGTTATTATAAATGATGCAGTTGCTATTCTGGTTTTCATCTATACTATGTGTGCTAGCGAGTCGATCCAGGGACTAGCACAGTAAAGCACAGAGACTCAAATCCTTCGAGGTTTGGTCGTTACAGATGGTATCAGAGCAATGCGTTGACTGTAGGTCGTGACCCTAGAAAATGGATTAGAAAACCCATAGGAGTCTAAATTTATTCTATACACTTTGTCTACATCTTACTCTTTCATTAGACAACCACTCTAGCATCTTCACCAGTTTAAGTAGGAACTAGTGCTGAGACCACCACTTATCTTGTTTTATTTGCGATATTAACGTGTTAGCGTATCTGATTATGCCCGCTTTGTGGCATGACGATACTAGGTTGCTTGCTTGATTGTTATTTTGCTTGTTTGTTAAACTAGGATCTTGTCGGAATTATTTGACTATATATATATAGATATGTTTGATTATTGTTATGCTTGTTTGTGTTATTGCTATGGTGTTTTGTTGCCTCATATATATTACCTTGATCATAATATGCATATGGGTAGAATATTTATATTCCTTTAGACCTATTCTATCTATTACTCATCTATTCTTGCCCACCAGATGCGGCCGAGACGTGAGCCTAGGGACGGGAATGCAGGACCAGGCAACAATGATGGCAATGGCAATGATGCACCGCAATATGTGCGGCAGATACTTGAGGGACAAGGCCAGTTGATCCAGTTGCTTGCCTAGAGTTTGGCCAACAATAACAACAACAACCCACCGCCTCCGCCACCTATGGATATGCTCACTAGGTTCTTGAGGTTGAATCCTCAGAGGTTCTCCAGCAGCCCTGAACCTATTATGGCGGATGATTGGCTTCGATCTATTGGTAGGAACCTGCAGACCGTTGGATGCACAGATGCAGAGAGGGTGAGGTTTGCCTCACATCTATTGGAGGGTCCTGCCGCAGCTTGGTGGGACAACTACTTGGTCACCTATCCCATTGATACTATCACATGGGCGCAGTTTGAGGCAGCTTTCCGCGCAGCACATGTGTCTGCTGGCGCCATGAGTCTAAAGAAGAAGGAGTTTCGCAGCTTGCGTCAGGGAGGTCGCTCAGTTAATGAGTATGTGGAGGAGTTCAATAAACTTGCACGTTATGCTCCTAATGATGTTAATACTGATGCAGCTAGACAAGAGAAGTTCTTGGAGGGCCTGAATGATGATTTGGGAGTTCAGTTGACTGTGGCCACTTTTGGTAATTATCAGGAGCTTGTTGATAAGGCTATTGTGCTTGAGGGAAAGCATCAGGCAATAGAGAACCGCAAGAGGAAGTATAGCAACAACAAGTTTAATTCAGGACCACAGCAGAAGCCACGCACTTCATATCATAATCATGGAGGTAATGGGTATCATCATCATGGAGGTAATGGACACAATCATAATGGCCACCATCATCATAATGGACACAAGGGAAACAATGAGAATGGTAATGGTAATGGAGGTAATAATAACCAGAACCGCCAGAATGTGCTAGTGCAGAGAGACCTTAAATAGGTCCAGTGCTTCAAGGGCTGAAAGATGGGCCACTATTCCAATGCATGCCTAGAGAGCAATAATGGTAATGGGAATTCTGGATCCATCAAGCCAAACCCCTTTCAAAAGGGTCATGTTAACCACGTTAATGTGGAGGAGGTCTATAATGAGCCAGAGGCAGTGATTGGTAAGTTTTTGATCAATTCAGTACCCGCTCTTGTTCTTTTTGATACTGGTGCATCGCATTCATTTATTTCGAGGGTATTCGTTGATAAACATGGATTGCCAACCAAAACCCTTAGTATGCCTATTAGAGTGAGTTCCCCAGGAGCTGAGATGATAGCAGGTGTTGGTTGCCATCAGTTAAACTTGTCTATTGGGAAGCATGAGTTCCCTACAGATTTGATCATATTGAAGTCACAAGGTCTGGATATTATTTTGGGTATGGACTGGTTACAATTATATGAAGGAGTTATCGATTGTGCTAGTCGATCTATTTCTCTCAGTGCACCAGGAGGGAAAAGAATCAAATATATATGTAAGTACCAGCATAAGAGGATGCAGGTGAACTCTCTTAAGGGGGCTAGCCTGGAAGAGGTGCCAGTTGTCAAGGATTATCCAGATGTGTTTCCGGAGGAGTTGCCAGGTATGCCACCAGATAGAGATATGGAGTTTCTCATTGATTTGATTCCTGGTACTGGACCTATTGCAAAGAGACCATACAGAATGCCTCCTCAAGAGTTGGAGGAATTGAAGAAGCAGTTGAGGGAGTTACAGGCACAAGGATTTATTCGCCCAAGTTCATCACCTTGGGGAGCCCCTGTTTTGTTTGTGGAGAAGAAGGATGGAACCTTGAGGATGTGTGTTGATTATCGTTCTCTGAATGAGGTAACCATTAAGAATAAGTATCCTTTGCCTATGATAAATGATCTGTTTGACCAGCTGGAGGGAGCTACTGTGTTTTCTAAGATTGATCTTCGTTCTGGTTATCATCAATTAAAGATTCGTGAGCAAGATATTCCAAAGACTGCTTTCACTACGAGGTATGGACTGTATGAGTATACTGTTATGTCATTTGGATTGACTAATGCCCCAGCATACTTCATGAATATGATGAACAAGGTGTTTATGGAGTTCTTGGATAAATTTGTGGTAGTTTTCATTGATGATATATTGGTGTTCTCCAAGAATAAGCAAGAGCATGAAGTGCATTTGCGTTTGGTGTTGGAGAAACTGAGGGAGCACCAGTTGTATGCCAAGTTCAGTAAATGTGAGTTTTGGCTGGATGAGGTAGCATTCCTTGGCCATGTTATATCAGGTAATGGAGTGGCAGTTGATCCATCCAAGGTTGCTGCTGTTACAGAGTGGGAGACACCCACATCAGTTGGTGAGATTCGCAGCTTTTTGGGCTTAGCAGGTTATTACAGGAGGTTTATTGAGAATTTCTCAAAGATTGCAAAGCCTATGACTGAATTGTTGAAGAAGGGAAGTAAGTTTGTTTGGACTGATGATTGTGAAGCTAGCTTTCAGGAGTTGAAGCAACGTTTAGTCACAGCACCAGTTTTAACTCTGCCAGACATACATAAAGACTTTCAGGTATATTGTGATGCTTCTCGTCAGGGACTTGGGAGTGTTTTGATGCAGGAAGGTAAAGTTGTTTCTTATGCTCCACGTCAGCTTAAGAATCATGAGCATAATTATCCTACACATGATTTGGAGTTAGCCTCAGTTGTGCATGCATTAAAAACTTGGAGGCATTATCTCGTTGGTAATCATTGTGAAATATTTACTGATCATAAGAGCCTGAAGTACATATTTACTCAGAGGGAGTTGAACCTTAGACAGAGGAGATGGTTGGAGCTTATTAAGGATTATGATTTGAATGTACTGTATCATCCTGGTAAGGCTAATGTTGTTGCTGATGCATTGAGTCGTAGGAGCCATGCTAATGCAATTGATATTGAGGATATGCCACCGGAGTTATGTGAGCAGTTCAGAAATCTGAGATTGGATATGGTCCCTAGAGGCTATTTGGCTACACTTGAGGTAAGGCCTACTTTGCTTGACAGAATTAGAGAAGCTCAAAAGGATGATAAGTATATTGCTGAGATAAAGGAGAATATGCTAAAAGGGAAAGCAAAGGATTTCCATGAGGACGAACATGGAACCATATGGTTTGAGAAGCGTATTTGTGTACCTCAGGATGCAGATATAAGGAAGTTGATTCTTCAGGAGGCGCACGATTCACCTTATTCTATTCACCCAGGTAATACTAAGATGTATTTGGATTTGAGGGAGAGATTTTGGTGGCCTAGCCTGAAGAGGGAAATTGCTGAGTATATTGCAGTATGTGATGTGTGCCAGAGAGTTAAAGCAGAGCATCAGAAACCAGCAGGTTTGTTACAACCATTGCCTATACCTGATTGGAAGTGGGATCAGATTGGAATGGATTTCATCACTGGATTACCCAGGACTCGATCAGGTTATGATTCTATCTGGGTAGTTGTTGATGGTTTGACTAAAGTCGCTCACTTCATCCCGGTAAAGACTACCTATACCAGTGCTAAGCTAGCTAAGATTTATATGTCCAGAATTGTCTGTCTGCATGGAGTTCCAAAGAAGGTAGTGTCTGATAGAGGTACTCAGTTCACTTCTAAATTTTGGCGTCAGTTGCATGAATCATTGGGTACTAGACTGGAATTCAGTACAACATTCCATCCACAGACAGATGGGCAGACTGAGAGAGTGAATCAAATATTGGAGGATATGTTGAGAGCTTGTGCTTTGGACTACGGGTCCAGTTGGGATGATAATTTACCATATGCAGAGTTCTCATATAATAACAGTTATCAGGCTAGTCTACAGATGGCACCGTTTGAGTTTCTGTATGGCAGGAAGTGCAGGACGCCATTGATGTGGGATGAGGTTGGAGAGCGTCAGTTCTTTGGACCAGACTTGATTAGAGATGCTGAGGAGAAAGTCAGGTTGGTTCGTGATAGGCTGAAAATAGCACAGTCCAGACAGAAGAGTTATGCAGATGCAAAGCACAAGGAGGTGACATATGAGGTAGGAGACCATGCATACCTTAGAGTTTCACCACTTCGTGGAATTAAGAGGTTTGGGATCAAAGGTAAGTTAGCACCACGGTTTGTGGGGCCTTACAGGATCTTGGAGCATCGAGGAGAAGTAGCTTATCAGCTAGAGTTGCCAGAAGCTTTGTCAGGAGTTCATAATGTGTTTCACGTATCCCAGCTAAAGAAGTGTCATGCCGAGATGGCAGATGTTCCTTTGAGAGATACAGTGCCACTTGAGGCAATTCAGTTGGAGACTGACTTGACATATGAGGAGAAGCTTGTTAAGATTCTGGAGACAGCAGAGAGAGTTACTCGCACCAAGACAATCAGGTTATGCAAAGTTCAGTGGGATCATCATACCGAA
Source organism: Hordeum vulgare subsp. vulgare (assembly GCF_904849725.1). Taxonomy (NCBI): domain Eukaryota; kingdom Viridiplantae; phylum Streptophyta; class Magnoliopsida; order Poales; family Poaceae; genus Hordeum; species Hordeum vulgare. The sequence goes on along the minus strand of NC_058522.1, from coordinate 150,336,605 downwards.
GAAGAGGCTACTTGGGAACGAGAGGAGGATCTCAAGCAGGAGCACCCACACCTATTTGCTGACCAACCCGAATCTCGAGGGCGAGATTCATCTTAAGGGGGGTAGGTTTGTAACATCCCAATTTTCCTAAATTCGGATGTTAATAGATCATTCATATGCATCTCATATTTTTATGCATTATTTACTCTTCTCAAAATTTTATTCATTTTGCAACTTCGGGCAATTTATTTGAGTGGAGATAATATGACTTCTCCCTTGTCGAATTAAAGTGCATAACGTTTTGAATATCATTTGGAGTTATCGTTTTGGTTTCGCAAATTTTTATAATGCCCGAAATTATTTTATTTGAGTTTTTCAAATGCTTTTGCGTGGTCTATTGCATTAAAGCTATTTTTTCAAAGTTTGCATTAGGTGGAACTAGGTTTCCTTTAGTATTTATTAGGATATTTATTATATATATATATATATATATATATATTAGATTTTAATATATGTATCTATATATACCTATATATATATTACTATATGCGTTTGGTTTTAATATACAAATGTATGTATTTTTGTATACGTATATTATCGTTATTTTTTTCTGTTTGTTTTTTTTCTTCTTTAAATATATATATATATATATATATATATATATATATATATTATTTTAATACCTTTTTTTGTGGATTTACTTCAAAAAAAAACTAGCTGGCCTGGCCGAGCCAAAGGCTGAGCCCAGCCAGCACCCATCGCCCCAGGCTTCCAGTCACGTTGCCTCCGAGGCAACCTAGCATCGTTCCCCTTGCACCAGCACACGAGCCAGCAAGGCCAAGCCCCACATGCCCAGCGCACCACCAGTCCCACCTAGCCAGCTGGACCGAGCCCTACTCCGTTTTCCAAACGACCCCGAGCCGTTTTCTGGCAGGAAACCGAGCACAGCCACGACTCCATCGCGAGGACAAAAGCTCCACGAGCTCGATCCCCTGCTGTCGTTTTCGATCTGAGCCAGACCCCATCTTGCCTAGATCGCAGAGGAGCCGCCCCTCACCGCGCCGACGCCGGAGCCGCCATCGCCGAAACACCTCACCATCCACCGGAGTTCGCGAAGCCGTTCACCGGAGTTTGCGCACGTCACCGGAGTTTGTCCGACCGCCACCGGAGAAGCACCATCGGAGGCACCACACCGAGACGTTTCCGTTTTTCCCCGCTGTTCGTGGTGAGAACGCACGCACGAGCGATTCATCAAGTCCTGATGAACAGCTTCAGGACGAAATTCAATCTGTTTTTAGCTCTGTCAGATTCTCAGTATAATTTTGAAACGTGTTTATCTTTTTACTCGTAACTCCGATTCAGGAAATTCTTTTTCCTGTGATCTTGTATTGATCAGTAGAACATGTTAGAACCAGTAGTTTTCAGTTTTACAGAAATTAATATTTTTTTGTTAAAACAGATTATTTTAACCTACCGGAGGCCATATTTTGCAAACCGTTCATCCGGTTTAGTTGATTATTTTTGCGTTGTCATCGTATCAGCATGTAGATGATTTTATACCTGCTGCCATGCTATTTATGCTTTGGTTTTAAACAAGTTGTTTTATTGCCGATGATTTTATTTGGTGTTATGTGATTGTGGTGATTGATTGGTGTGATTGTTTGCAACGTGTAGATTGTGCGGAGTGCGACGCAAACTATTGTCAGGAGTGTGACCTTATGAATCAGAATCAAGGCAAGTTACATGTTGATCATCCTTTACCTATTATTTTTCTATGCATGTAGTACTATACCACCCTATGAAAATTTATGCATGTATAGGAAGATTATTATTGCTATGCTATTGAACTATATCCCCTCGTCATTGAAGATCGTGGTATTTGTAATTTTGCTACGCTATGTAGACGGGGATTGGTTCCTGTATTCATTGAGTTTATGTGAGGATTATTACAAAATAAATTTGAGTAGTAATTAAGGATATAATACACCTCTGGGCGGATATGGTATTGCTGGGTGGTTTCAAGAACATCATGGTTTCTACCCTCTGAATGTAAGTGGATGCCGCCCAGGTTCAAAAAGATCAAACAGACTTAGTGACTAGTAGCTTCGTTGTGCGACCACTGGCTATTATGGGCTCTGGCTTAGTTGATCAGTCGTGGAAACCTTACCCGGATGTGCCAGCTGATGTAGCTATGATAGGTGGGATGGGCCTCCTGTGGGACTAGGTGACTGCTTCTGAAAGACTTCGTCTCAATCTTCGGGTTGGGTCCAGTGGGTACAGCGTACTAACCTCTGCAGAGTGTATAAACTAATCATGATTAGCCGTGTCCCCGGTTATGGACAATTTTGAGCAGCTAGGCCATTACAGTTGTTGGATGATCTTGACAGATGACGCACTTAACAAAATTTGATGGGAAACTTAATAATGGTTATAGGTTGGAGTTGGAGATGCCAATTCAACCATATGTGAATTATTGTAGCAAACAAATTAAAACTTGACTATTAGGTAGCTATGAGGATAAAATCAACTTTCTGCAAAATAACCATTAACCTTTCTCTTGTTATATTATGCATATACATGTAGGTTTGTTATATTATTTTTCCTGTGTAACTTGCCAATACATTCAAAGTATTGACCTATATGGCTGCAACGTATCATGTTGCAGGATATTCAGACGAGGAGTAAGGTACCGTTAGGGTCGCGAGTCTTCACTCAACATCGCCAGTGGGCTATGATGGGACTCATCGTTATTATTCTGCTACTTTTCCGCTGTTTATTAGTATAAAGCTAGCTAAGTGCTATGCAGATTGTTCTATTTTATAAATTCTGGATCATACGTTATTATAAATGATGCACTTGCTATTCTGCTTTTCATCTATACTGTGTGTGCTAGCGAGTCGATCCAGGGACTAGCACAGTAAAGCACAGAGACTCAAATCCTTCGAGGTTTGGTCGTTACAGGAAGATGAAAGGAAGAACAAGGAAGAACACGAAGAACTCCAGGATCTAGACCCAAGGGGTTCCCCTCACTTAGAGGAGAAAGTGATTGGTGGAAATGTGGATCTAGATCTCCTCTCTCTTTTCCCTCAAGAACTAGCAAGAATCATTGGAGGGATTGAGAGTTAGCAAGCTCGAAGAAGGTCAACAATGGGGGAAGAACACGAGCTAAAGAGATAATGTTCAATGGGGAAGAAGACCCCCTTTTATAGGTGGGGAAAATCCAAACGTTAAGCCTCACAACACACACAGAGCGGTAGTACCGCTCATGGGAGCGGTACTACCGCTCGGTAGGTTCACCAACCATGCTGAGGCCAAAAAGGATGCAAAAAACAGTCTGATGGAGCGGTACTAATGCTAGGGAGCGGTAGTAAAAAATTACTATCTCTCCGGTGGCGGTACTACCGCTACAGGAGCGGTACTACCGCTGGATACTCAAACTGTTGTAACTTTCGCATACGGACTCTGAATTCAACGAAACCAAGTTTGTTTGAAAGCTAACGACATGGGATAACACAATCTCGGTAGAAATATCAATAAGAAGCAAGTGAGAAAAGTCCCATAAGAAAATGGTGAGAACCCTTCTTCGAATAAGACCGATAAAAACTCCCAACATCGAAAACATCATAGAAGATGCATATGGACTCCGTTTTCGATGAACTCGAGCGTGTCATGAAGATGACCATAAGCTCTAGAACTCACAAAGATAAATACCAAACAAGAACCAAGAAGTATGATGCAAGGATGCAAGTTTGAGCTCTCAACGAACGATACGATCAAGCTACTCACTTGAGAGCCCCCCTTGAGAGTACGACAATCTATCCTAAAACAGAAAACCTATCAAGGGCAAACATATACCTTGCACCTCGTCCTCTTGAGCTAGATGACGATGATCTTGGCTTCCTCAAGATGGGCCACCTTTCTTGCTTGCATTGTCTTGATGAAGACTAGTTGATTGCTCCCCGATACACACTATGGGTGAGCCGCTCTTCAGCATATCTACACAAGTCCATTGCCACCATCCTCCATCACTTGATGTCATCCGCCATGGGTTGTATGAGATATTCCTCTTGACGCAAGCCCATGGAAACACACCTGGCCCCACATAGAACTCTCAAGAAGACCATGGGTTAGTACACAAATACGTACTGGACAATGCTTACCATACCAGATCACTTGATCCCTCTCGGTACATCTTGTACGTTTTGTGTGTTGATCATCTTGATTTACTCTTTGTCTGACGATCTTGATCACCTTGTGTCTCTATGACCATTCTTTGGATAATACCTTAAATACCACCTTGGTCATCATATAAACTCCTTGAACCCAATAGATGGACTTCAAGAAGTGCCTATGGACAAATCCTATAAATATAACTTAAGGCAACCATTAGTCCATAAGAATTGTCATCAATTACCAAAACCACATATGGAGATATATGCTCTAACACCACCTCACTACTACTGTTGTACGAGCCGACATTCTCATCCTCCTCTTGGAACTGTATTTTGCCACCACTGTCGTACATGGGATCAAAAGAGATCAAATTTGTTGAGCACCCACGAGCTTCATGGATGGAAGCAACAATGGACTCCACAGTAGCGACTCCGCCCCCTGCATTCACCCTAGGGACCAATCTGCAAGTCAACTTTATTTTTCATCCTATCAGATCCACCAACAAAGATGCAGTGGAAATAACTCTCCTCCTAACGAAAGATGGTAGGGATTGCTGCCTTCCAGCGGTGTCGCCGCTGATCTGTCATGCCTTTTATGGCCTTATGGCCCTTAGTGCGCGGTCGATCCCGGCCCTTGTTGGCGGGAGGGCTCTGTTTTTAGGTACTTTTAAAGTTTTGTTAGTGTTGGTGTCATGCTGACGAAGACTAGACGACACGGCTCCCTGAAGATGAAATAAAGTTCTCCCCGCCTAGCCCCCGTCCTGATGGTTCGCTACAAGAAATATGTCAACTTGTGACCTTCTCTCAGTGACCCCGGCTGAATTGGTCGTAAATCCACGGCCATTTCGCTAGGAAGGGCTTAAACCCTGAAATTGCCTTACACCAAATTGTCATAAAGGAGGCAACAGTGGTCGATGACCTTATTTCTACCTGATTATGACCAATATAAATGGTCATGAGGTTGTGAACGCGGATGCGTAGACACTTAAGGCCACCTCCTTTTTAAATGTATTGTGAAGGAAGCAAAAAAAATTGTTTATCCAAATGGTATGAAATTTTCACAGCGCCTTCATATGCCCAAATTATTATCCTTCTCCAAATTGCAGCTCAATACAATCATCTATGTGAGCCCACCTCAATCAAACATGCAGATGGTGGCCTTCATTCTTGTTTCGTTGCGAGCTCCAGGATGAAGAAGTCAGAAAAGCAAGGCATGCCAAATCTTGGCATGCAAGCATGCTCTAGTATCGTTGCTTCTACACCTAGTTAGGGAGGTGCGAGACTTTGTTGTAATGCTGAATATTTTGGGAATTTTGATGTACTCGTGATTTTGCTGAGAATTTGGTTTATATTTGCTTGTTATTTTTTTTACTTCTAATGCATTTCTAGACTGGAAAATATAATGGACCAAATATATTTAGGCTTTGAAAAGTCTATGCACCAAAATATATTAGTGAGAACAAAGGTTATGGCCGAAAATATTTATTAGTGAGAACAAAGCCTTTGAAATGGTTGTAGTCCAATTAAAATGGCTAAGGCCCAAAAAAGAAATGCCATGTAACATCCCACAATCCAGAAAATAAAAGGGTGAATTATTGGGCCAAGCCCATGTAGTCGATCAGAATTAATAGGAAAAATATATTAAATAAGCTGAATTATTGGGCTCGGCCCATATGGACCATTGAAATGGACCGGGCTGATTCTAATCGATGACCATTTCATCTGGTCACAATTTTGCCACGTTAGCTTGCCACGCCATATCCGACTGGTGTGGGAAGATTGCCAGTGACCAAAAAATTGCTCGAAGAACCAATGACCTTTTCATTTTGTCGTTAAGTATCATTAAAGATGGTCACCTTTTAATCAATTGTTTTTTGTCATAAAAAGGTCACAAATGGAAAACAACGACCATTCAGTGACAAATATTGATGGTCGCAAGTTGACATATTTCATGTAGTGTTTCACCAAATATCATTAGAGGGCTTGTGGAGTGATGACCCACAGGTATAGGGGATCAATCGTAGTCCTTTCGATAAGTAAGAGTGTCGAACCCAACGAGGAGCAGAAGGATCTCACAAGTGGTTTTCAGCAAGGTAAAATCTGCACGCACTGAAATTGTCGGTACCAAGTGATTGTGTGGTGAGATGATTCGTAGCAAGCAACAAGTAACAAAAGTAGCAACGGCGCAGCAAAGTGGCACAATCCCTTTTGTAGCAAGGGACAAGCCTCGACAAAGTCTTATAGGAGGAAAAACGCTCCGAAGGACACACGGGAATTTCTGTCATGCTAGTTTCATCATGTTCATATGATTCGCGTTCGTTACTTTAATAGTTTGATATGTGGGTGGACCAGCGCTTGGGTACTACCCTTACTTGGACAAGAATCCCACTTATGATTAACCCCTCTCGCAAGCATCCACAACTATGAAAGAAGAATTAAGACAAAGTCTAACCATAACATTAAACTAGTGGATCCAAATCAGCCCCTTGCGAAGCAACGCATAAACTAGGGTTTAAGCTTCTGTTACTCTAGCAACCCATCATCTACTTACTACTTCCCAGTGCCTTCCTCTAGGCCCAAATAATGGTGAAGTGTTATGTAGTCGACGTTCACATAACACCACTAGAGGAAAAACAACATACAACACATCAAAATACCGAACGAATACCAAATTCACATGACTATTATTAGCATGACTTATCCCATGTCCTCAGGAACAAAAGTAACTACTCACAAAGCATAATCATAATCATGATCAGAGGTGTTATGATTAGCATCAAGGATCTGAACATAAACTCTTCCACCAAGTAATCCAACTAGCATCAACTACAAAGAGTAATCAACACTACTAGAAACCTTACAAGTACCAATCGGAGTCGCGAGACGGAGATTGGTTACAAGATATGAACTAGGGTTTGGAGATGAGATGGTGCTAATGAAGATGTTGATGGTGACGAGTCCCCTCCGATGAGAGGAGTGTTGGTGATGACGATGGCGACGATTTCCCCCTCCGGGAGGGAAGTTTCCCCGACAGGATCGTCCTGTCGGAGCTCTAGATTGGTTCTGCTCAAGTTCCGCCTCGTGGCGGCGGCGAATCCACGAAAAAGCTCCCTTCTGATTTTTTTGTGGATGAAACCCTCCACATAGAAAAAGAGGGGGGCAAGTGGGCTAGCAGGGTGCCCACAAGCCCCCATGGCGCGGCCTGGGGGTGGCTGCGTCGTGCAGGCTTGTGGCCACCCCCTGGCGCCCCTCTGGCACTTCTTCGGCCTTGTATTTTTTATAAATTGGGAAAAAAATCTCCGTTTATTTTCACGGCGTTTGGAGTTGCGCAGAAGAGGTATCTCAAACTTGCTCCACTTTCAGTCCATAATTCCAGTTGCCGGCATTCTCCCTCTTCATGTAAACCTTACAAAATAAGAGAGAAAAGGCATAAGAATATTATTGTGAAGTGAAATAACATCCCTCGAAGTGATAAATATCAACGGGAAAACATGATGCAAAATGGACGTATCAACTCCCCCAAGCTTAGACCTCGCTTGTCCTCAAGCGAAAGCCGAGCTCAATAAATATGTCCACATGTTTAGGGAGAGAGGTGTCGACAAAACAAGATACGAACATGCATGCATCATGATCATGATCAGAACAGCAATACCAACATATAATCTCTCATGCTAAAGTGATAATTCCTTCACAAAGTAAAGCATGGATCAAGAACCTTACCGAGAAGTAACAACCGATAGCCTTTAGTCATTGAAGCAATTGCAATTTATCACAACATCAGAAAGAGTCAAATAAGAGCTTGTAAAGCAAATCCACATACTCAATCATTCTTTCGTTCTCTACAATTGCTACAACTCACGTGGTACTCATGAGATCAAAGGTTCAGCTGAACATAGAGAAAGATAGGGGCTTATATTTGCCTCCCAACTGCTTACCTCAAGGGTAATGTCAACAATAATAATTCATGAACACTTACCTCCAAGTTGACATGTGAATATAGATCTTTCCCAAGCATGTGACGGTATCCAAGACAAAGGCAAAGTAGGGAATTGGTGAAGATCACCATGACTCTTTCAAGGGCAAAAAGTAAAGGTACAAGATAGGCCCTTCGCAGAGGGAAGCAGAGGTTGTCATGCGCTTTTGAGGTTTGGATGCGTGTCCTCTTAGTGGGGAGGAACGTCACTTTATATTTCCCCCTATGATAAAGAACTTTATTATGAAGTTTGTCGCTTTTATGTCTTCCTCATCACAGGTTTGTATAAAGCTTATTTTCCACACACTAATAGATCATACATATTAGAGAGCAATTTTTATTGCTTGCACCGATGACAACTTACTTGAGGGATCTTATTCAATCCATGGCTAGGTATGGTGGACTCACATGGAAAAACTGGTTTGAAGGTTTATGGATGCACAAGTAGTATCTCTACTTGGTGCGGGAGTTTTGGCTAATATGAGGTGGAAGAAATCGTCAGATGCTAAGGGATCTCTAATCATATAACATTGTTCAGAGCCAAGCAAACGCAATACATTACGTTGTCTTCCTTGTCCTACATCTACTTCTAGGCATGCAATAGTTTAGTGAGTGTTCACAATCATAGGTGGTGTCAGAGATGATATATTTGTATGTGAACCTATCCTTCTTTATCACTTCCTATTAATTGCAACAATGGCCAAGGTCTACATTTGCCTACCCTCAACAAGTTTCAATCCTCATTCTTTTTATATGTGAAGCCATCACTTCCCATAAGATCATTACATGATCTTTCATGCTTTTGTTCTATTCTCACTCTTTTGATCATGGCAAAAGGCAAAGCCCTTCAACTAAGACACTCTTTATTATATGGCTCACGAGCAAGAATACACCGGGGGTGACACAAAGAAAAACTCAAGACTAAAACACTAAGACTTTTAAACTACTAGAGAAAAAGAAAACTGAAAAGGAAAACTAAAACAAAGGTAAAGGCAAAAGATGTGATGGTGATACGATACCGGGACAACTCCCCCAAGCTTGGCAAAAGCCAAGGGGATTGCAATACCAATGCTCAGTTGTCTTCCTTTGGTGGTGATGGTGGAGTTGTTGCAACATGAGTTTGATCCTCCGTCTTCCAAGGCATAGGTGCTCCATCATGGAAAGGTGAACGAGTCTCCGGAATCCTCAAATCTGCAACCAACCTTATTGATTTAAATCTATACTCATACTCATAGTTTTGGTTCTGCAGGTCATAGATCTGGCCCTGGAGTTGATCAACCCTGTCATAGAGCGTGGAGAGATGCTTCCCAATGTCATTGACATCAATCCTGTGCTTGTTGGTGAACTCCGTGATCATCATGTGGTTGGCGTTGAGTCCACGCTCCACCATCCCTTGGCACTTGAAGACTTGTTGCTCCATTGCTTCGAGCCTCGTCTCCATGCTTCCGGTCTTCTTAGGTCCCTCAACATCAAGGATGTGCAACATCCCCTCACGCATCTCCATAGATTGAGGGTGTTGCAGCACTCCCGTGAGGTAGGGATTGATGACCTTCTCGAAGATCTTGTCCTTCGGAGCTTTTGGGGAAGTCATGGCGATCTAGATCTGCAACAGAAAGAGGCTCGAAACGAAAAACAGAGGAAATCAGGGTGATGCAGATGTCAGACCAAATGGAAGTATATATAATGATTTTTTCCAGACCAGAAGGAGTCCCCTGCACGAAAACGGAGTCCAGGAGGCGCACGAGGTGGCCACAAGCCCTCACGGCGCGGCCAGGGGTGGGCCCGCGCCGTGCAGGCTTGTCGCCTCCTCGCGCACTTTCCGGACTACTTCTATTTTTTGTATTTTTTTCAAATATTACAAAACGGAGAAAATTTCCTATTGGAAAAGTTTTGGACTCTGTTTTCTTACCGAATCTCATACCTCTTCGTTTTCGGAGTCTGGAACACGCTGATAAATGTCCCTAAGGTATTCTTCCGGAGTTATGGTATTGATGATATTCCTTTCAACATTTATGGGAGTACGTGAGATATAATGCTTGATTCTCTGCCCATTTACATCTCTCGGACAATTACCTTCCGTGTTGTTGATCTTGATAGCGCCGGAACGATATACTTCCTCAACAACATAGGGACCTTCCCATTTAGAGAGAAGCTTGCGTGCAAAGAATCTTAAACGACAGTTATATAGCAAGACATAATCACCTACATTGAACTCAAGCTTTTGTATCCTCTTATCATGCCACCTCTTAACCTTCTCTTTGAACAGCTTGGCATTCTCATATACCTGAGTTCTCCACTCATCAAGCGAGCTAATATCAAATAACCTCTTCTCACCAGCAAGTTTGAAATCAAGGTTGAGCTCTTTGATTGCCCAATAAGCTGTATGCTCTAGCTCAAGAGGTAAGTGACATGCTTTCCCATACACCATTTTGTACGGAGACATGCCCATGGGATTCCTATAGGCAGTTCTATAAGCCCACAATGCATCATCGAGCTTCTTAGACCAATTCTTTCTAGACCTGTTGACAGTCTTTTGCAGAATTAGTTTAATCTCTCTGTTTCTTAGCTCTACTTGACCACTGGACTGAGGGTGGTAGGGAGACGCAATTTTATGGTTGACATCGTACTTAGCAAGCATTTTACGGAAAGCACCATGAATGAAGCGTGAACCACCGTCGGTCATTAGATATCTAGGGACTCCAAATCTAGGGAAGATGACTTCTTTCAGCATCTTGATAGAGGTGTTGTGATCAGCACTACTAGTGGGGATAGCTTCTACCCACTTAGTGACGTAATCAACAGCAACTAAGATATACGTATACCCGTTGGATTTGGGAAAAGGTCCCATATAATCAAAGCCCCGGACATCAAATGGTTCAATGACAAGTGAATAGTTCGTAGGCATTTCCTGACGTTTGCTAATATTGCCTATTCTTTGACATTCGTCACAAGACAAGACAAACTTACAGGCATCCTTGAAAAGAGTGGGCCAATAGAAACCTGATTGCAATACCTTGTGTGCAGTTCTATCTCCCGCATGGTGTCCTCCGTAGGCCTCGGAGTGAAACTTCTGTAGGATCTGTCCCTGTTCATGTTCAGGTACACAACGTCTAATAACACCATCTACTCCTTCCTTATAAAGGTGAGGATCATCCCAAAAGTAGTGTCTCAAGTCAAAGAAGTATTTCTTATTTTGCTGGTATGTGAAACTAGGTGGAATGTAATTGGCAACGATGTAGTTTACATAATCAGCATACCACGATGCACTACGTGAAGCATTGATGACATTCGATTGCTCATCGGGAAAGCTATCATCAATAGGCTGTGGGTCATCAAGAACGTTCTCCAACCTAGACAAGTTATCTGCTACACGGTTATCAGCACCCTTTGTGTCGACAACGTGCAAATCAAAATCTTGTAGCAAGAGAACCCATCTGATAAGTCTAGGTTTAGCGTCCTTCTTCTCCATAAGGTACTTAATAGCAGCATGATCAGTGTGAATAGTGACTTTGGAATCAACTATGTAAGACCTGAACTTTTCACATGCAAACACGACTGCTAAAAATTCCTTCTCGGTAGTAGCATAGTTTCTCCGGGCACTGTCTAGAGTTTTACTAGCGTAGTGAATAACATTCAACTTCTTATCGACTCCTTGCCCTAGAACAGCTTCAACAGCATAATCACTAGCGTCACACATGATCTCAAAAGGCAAGTTCCAATCAGGTGGTTGAACAATAGGTGCAGTTATCAAAGCCCTCTTTAGTATTTCGAAGGCTTCCTCACAATCATCGTCAAAGACAAAAGGAATATCCTTTTGCAAGAGATTGGTAAGAGGCCTAGAAATCTTAGAGAAGTCTTTAATGAACCTTCTATAGAAACCAGCATGACCAAGGAAACTTCTTATACCTCTGATATTTGTGGAGTATGGCATTTTCTCGATTGCATCAACCTTAGCCTTATCGACTTCAATACCTCTTTCAGAAATTTTGTGTCCTAAGACGATGCCTTCATAAACCATAAAGTGGCACTTCTCCCAATTCAAGACAATATTGGTGTCTTTAGATCTCTGCAAGACTCGATGAAGGTTGCTCAGGCAATCATCAAAGGAATACCCATAAACGGAGAAGTCATCCATGAAAACCTCAACAATCTTTTCACAAAAGTCAGAGAATATAGCCATCATACATCTTTGAAAGGTGGTAGGTGCATTACACAAGCCAAAAGGCATACGTCTATAAGCAAAGGTACCGAAAGGGAAGGTGAAAGTGGTTTTCTCCTGATTAGATTGTGCAACTGGTATTTGGGAGAAACCAGAATAACCGTCTAGAAAGAAGAAGTGTGTGTGTTTGGATAGTCTTTCTAGCATTTGGTCGATAAAAGGCAAAGGGTAGTGATCTTACCTAGTGGCCTTATTCAACTTCCTAAAATCAATCACAATCCTATAGCAAGTAATAATCCTCTGTGGGATCAACTCATCCTTATCATTAGGGACAACGGTGATGCCTCCTTTCTTAGGAACGCAATGCACCGGACTCACCCAATCGCTATGAGCAACACGATAGATAATACCTGCTTCTAGGAGCTTTAGTATTTCTTTTCTCACTACTTCTTTCATCTTAGGATTCAATCTCCTTTGATGATCAGCAACTGGTTTGAATTCAGGATCAGTTTTGATCATGTGCTGGCATAGAGTGGGACTAATGCCCTTAAGATCATCAAGATTATATCCTATAGCAGCACGGTGCTTCCTTAGAGATTTTAGTAACTTCTTTTCTTCCTGCTCTGAGAGGCTAGCACTAATAATAACAGGATATATCTCCTTTTCATCAAGATAGGCATACTTAAGAGTATCAGGCAACTATTTAAGCTCGAACACAGGATCACCCTTTGGTGGGGCGGATCCCCAAGCAGTTCAACATGCAAGTCATTCTTAAGGATAGGATATTGTTCTAAGACAACTCTATCTATTTCATCCCTTTCATCCATATTCATATCATTTTCGTGCTCAAGCAAGTATTGCTCTAAGGGATCAGTAGGAGGCACGACAATAGAAGCTAAGGCAATAGTTTCATCCCTACTAGGCAACTCCTTTTCATGAGGTTGTTTACCAAACTTAGAGGAATTGAACTCATGTGACACACCTTCAAAACCAAGAGTGACAGTTTGCTTCTCACAATCAATATGAGCATTGACGGTATTGAGAAAATGTCTGTCAAATATGATGGGACAAAAGCTATCTTGAGCGGTAGCAAGAACGAGGAAATCAGCAGGATACTTCGTTTTACCACACAAGACTTCAACATCCCTAACAATTCCCACAGGGCAGATAGTATCTCTATTGGCAAGCTGAATAGTGACATCTATAGGTTCTATCTCAACAGGTGCAATCTCATCTTTGACTTCATCGTATAAGGATTGAGGTATTACACTAACACTAGCACCCAAGTCACATAAACCATGATAACAATGATCTCCTATCTTAACAGAAACCACATGCATGCCAACAATAGGCCTATGTTTGTCTCTAACGTGAGGTTTAGCAATTCTAGCAGCATCTTCACAAAAGTGAATATTATGTCCCTCAACTTCTTCAGACAGAAGATCTTTGATAATAGCAATGCTAGGTTCAACTCTAATGTTCTCAGGGGGTGCAGGTGTTCTAATATAGCCTCTACGTATCACAGTTGAAGCTTTAGAATGATCCTTTATCCTAACAGGGAAAGGTGGTTTCTCAATGTAAGCACTGGGAACCACAGGATCATTATAGGCAATGACTTTCTCTTCAACTCGAGTGGGTTTAACTACATTGACTTCTGAAGTAGGATGAAATTTAAACCACTTCTCTTTGGGGAGATCAATATGAGCAGCAAAAGATTCACACAATGAAGCTACTATCTCAGAGTCAAGTCCATACTTAGCGCTAAAGTCACAAAAAGTATTTGTCTCAACAAAGGATTTAACACAATCAAAAGTGAAATTCATACCTAACTCCTTACCTTCTTCAAGCTCCCAATCTTCAGAGTTGCGTTTAATTCTCTCCAATAAATTCCACTTGAAGTCAATATCTCTCTTCATAAAAGAACCGGTACAAGAAGTGTCAAGCATGGTGCGATTATCATGAGAAAGCCGAGCATAGAAGTTCTGAATGATAATTTCTCTCGAGAGCTCATGATTGGGGCATGAACATAGCATTGATTTAAGCCTCTCCCAAGCTTGAGCGATGCTTTGTCTGTCACGAGGCCAAAAATTATAACTATAATTCCGATCACGATGTACTAAATGCATAGGATAAAACTTTTGATGAACTTCCAATTTCAACCGATTGTAGTCCCATGATCCGGTATCATCACATAGCCTATACCATATCAACGCCTTATCCTTCAAAGATAAAGGAAAGACCTTCTTCTTGACCTCATCCTCGGGCACACCTGCAAGCTTAAATAAACCACAAACCTCATCTACATAGATCAGATGCAAGTCTGGATGTGATGTTCCATCTCCTGTAAAAGGATTAGCCAGCAGTGTCTCAAGCATACCCGAAGGAAATTCAAAGAAAATATTTTCAGTAGGTGCAGCAACTTGAGGAGAAACTCTTTGTGCTTTCGTTCGAGGTGAAGATACCTCGAACAAGCCCCTCAAAGGATTAGTATCCATAGTGACAAGTGACAATAAATTTCAGCACACTATATGAATGTTTCCTTACCATGTTCCACTTACCAAAGGCGCTTCACTCCCCGGCAACGGCGCCAGAAAAGAGTCTTGATGACCCACAAGTATAGGGGATCAATCGTAGTCCTTTCGATAAGTAAGAGTGTCGAACCCAACGAGGAGCATCAAGGATCTGAACATAAACTCTTCCACCAAGTAATCCAACTAGCATCAACTACAAAGAGTAATCAACACAACTAGCAACCTTACAAGTACCAATCGGAGTCGCGAGACGGAGATTGGTTACAAGAGATGAACTAGGGTTTGGAGATGAGATGGTGTTGATGACGATGTTGATGGTGACGAGTCCCCTCCGATGAGAGGACTGCTGGTGATGACGATGGCGATGATTTCCCCCTCCGGGAGGGCAGTTTCCCCGACAGGATCGTCCTGCCGGAGCTCTAGATTGGTTCTGCTCAAGTTCCGCCTCGTGGCGGCGGTGAATCCACGAAAAAGCTCCCTTCTGATTTTTTTTCTAGACGAAACCATCCATATAGCAAAAGAGGGGGGGCAAGTGGCCAGCACGGTGCCCACAAGCCCCCATGGCGCAGCCTGGGGGGTGGCCACGCCGTGCAGGCTTGTGGCCACCCCCTGGCGCCCCTCTGGCACTTCTTCGGCCCAGTATTTTTTTTAAATTGGGAAAAAAATCTCCGTTGATTTTCACGGCGTTTGGAGTTGCGGAGAATAGGTATCTCAAACTTGCTCCACTTTCAGGCCAGAATTCCAGTTGCCGGCATTCTCCCTCTTCATGTAAACCTTGCAAAATAAGAGAGAAAAGGCATAAGAATTGTATTGTGAAGTGAAATAACAGCCCAAGAAGCGATAAATATCAACGTGAAAACATGATGCAAAATGGACGTATCAACTCCCCCAAGCTTAGACCTCGCTTGTTCTCAAGCGAAAGCCGAGCTCAATAAATATGTCCACATGTTTAGGGAGAGAGGTGTCTACAAAACAAGATACGAACATGCATGCATCATGATCATGATCAGAACAGTAATACCAACATATAATCTCTCATGCTAAAGTGATAATTCCTTCACAAAGTAAAGCATGGATCAAGAACCTTACCGAGAAGTAACAACCGATAGCCTTTAGTCATTGAAGCAATTGCAATTTATCCCAACATCAAAAAGAGTCAAGTAAGACCTTGTAAAGCAAATCCACATACTCAATCATTCTTTCATTCTCTACAATTGCTACAACTCACGTGGTACTCATGAGATCAAAGTTTTCTCTACAATTACTCATGCGCAGAATAGGTATCTCAAACTTGCTCCACTTTCATGCCAGAATTCCAGTTGCCGGCATTCTCCCTCTTCATGTAAACCTTGCAAAATAAGAGAGAAAAGGCATAAGAATTGTACCGTAAAGTGAAATAACAGCCCAAGAAGCGATAAAATCAACGTGAAAACATGATGCAAAATGGGCGTATCATGGAGGTATGTCGATTTGGTCGGTGGTTGTCTTTGGTAGATTTGCTCAGATGCGATCTTTGTTCGTATTTGTTCATGTGTCTTCAGATTGGATCTTTTTTATCATCTCTTCATCGACGACGGATCCGATTTTTTGGGAGACGAATCAAATTATAACAACTACCATAACACCCCCTTGCCCTTACCGTATGCCCAAACAATTCCTCGTAGTAGAGCATGATATTTTTTCGTTAGATATGGAAGAACATTGGCCCTATTTGGATAGTCTAACTTAGTTAGAGGTTAGAGTTAGATTCTAACTTTGGACTAACCCTGAACTAACTCTAACCAAAGAGGTGTTTGGATGGTAGGGTTAGATTGCCAATAAATGTGTTTTTTCAATCATTTGGCTCCTTTAACCGTGATTTGGTGTGGTGGATGTAGAGGGAAAAGTAACTTTTTCTAGGTCCCACCTAACTCTAACCCAAATAAGCACCTCTTGGATGGGTTAGTTCTTTTGGGTGGGTTAGATGCATCTAACCAACTCTAACCCTCCTGTTTTGGGGTTAGTTCGGTCCAATCTAACCAACTCTAACTCTAACCTATGGATCCAAACAGGGCCATTACCCTGCATCGCTCTCCTTGACGAACAATTCCGGCCCATCCATGAAGAAGCATCTGCATCCCTATACACCGGGGCAAAATGGACAATTCTGACCCCTGGACTGAAAGAACTCACAAACTGAACCCTCCACGGAAAAAATTCACCGAGCTGACCCTTTTGTGTGGTGCCCGACGCCTAGGCGCCACACTAAACTATGTGACGCCTAAGTCATCAGCGCCACACCCCCGTCCACGCTGGCGCTCCAGGCCCCACCCCGGCAGCGTGATGCCTAAGGCTCAGGCGTTGCACTTGCGGTAGTGTGGCGCCGAGCTCTTAGGCGCCACACCTTCAGTTATTCAGCCACGGGCCGGCCCCCTCCCCCAACCCCCTCCCCAGTCAGTTTCCCCCCAACAGAGAGCGGCGGCGGCTGCCTCATCTCCTCATCTCAATCCCCTCTTCCAAATCATTTAGATCTGTTGATTTCTTCCATGGATTTATCCCCAAAACTTGTCTAGGAGGTCACCTCTTCCGTTCCCATCTTTCTATCCAAAAGTATTGCATATTTTTCAGATTTGTATTAGTTTGGTTGAGAGCCATGTTTTGATTGGATTTGAAATATAGATTAGGAGTTAGTCCTATTTTATGAATCCTAGATGAGTACTTTGGGTATATGACTATTCCTATGAGTAGATGGTGTGGATTTTATGAGGAAATGAGTACATGACTATTTTTTTGAAGATGAGTAGATTCATATGATTATTTTTTAGTAATATGTAGATGAGTGGATGAGTAAATGACAATTCCTATATGTAGATGAGTACATGACTATTCCTATATGAGTAGGATGAGTAGATGAATATTATTCTTCCTATATGTAGATGGCTAGATTCATATTCCTATATTAGTAGATGAATATATATGAGAAGTTAGTTGAATTTTTGTGTGATATGTAGGATGGTGTGGCTTTTGAATGAAGCCTATGACGTTGAACATAGGGCCTACTTGATGTCGGAGAAACGGATGCTAAGTACAACATATTATTATGTTCAAAAATCATGTATTTATTTAAGAAGATCAAACCGTAATCATATCACTCCTCTATGTTTGTAGAAGCTTATGCCCTTGAAGATTCGGTCTCACGGGGCATCGATTGTCATGTCGTACGATGAGCGGTACACACCATACATCGAGATGACATGACTCCTTCCATTCATTCAGCTTGTGAGTCAATCAACGCCCAACCTGAACGATGTGGCAATTAGTGCACTTACTGATTGGTGGAGGCCGGAGACCCATAGTTTTCACCTCCTGGCCGGAGAGATGACAGTGACTCTTGAAGATGTTTCCATGATCACCGCACTTCCGATCGAGGGGAGGCCTCTTTGTATGATCACTGATTCTGAGGGATGGCGGCAACAAATGGAGGCCCTTATTGGTATATCACCTCCAAAGCCGGAGGTACAAGATGGAGGGAAGAAAGATAGAGTCTCGGTTGGCGCTCCTTTCACTTGGATTGCAGCCAACTTTGCTCATTGTCCTGAGGACGCCAGATGATGTGATCCAGACTTATGCTCGTGTGTACATGTGGTATGTTATATCTAGGACTATATTCGTTGACGGCACTCGCAAGAATGTTAAATGGATGTGGCTAAAGGCATTGACTGCATCCTTGTCCTCCACCCACTCCGTTGTTCCTTTGTTGGGTTGAGACGCCGCCATACCTACAAAAAAACAGCAACACAATAGTTAGTAAAATAACGATAGTACATGGTTAACATAGAAGGGAGCATGAAAAACAACATGAAAAAGATAAGTCAATACTGCGACATACGGAAATGGTCCTCGTAGGTGTCCACGCATATCAATCCTAGTAAGTCCACGACCTATCCCACCCCTGCCTCTAGCAACAACACGCACTATCCATGAGCACGTCCTCTAGTAAGTCCAAGTCGGCTAGGAACATGTTGGCTAGGAACTTGTTGGCTTGTACTTGCTTGGCTAGGACCTTGTTGACTTGTACTTGCTTGGCTAGGACCTTGTTGGGTACTGCTTGCTTGGCTAGGACCCTCTTGGCTACTACTTGGTTGGCTTGACCTTGAATCATTTTTTTGGACTTCTTTTTTGGCTTCGTACACCTTCTTGCGTTGTGCCCTGTTACACTGCACTCTCTACAATGTGATCTCTCAGTAGGCTCTTGGAATTGGTTGTTCCCCATTTCTCTGCCACCACCATGGCCCCATCCATCCATGTCTCCTCTAAAACGCTTTGTATTTCATCTTCCCCGTTTGACCACCTTCCACTCCGGGTCGGACCATAGTTGTACTCCATGATACTCCGTCCATTGTGATTGGTCAAAGTATGGTTCAAATCTAGGAGCCCATGTATGCTTCGTGGTCATGATCGAGAACTCGGACTCCCTCATGGTTAGCGGATGGTTGACATCCACATTCCTAGTGCGAGCTATCGTGTACAAATGCGAGCATGCGAGATGAATCAACCTTGGCCTCCCGCAAGAGCAATCACACAACGATAAAGATACCTTGAACGTCCTATTTCCATGTTGCTGGCCATCGTTTGTCGTTCCTCCGGGCTCATTCACTTGGTACGTCCAATCATTGTTGTTGTACAATGTAGCTCTTTGGAAGTCAGACTTCCCTGATTGAAATACCATCCATTTGTCAACCTTTGGTGGGAACTTGTACTTGTACTTTTTCTTGTTCTCTCCCGCAATCTGATCATCCGTTTCAGTTCAGTACTTTAGAAAGTATGCTCTCAACTTGTCGAATGTGTATTGAACTATTGCCTTCATTGGCAACGTACGGACACCCTTCAACACCCGGTTGAAGCATTCTGCCATCTTACTTGTCATTTGACCATATCTTCGGCCATCTTCATCATAAGCTCGTGCCCACTTGGGCCGAAGTTGAATGTGTCTGTTGAGAAACTCAAGACCACATGCATCAAGTTTTTTGTTTGTAACCAAAGCATTGTACAATCTTGCAAATCGTTTGTCTGAAAAAGCTTGACAATAATATTGAAGATCATTCTTCAACACCTTGCTACCACATGCCCGGTAGAAGTTTGCACAGAAATGCCTCATGCACTGATACGTCCATTTTGCACCATGTTTTCATGTTGATATTTATCGCTTCTTGGGCTGTTATTTCACTTCACGGTACAATACTTATGCCTTTTCTATCTTATTTTGCAAGGTTTACATGAAGAGGGAGAATGCCGACAGCTGGAATTCTAGCCTGAAAATGGAGCAAAGTTGACATACCTATTCTGCGCAACTCCAAACTCCGTAAAAATCAACGAGGATTTTTTTCTGGATTTATAAAAAATACTAGGCCGAAGAAGTGCCAGAGGGGCGCTAGCAGGTGGCCACAAGCCTGCAAGACGCAGACACCCCGCAGGCCGCGCCATGAGGGCTTGTGGGCAGCCTGCTGGCCCACTGGCCCCCCTCTTCTGCTATATGAAGGGTTTCATCCAGAAAAAAATTAGGGAGGGGCTTTTTCGTGGATTCGCCGCCGCCACGAGGCGGAACTTGAGCAGAACCAATCTAGAGCTCCGGCAGGACGATCCTGCCGAGGAAACATCCCTCCCAAAGGGGGAAATCGTCGCCATCGTCATCACCAACACTCCTCTCATCGGAGGGGACTCGTCACCATCAACATCTTCATCAGCACCATCTCATTTCCAAACCCTAGTTCATCACTTGTAACCAATCTTCATCTCGCGACTCCGATTGGTACTTGTAAGGTTGATAGTAGTGTTGATTACTCTTTGTAGTTGATGCTAGTTGGATTACTTGGTGGAAGAGTTTATGTTCAGATCCTTGAAGCTATTCATTACCTCTCTGGTCATGAATATGATTATGCTTTGTGAGTAGTTACTTTTGTTCCTGAGGACATGGGATAAGTCATGCTAATAGTAGTCATGTGAATTTGGTATTCGTTCGGTAATTTGATATGTTGTATGTTGTTTTTTCCTCTAGTGGTGTTATGTGAACATCGACTAAATAACGCTTCACCATTATTTGGGCCTAGAGGAAGGCATTGGGAAGTAGTAAGTAGATGATGGGTTGCTAGAGTGACAGAAGCTTAAACCCTAGTTTATGCGTTGCTTCGTAAGGGGCTGATTTGGATCCACTAGTTTAATGTTATGGTTAGACTTTGTCTTAATTCTTATTTTGTAGTTGCGGATGCTTGCGAGAGGGGTTAATCATAAGTGGGATGCTTGTCCAAGTAAGGGCAGTACCCAAGCGCCGGTCCACCCACATATCAAACTATCAAAGTAACGAACGCGGATCATATGAACATGATGAAACTAGCATGACAGAAATTCCCGTGTGTCCTCGGGAGCGTTTTTCCTCCTATAATACTTTGTCCAGGCTTGTCCCTTGATAAAAAAGGGATTGGGCCACTTTGCTGCACCGTTTCTACTTTTGTTACTTGTTGCTCGCTACGAATCATCTCACCACACAATCAATTGTTACCGATAATTTTAGTGCTTGCAGATATTTCCTTGCTAAAAACCACTTGTCAGATCCTTCTGCTCCTCGTTGGGTTCGACACTCTTACCTATCGAAAGGACTACGATTGATCCCCTATACTTGTAGGTCATCAAGACTCTTTTCTCACACCGTTGCCGGGGAGTGAAGCGCCTTTGGTAAGTGGAACTTGGTAAGGAAAGATTCATATAGTGTGCTGAAATTTATTGTCACTTGTCACTATGGATACTAATCCTTTGAGGGGCTTGTTCGGGGTTTCTTCACCTCGAACGGAAGCACAAAGAGTTGCTCCTCAACCTATTGCACCTACTGAAAATAGTTGCTTTGAATTTCCTTCGGGTATGCTTGAGAAACTGTTGGCTAATCCTTTTACAGGAGATGGAACATCACATCCAGACTTGCATCTAATCTATGTAGATGAAGTTTGTGGTTTATTTAAGCTTGCAGGTTTGCCCGAGGATGAGGTCAAGAAGAAGGTCTTTCCTTTATCTTTGAAGGATAAGGCGTTGAGATGGTATAGGCTATGTGATGACACGGGATCATGGGACTACAATCGGTTGAAATTGGAATTTCATCAGAAGTTTTATCCTATGCATTTAGTACATTGTGATCGGAATTATATTTACAATTTTTGGCCTCGTGACAGAGAAAGCATCCCTCAAGCTTGGGGGAGTCTTAAATCAATGCTATATTCATGCCCCAATCATGAGCTCTCGAGGGAAATTATCATTCAGAACTTCTATGATCGGCTTTCTCATGATGATCGCACCATGCTTGACACTTCTTGTACCGGTTCTTTTATGAAGAGAGATATTGACTTCAAATGGAATTTATTGGAGAGAATTAAACGCAACTCTGAAGATTGGGAGCTTGAAGAAGGTAAGGAGTCAGGTATGGATTTCATGTTTGATTGCGTTAAATCCTTTGTTGAGACAAATACCTTTAGTGATTTTAGCGCTAAGTATGGACTTGACTGTGAGATAGTAGCTTCATTGTGTGAATCCTTTGCTACTCATATTGATCTCCCCAAAGAGAAGTGGTTTTCATATCATCCTCCTTTAGAAGTCAGTGTAGTTAAACCCACTCCAGTTGAAGAGAAAGTCATTGCCTATAATGATCATGTTGTTCACAGTGCTTACATTGATAAATCACCTTTACCTGTTAGGATAAAGGATCATTCTAAAGGTTCAACTGTGATACATAGAGGCTATATTAGAACACCTACACCCCTTTAGAAAATTAGAGTTGAACCTAGCATTGCTATTATCAAAGATCTTCTGTCCGACGATGTTGAGGGACATAATATTCACCTCTCTGAAGATGCTGCTAGAATTGCTAAACCTCACGTTAGAGACAAACATAGGCCTATTGTTGGCATGCCTGTGGTTTCTATTAAGATAGGAGATCATTGTTATCATGATTTATGTGACGTGGGTTCTAGTGTTAGTGTAATACCTCAATCCTTATATGATGAAATCAAAGATGAGATTGCACCTGTTGATATAGAGCCCATTGATGTCACTATTCAGCTTGTCAATAGAGATATTATCTTCCCTATGGGAATTGTTAGGGATGTTGAAGTCTTGTGTGGTAAAACGAAGTATCCTCCTGATTTCCTCATTCTTGCTACCGCACAAGATAACTTTTGTCCCATTATGTTTGGTAGACCTTTTCTCAATACCGTCAACGCTCATATTAATTGTGAGAAGCAAATTGTCACTGTTGGCTTTGAAGGTGTGTCACATGAGTTCAATTTCTCTAAGTTTGGTAGACAACCTCATGAAAAGGAGTTAGCTAGTAAGGATGAAACTATTGCCTTAGATTCTATTGTCGTGCCTCCTACTGATCCCTTAGAGCAATACTTGCTTGAGCATGAAAATGATATGCATATGGATGAAAGGGATGAGATAGATAGAGTTGTCTTAGAACAATATCCTATCCTTAAGAATAACTTGCGTGTTGAACTGCTTGGGGATCCACCCCCCAAAGGGTGATCTGTGTTCGAGCTTAAACAGTTGCCTGATACTCTTAAGTATGCCTATCTTGATGATAAAGAGATATATCCTGTTATTATTAGTGCTAGCCTCTCACAACATGAAGAAAATAAGTTACTAAAACCTTTGAGGAAGCACCGTGCTGCTATTGGATATACTCTTGATGATCTTAAGGGCATTAGTCCTACCCTATGCCAGCACAAGATTAAAACTACTCCTGGTTTCAAACCAGTTGCTGATCATCAACGGAGATTGAATCCTAAGATGAAAGAAGTAGTGAGAAAAGAAATACTAAAGCTCCTGGAAGCAGGTATTATCTATCGTGTAGCTCACAGCGATTGGGTGAGTCTGGTGCATTGCATCCCTAAGAAGGGAGGCATTATTGTTGTCCCTAATGATAAGGATGAATTGATCCTACAGAAGATTATTACTGGCTATAGGATGGTGATCGATTTTAGGAAATTGAATAAAGCCACTAGGAAAGATCATTACCCTTTGCCTTTTATCGACCAAATGCTAGAAAGGTTGTATAAACACACACACTTCTGCTTTCTAGACGGTTATTCTGGTTTCTCCCAAATACCAGTTGCATAATCTGATGAGGAGAAAACCACTTTCACCTGTCCTTTCGATACCTTCGCTTATAGACGTATGCATTTTGGCTTATGTAATGCACCTGCCACCTTTCAAAGAGGTATGATGGCTATATTCTCTGACTTTTGTGAAAAGATTGTTGAGGTTTTCATGGATGACTTTTCCGTTTACGGGTCTTCCTTTGATGATTGCCTCAGCAACCTTGATCGAGTCTTACAGAGATGTAAAGACACCAATCTTGTCTTGAATTGGGAGAAGTGCCACTTTATGGTTAATGAAGGCATTGTCTTAGGACATAAAATTTCTGAAAGAGGTATTGAAGTCGATAAGGCTAAGGTTGATGCAATCGAGAAAATGCCATACCCCACAGATATCAAAGGTATAAGAAGTTTCCTTGGTCATGTTGGTTTCTATAGAAGGTTCACCAAAGACTTCTGTAAGATTTCTAGGCCTCTTACCAATCTCTTACAAAAGGATATTCCTTTTGTTTTTTAGATGATTGTGAGGAATCCTTCAAAATACTTAAGAGAGCTTTGATAACTTCACCTATTGTTCAACCACCTGATTGGAACTTGCCTTTTGAAATCATGTGTGATGCTAGCGATTATGCTGTTGGTGTTGTTCTGGGGCAAAGAGTTGACAAGAAGTTGAATGTTATTCACTATGCTAGTAAAACTCTAGACAGTGCCCAGTGAAACTATGCTACTACGGAGAAGGAATTTTTAGAAGTCGTGTTTGCATGTGAAAAGTTCAGGTCTTACATAGTTGATTCCAAAGTCACTATTCACACTGATCACGCTGCTATTAAGTACCTCATGGAGAAGAAGGACGCTAAACCTAGACTTATCAGATGGGTTCTCTTGCCACAAGAATTTGATTTGCACATTGTCGACCGAAAGGGTGCTGATAACCCCGTAGGAGATAACTTGTCTAGGTTGGAGAACGTTCTTGATGACCCACAACCTATTGATGATAGCTTTCCCGATGAGCAATTGAATGTCATCAATGCTTCATGTAGTGCACCGTGGTATGCTGATTATGCAAACTATATCGTTGCCAAATATATACCATCTAGTTTCACATACCAGCAAAAGAAGAAATTCTTCTTTGACTTGAGACATTACTTTTGGGATGACCCTCACCTTCATAAGGAAGGAGTAGATGGTGTTATTAGACGTTGTGTACCTGAACATGAACAGGGACAGATCCTACAGAAGTGTCACTCCGAGGCCTACGGAGGACACCATGCTGGAGATAGAACTGCACACAAGGTATTGCAATCAGGTTTCTATTGGCCCACTCTCTTCAAGGATGCCCGTAAGTTTGTCTTGTCTTGTGACGAATGTCAAAGAATAGGTAATATTAGCAAACATCAGGAAATGCCTATGAACTATTCACTTGTCAATGAGCCATTTGATGTCTGGGGCTTTGATTATATGGGACCTTTTCCAAAATCCAACGGGTATACTCATATCCTAGTTGTTGTTGTTTACGTAACTAAGTGGGTAGAAGCTATCCCCACTAGTAGTGCTGATCACAACACCTCTATCAGGATGCTGAAAGAAGTTATCTTCCCTAGATTTGGAGTCCCTAGATATCTAATGACCGATGGTGGTTCACACTTCATTCATGGTGATTACCACAAAACGCTTGCTAAGTACGATGTCAACCATAGAATTGTGTCTCCCTACCACCCTCAGTCAAGTGGTCAAGTAGAGCTAAGCAATAGAGAGATTAAACTAATTCTGCAAAAGACTGACAACAGGTCTAGAAAGAATTGGTCTAAGAAGCTCGATGATGCATTGTGGGCTTATAGAACTGCCTATAAGAATCCCATGGGCATGTCTCCGTACAAAATAGTGTACGGTAAAGCATGTCATTTACCTCTTGAGCTAGAGCATAAAGCTTATTGGGCAATCAAAGAGCTCAACTTTGATTTCAAACTTGCCGGTGAGAAGAGGTTATTTGATATTAGCTCGCTTGATGAATGGAGAACTCAAGCATATGAGAATGCCAAGTTGTTCAAGGAGAAGGTTAAGAGGTGGCATGATAAGAGAATACAAAAGTGTGAGTTCAATGTAGGTGGTTATGTCTTGCTATATAACTCTCGTTTAAGATTCTTTGGAGGCAAGCTTCTCTCTAAATGGGAAGGTCCCTATGTTGTTGAGGAAGTATATCGTTCCGGTGCTATCAAGATCAACAACACGGAAGGTAATTGTCCGAGAGTGGTAAATGGGCAGAGAATCAAGCATTATATCTCAGGTACTCCCGTAAATGTTGAAAGCAATATTATCAATACCATAACTCCGGAAGAATACCTAAGGGATATTTATCAGCCTGTTTCAGACTCCAAAAACGAAGGGGCATGTGATTTGATAAGGAAACGGAGTCCAAAACTTTTCCAATAGGAAATTTTCTCCGTTTTGGAATATTTGAAAAAATACAAAAAATGGAAGTAGTCCGGAAAGTGCGTGGGGAGGCGACAAGCCTGCACGGTGCGGCCCCACCCCCTCACCGCGCCGTGAGGGCTTGTGGCCACCTCGTGCGCCTCCCGGACTCCGTTTTCATGCGGGGTACTCCTTCTAGTCTGAAAAAAATCATTATATATATTCCCGTTTGGTCTGACCCCTGCATCACACATATTTCCTCTGTTTTTTGTTTCGAGCCTGTTTTCTGCCGCAGATTTAGGGCAAGATATCTTCTCAAGATTCAGAGGGGGGAGCTTTGTGGCAGATTACCTTGCTAATCCCAAGGTCTATGGGGACTTGTATCCTTATGGCTGGACCAGTGATGAGGAAAAGGATTATGATCCCAAGGGGAAGGAACAAACAAGTTCCGATGAAGAGGAGGCTCCTCTACCTCAACCTGGACACACGCATGTGGAGTTCAAGAAGTTGAGCCTCCCTGACTCAAGGAAGAAGTCTAAGACCTTGTTTATCCCTTCTCGTTTCTTGCAGGAGAGTAAGAAAGAATTATGCCAAAGGGTGTTGAAGCTTGAAGAGGAAAACGATGATCTGAGGGAGCAGAATTTTATGCTTGGGTGGAAATTAAACAAGCTCAAGACCTGTGCAACAACTCCACCACCTTCACCACCAAAGGAAGACAACTGAGCATTGGTATGGGCAATCCCCTTGGCTTGTGCCAAGCTTGGGGGAGTTGCCCCGGTATCGTATCACCATCACATCTTTTGCCTTTACCTTTGTTTTAGTTTTCCTTTTCAGTTTTTTTTTCTCTAGTAGTTTAAAAGTCTTAGTGTTTTAGTCTTCAGTTTTTCTTTGTGTCACCCCCGATGTACTCGAGCTTGTGAGCCATATAATAAAGAGTGTCTTAGTTGAAGGGCTTTGCCTTTTGCCATGATCAATAGAGTGAGAAAAGAACAAAAGCATGAAAGATCATGTAATGATCTTATGGGAAGTGATGGCTTCACATATAAAAAGAATGATGATTGAAACTTGTTGAGGGTAGGCAAACGTAGACCTTGGTCATGGTTGCAATTAATAGGAAGTGATAAAGAAGGAGAGGTTCACATATAAATATATCATCTCTGATACCATCTATGATTGTGACTACTCACTAAACTATTACATGCCTAGAAGTAGATGTTGGACAAGGAAGACAACATAATGAACTATGTTTGCTTGGCTCTGAACAATGTTATATGATTAGAGATCCCTTAGCATGTGACGATTGCTTCCACCTCATACTAGCCAAAACTCCCGCACCAAGTAGAGATACTACTTGTGCATCCATAAACCTTCAAACTAGTTTTGTCATGAGTGTCCACCATACCTACCTATGGATTGAATAAGATCCCTCAAGTAAGTTGTCATCGGTGCAAGCAATAAATATTGCTCTCTAATATGTATGATCTATTAGTGTGTGGAAAATAAGCTTTATACGAACCTGTGATGAGGAAGACATAAAAGCGACAGACTGCATAATAAAGTTGTTTATCACAGGAGGCAATATAGAGTGACGTTCCTCCGCACTAAGAGGACACGCATCCAAACCTCAAAAGCGCATGACAACCTCTGCTTCCCTCTGCGAAGGGCCTATCTTGTACCTTTACTTTTTGCCCTTGAAAGAGTCATGGTGATCTTCACCAATTCCCTATTTCGCCTTTGTCTTGGCTAACGTCATATGCTTGGGAAAGATCTATATTCATATGTCAACTTGGAGGTAAGTATTCATGAATTATTATTGTTGACATTACCCTTTAGGTAAGCAATTGGGAGGCAAAATTGTAAGCCCCTATCTTTCTCTGTGTCTAGCTGAAACTTTGATCTCATGAGTACCACGTGAGTTGTAGCAATTGTAGAGAACGAAAGAATGATTGAGTATGTGGATTTGCTTTACAAGCTCTTATTTGACTCTTTCTGATGTTGTGATAAATTGCAATTGCTTCCATGACTAAAGGCAATCGGTTGTTACTTCTCAGTAAGGTTCTTGATCCATGCTTTACTTTGTGAAGGAATTATCACTTTAGCATGAGAGATTTTATGTTGGTATGGTTGTTCTGATCATGATCATGATGCATGCATGTTCATATCTTGATTTGTCGACACCTCTCTCCCTAAACATGTGGACATATTTATTGAGCTAGGCTTTCGCTTGAGGACAAGCGAGGTCTAAGCTTGGGGGAGTTGATACGTCCATTTTGCATCATGTTTTCATGTTGATATTTATCGCTTCTTGGGTTGTTATTTCACTTCACGGTACAATACTTATGCCTCTTATCTCTTATTTTGCAATATTTACATGAAGAGGGAGAATGCCGGCAGCTGGAATTCTGGCCTGAAAGTGGAGCAAAGTTGAGATACCTATTATGCGCAACTTCAAATGCCGTAAAAATCAATGAATTAATTCGTTCTCATGTATCTCCAATAATTCGTGGAGTTCCCATTCAGTTGTGAATTTTTACAGGTGCGTCCTTCAATCACGCCTCAAGTGGTGCTTATCTCTCTGTCTCTTCAAGATTCTTTCAAGAGTAATAAGTTGTATGCTAAATCCCTTGCTTGTCATCAATTAAACTTGATGAAGGATAAGCATAACATAATTCTTATTCCTGTTTCATAGTGATTTCAATCTTTCTTCCGGAGTGGCTCATTATATCATGTCCTTTTTCTCAAGTGTTCTTATCTTTTCTTTCTGGAATGCCAAGTTTTCTCAAGTTTCTCTTCATGAAGCTTCATCAAAGACTTTGCAAGGTCATAATCTTATTCTTTTCTACCTTCATGTCTTTGCTTCATTCATTTGTATACGGAGCCTTCTTGGTGGTTCGTCAAGATTTCATTTATTTTGAAGTGTCCTTCAAGATTCTTGTTGGAGAACCTCAAATATCCGTTCTCTTGCATTCCCATGTGCATTTGTTCTTCCTTTATCCTTTCAGGTGGTATTATATCATTCTTGTTAGTGTAGGAGCCTCGAAGAGTTTTCCTTTCAAGAATGAGATAATTAAACCACCAATTTTATGGTCATGAGATATTTTCAACCCATGATTTCTTCATTGAGCTATATGGTTTGGATTTAACCTAAAGCTTTTCCTATGGATTGTCGCTACCATGGTGCTTGTCTTTAATCCAAGTTCTCAATGCACCCTCGGTGTAAGAAGTTTTGATATCTTTCCTTCACCTATCCTTCTTTCTTTTAGTGCTTAGTTGTCACCTCATATATGTTGAGATGATCTTCATAAGCCCACTACTATCTTGTTCTTTTCATTGTTGGTTTTCCAACTACTATGCCAATTTTCTGTCCGGAGGCTCTTCAACTCTATTGTGATGATAGTTGTCATTATTTTCTTCATACTCTTCTTCCGCTTGAGCTAGTTCCTATTCTATTGTTCCGGAGGCTTTGTGATATTGCTCTTTTGGGTCAATCTTGTTGTTCTATCAAGATCATGGTGTTCCCTTGCTCTACTTAGTTGTTTGTTGTGCATATTCTTTAATTCTCAATTCTTATCGAATTTTTTGTCCCATTTTCCTATCGAAGTGTTGTCGAAATTTTCCGTGAATTCTTGCTTCTTTCTCATATCATTCCTCATCGCTTTGCAACCTTCAAGGATCGTTGGTTTCACTCGTTTGTCAAAGAAGCGACTAAATTTTACCTCTTGCTTTCTCATCCTCTCCCCCTTCCATTCTTGGATCTCGGGGCGAGATCCTCTTGTAGTGTAGGAGAGTTGTGACAGCCCGAGACGGACGTTCCAGAAGATTCCCCTTTATTTCCGTTTCCGTCGTGTGCTTATTTTTATTTGTTGCATCATCATGTAGTTGCATCATCGCATCATGCATGGCATCTTGCATCGTCTGTCGCGTGTGGTGTTTGGAGTGTTGTGCTTCGAGTGATCACCGAGTCGTAGTGCGATAGTAGTTCCCCTCTCTCTCCTCTTGTTTCATTTTGTGGTTTTGCTAAAGTTCCGTTTTAACCCCTTTCAAAAATTCGTCTTCTTTTAAAATGTCCTTTTATTAAATGTGGGGGCAACCCTTGGGTTTTCTTTACTTTTCTCCTTTGGTTTTATTTTAAAACCCTCTTATTTACTTTTCTGTTTTAAAGGGCTTTTATTTTATTCTTTAAATAAAATAAGGGTTTTAATTTTAATTCTTCAAACGTTTTATCTTATTTCTTTAAAACTGCCCAACTATTTCTTATAGTTGGGGATATTTTTTTTCAAAGGAGTCAAAAGCCTTTATTTTATTTTATTTTATTTTTGTTAAGAGCTTTCTTTGTTTAAAATTGTCTGATTTAAAAAAAGGTTTTAAAAAAACACTAGGGGGAGGGAGCCCAGCCGGCTAAGGCCTTCCCAGGCCCAGCTGGCCCCAAGCCCCTGCCCTAGCGAGCCCCTTGCTCCATCCCCGAGCGTCGTCGCCTCCCAGCGCTCGATCCCCTCGTGCCCGTGCACCGTCATCTCCATCCTCGTCCACCCGTCGTCCTCTCGGTGCTCCTGCCTCCCTCACCCCGCCATGGCCTCACCCCCTTGCCGCCCTAGCCTCGGCCTCCCCTCGACCTCGCCCCTCCCCAGGTCCCGATTCCCTCTCCGCTCCTCCCCACGCTTCGTCGCCCCTAGCTCGCCGGTAGCCAGGGTCCCTCAGCCTCGCTGCGCGCCGGCCTCAGCTGCCCCTCGGCGTCGCCTCCAGGTCGCCCTACCGAGTCCCCGCGTCGCCTGCTCCGCCTTCCCGCACGCCGCTTGCCGTGCTCGCCGGCCGCCTCTGCCTCGCCGGTCTTCCCCGCGGTTCTCGTCTCATCGCCGCCATGGTGGTACCCCGCCGCGCCGCCCTTCTTCCCTGCCGGTGCCCTGCCGCTCTTCACAAGATGTTGCTGCTAGTTCCTGTCGCTGCTCGTCGTCGTTAGCTGTCGCTGATGTTGTGCCGCTGCTGCGTTTTGCTGCTTGATGTCTGTTGTTGCTGCTGAAGCTGTTGAGGTTGCTGATGTGCCTTGCTATTGCTGTTGGTCTGCTTGCCCTGCCGAAGCTCTTGTTGTTGCTGCTAGCGTAGCCTTGCTGCTGCTGTCCCGAGGTCCCCTGCCCGATTGGCTCTGCTACTGCTGTGTGTTGTTGTTGTCGCTGAGTTGCTGCTACCGCCCTTGTGCTTAGGTGCCGTTGCTTAGTGTTGCTGCTGCCTGCATGCTAGGCTAGTTGCTTAGCCGTTTCTGCCTGCTGTTGCCGCAAGCTATAGTTGTGCCGTGCTGTTGCTGCTTAGTTGCTGGTCGTGCTTGCTAGGTGGTTTGCTTGCTGTTGCTCGTGTTGCATAGTTGATGTCTGTAGCCATTAGTTTTTGATGTTGCTTGCTAGCTAATAGCTGTTGTAGGTTCCTGCTGCTAGGTAGTTGTGTCGTTGTTGCATGGGGCGTGTTTGCCTGCTAATGCTTGCCGTAGTTAGCTGACGTGCATGCTTGTTGTTGCCCTCTTGCCGATATATCGTGCTGCTGCCTGTGCTTGCTTGCCTGCAGCTAGGTTGTTGTTGCTAGTGCTAGTGCCGCTTTGCTAGTTGAAGTTGTTGTTGTGTCGCGTGCCGTCGTCGCATGCACGATCACCGCCGTCGTGGGTCTTCGACGAGCTCGCCGAGTACCACGACATCCTCGACGATCCCCGAACATCGACGGAGACGTGATCGACTACCGACGCCGAAGACCGTGTACCACGACGCCGAGTACGACTACCGTCGATGAGACCCGAGTTCCTTGACGACCACGACTTCCACGACGACCGTTGGTCCGCTACGACCCGAACCCCTCCGATATGCACGCTTCGGAGGTATAATGTTGAGACGTTGTCGTGACCGTGTGTAGTGTTGTATGAGTTGTATCGTTTCTTGCACCGTATGTTGCCCGTTGCACGTTGTCCTCTTATGTTGTGCCCGACACATGGGAACCCGGTATCGGGATCACCCCATCTTTATTAACCGTTCCCGCACGCGTTCCCAGTACGTTGGCACGAGATCTCGACGAGATGTCGGGATAGGAACGTTGCCGTGGCTTCGTTTCCGTTTTGCCGCCATGGTTCCCTCTCGCTCGCCGTGGCGACATATGTTTCTTCTCCTCTTGCCGTGGTGTGATGACTTGCATGCATGATGCATTCATGGCATATATATCGTGTGTTGTATGTTTCTTGTGTCGTAGCTCCGATCGATGTTTCGCGTGTTACCCGACTAGGATGTCATGTAGGATCATCGCTCACCCCTTTCCATGTTAACAACATTTAATATTGCGTGTTACATAATGGGGAGTGAATTAAATAATTAATCGTGGAGTTTTGTCGATATGCAACTCGTTGCATATCGAGCTTCACTTAATGTGTAGTGTTTGCGTGAGGTGAATTGCCATGCCATCCCTTGCATCTTTGAACTGATCATGCATCATAGTAGGTTATGCATCATGTTGTGCATCGTGTGGTGAATATTTGTGTTGATGTTTGTTTCCAGTTTGCTCCGTTCCGATAGAGTTCCGCAAGCGTGTCGGAATGTGAGGAACCATTCGACTATGATGGTTTGCCAACTCCACCGAGTTGTTCTTCTTCCAAGCGGGATCTCAGGAAAGATGACCATTTCCCCAGATACCATTACTATCATTGCCATGCTAGTATTACCGTTTCTATCGATTATGTCTTGTTGCCTACCACATGTTAAATAACAGCCTCTCAATCATGCCATGATAACCTTCAACCTGTTCGACCTAGCAAACCACTGATTGGCTATGTTACCGCTTGCTTAACCCTGTTGTTAGCGTTGCTAGTTGCAGATGCAGATACTTCCATGTGAAAACATGGGTTCTTTGTTATATCACCATATTAAATGATATTTAATTTAATGCACCTATATACTTGGTAAAAGGTGGAAGGCTTGGCCTTCCTAGCCTGGTGTTTTGTTCCACCTTTGCCCCCTTAGTTTTGGCTACCGGTGTCATAATCGAGCGCTCCTAACACGATCGGGGTTGTTATGCGGACCCCCTTGATAATTCATTTTAGATTAAAGCTGGTCTGGCAAGGCCCAACATTGGTTCTACATTTGCCCAACATAGTAATTTTGTTAATATTGAAATGCATAGGGCGTCATGAACCCGAGGAGTAATTTTACATAAACAGGGGGGGCCAGTGCTGATGGTGTTGGTCCCAAACGGTCTGCCTGCGGGGCCACCACGGGGAAACTCGAGGTTTGGCACCCGTAGCTAGTTCCATCCGTCGTGTACTGAGAACGAGATACGCGGCTCCTATCGGGATCGTCGACACGTCGGGCGGCCTTGCTGGATTAGTTTTACCTTTGACGAAATATCTTGTGCATCGGGATTCCGGTGACGCTTTGGGTAATCTCAGAGTTGAGGTTTTCTACTAGGGAATCCGATGAGATCGCGAGCTTCGTGATTGAGGATTTTTATGCGGCTTGTGGTAATTTGTGATGGACTAGTTGGAGCACCCCTACAGGGTTAAATCTTTCAGAAAGCCGTGCTTGCGGTTATGTGGCAACGTGGAAACTTTGTTTAACACTGGTTCTAGATAACTTGAAGTTAATTAATTAAAACTTGCCAATTGTGTGCGTAACCGTGACTGTCTCTTTCGTGAGTTCCTTCTCCGATCGAGGACACGGTGGGGTTATGTCTGACGTAGGTAGGTGTTCAGGATCATTCATTTGATCATGATTAGTACACGTCCGTTATACGTAGATCTTCCCTCTCCTTATTCTTGTACTCGTAAGTTTAGCCACCAAATATATGCTTAGCCGCTGCTACAACCTCACCACATAACCATACCTCACCATTAAGCTTTGCTAGTCTTGATACCTTTGGAAATGAGATTGCTGAGTCCCCTGTGGCTCACGGATTACTACAACACAAGTTGTAGGTACAGGTAAAGGTTACTTGATGCGAGCGCGTTGATTGCACATTTGGAGTTGCTTCTTCTTCTTCTTCATCATCGATCTAGGATGGGTTCCAGGCCGGCAGCCTGGGATAGCAAGGATGGACGTCGTTCTTCTTTTGTCGTTTGTTTCCGTCCGTGGTCAGACCCTGCTCTTCTTCATGATGTTTATGTAATGTACTGATGTGACTGATGTAGCTTGTGGCGAGTGTAAGCCAATTCTCTCTCTCTCTATATATATATATATCTTCTTTTCAGTACATGTACTTGTAATGATATCCATTCTTGTGACATGACGAGATACGCTTCTATCCCTGACGAGGCCTTCGTGCCAAATTGAGGATAGGGTCGCATCTTAGGCGTGACAAGTTGGTATCAGAGTAGTACCGACCTAGGAGCCCCCTTGATTGATTGAACTTAGCCGAGTTGAGTCTAGTGAAAAACTGCTTTGAGTCTAGTTTTATATCGGAGAGTAGGATTGTTTTTTCTCCTCTTCTATGCTCTGGTGAGGAATCTTGACGTAATAATTTATTCTACTCCTCTTCTCACTCAAAAAAAAATTTAGGATCACGCGGATATTTTTGGAATCTATATGATGTCGATGTGACGGAGTTCTATCTTGGTGCCTCCTATCTGCTTTGAGTTTCAGGGGAGTTGAGCTCCACGGGATTCTTGAGCACATCGTTATCATTCAGGTTTCTTAGTATCTCAGAACAAAGGATGTTCGTAATTGCTTCAATACTAGTAGTGGCAAGATAACCCCGATGTCCCCAGTACTGGTGCAGATTGTTCGGGAGTACTGCCATACTTTGTATCGTTGTGATCACGAGGGTCTGTATTAGATGAAGGTCAGAGATTCTGGTTGTGTGTTGACGGATGTGATACAGGTGACGGGTTAGTATAGGAGTTGTGTGATATTACTCCTTGTATCCGTGTACCAGATTGCATGACCAGATATTTCGGGAATTCCTAGGTGGGAATTCAAGTAGTTGCTTATAGGACAATCTTCCAACAAATGCATGATGTTAGGTTGGGGTTCGACATCTAGTGGATTCCTGTCCACGAAAATATCGGACGAAATCTTTCTCATGAGTTTGTTCTGGCTTGTTTCATAAGCCGCATCCTTGTTTTGTTGGAATATGGTAATTTAAGTTGCTTCGATGTCAAGTGGTGATTTCAGATCTTTTCAAGAGGTGTTCTCATATTTTTATCAGGGTACTAATCCTTTTGCTTAATCAGATTGTCTTATCAATTCTTGTCAACCGGAGTTGTCATATCTATTCTTTTCCAACCGGTGTGTTTCGCTTCAAGTGGATTCAATCCTCTCCAATTTTTGCAAGATCATTCTCTCATTTTATTCCAAAGTTCATCTCATTTGTCCCAAGTTGTCTTTGTTTTCCTCGCCCTCCCACCCTTTTTCTTCGGTGATTCAATTTTTCATCCAAGAGTTTCTTTTCATTGTGCTTCCGCTGTCTATTCTTTTCTCTCTTACCCGGTGATTCATTGTGAAGATTCTCAGGAGCTTCATGTTCATCCTTATTCAGTCTTGTTATTTTTTCCCGTGAATTCAATTTAGTTGTCAGTGTCATCTTATCCATTCATCCTTGTAATTCTTTCCTATATTGGGAATTCTTTTTAGGCTATCTTGTTATTAATTCCTCTCTCTTTCTATCCGGAGTGTTAAAGATATTTCAGAAGTTTTTGTTCCCAATCTTTTCAATTATTTCGAGGTGCTCAACCTCATCTAGTTTTTCTTTTTACCGGTGCTATATCAATCCTTCTAGCAATCTTTTCAACGGTGGTTTCTTTGAGTGGGCCCATAACCCACAGGTTTTCCCAGGATCTTATCTAGCTCTTGTAATCTTTTCCGGAGATCTCTAAATCTTTTCAACTATGATGTAAGTATGATTTCATCAGTCATATCCCCTCTTCAAGATCTATTTGAATTAATTCTCATATTGGCTCAACATTTCATTCTTCTTTATCCCGGAGTGTCTCATTAATTCTTGGTGGTGTTCTTCTCATCATTCTCTTCTTTCAAGACCGAAGGAGTGTTTTCTCTCGAATCTTGGTTCATTCTCTTGCAGATTCCTCACTTCAGCTTTGTGGCATTATCTTATTTGTTCCAATCATGAGTACTCCCTTTTGTGCTATCCGGTGCTTCTCTGAGTTGTTCTTATTTCTCGTTCCTCCGAAGGCATCATTTGAGAAGATTCTTCGTTCTCAGCTTTCAGCTTTCATCCTCAATTCTTCTCAATTGTTGTCTCGTCGTTTGTCTCTCGGTTATCCGGTGCCTTGTTCAAAATTCTTCTCTCAGGTGGCTCATGATCTCTTCATTCTCATGTATCTCCATTAATTCATGGTGTTCCCATTCATTTGTGAGTTCTTACCAGTGCGTCCTTCAATCACGCCTCAAGTGGTGCTTATCTCTCTGTCTCTTGAAGATTCTTTCAAGAGGAATAAGTTGTATGCTAAATCCGTTGCTTGTCATCAATTAAACTTGATGAAGGATAAGCATAACATAATTCTTATTCCTGTTTCATAGTGATTTCAATCTTTCTTCCGGAGTGGCTCATTATATCATGTCCTTTTTCTCAAGTGTTCTTATCTTTTCTTTCTGGAATGGCAAGTTTTCTCAAGTTTCTCTTCGTGAAGCTTCATCAAAAACTTTGCAAGGTCATAATCTTATTCTTTTCTACCTTCATGTCTTTGCTTCACTCATTTGTATACGGAGCCTTCTTGGTGGTTCGTCAAGATTTCATTCATTCTGAAGTGTTCTTCAAGATTCTTGTTGGAGAACCTCAAATATCCGTTCTCTTGCATTCCCAAGTGCATTTGTTCTTCCTTTATCCTTTCAGGTGGTATTATATCATTCTTGTTAGTGTATGAGCCTCGAAGAGTTTTCCTTTCAAGAATAAGATAATTAAACCACCAATTTTATGGTCATGAGATATTTTCAACCCATGATTTCTTCATTGAGCTATATGGTTTGGATTTAACCTAAAGCTTTTCCTATGGATTGTCGCTACCATGGTGCTTGTCTTTAATCCAAGTTCTCAATGCACCCTCGGTGTAAGAAGTTTTGATATATTTGCTTTCACCTATCCTTCTTTCTTTTAGTGCTTGGTTGTCACCTCATATATGTTGAGATGATCTTCATAAGCCCACTACTATCTTGTTCTTTTCATTGTTGGTTTTCCAACTACTATGCCAATTTTCTGTCCGGAGGCTCTTCAACTCTATTGTGATGATAGTTGTCATTATTTTCTTCATTCTCTTCTTCCGCTTGAGCTAGTTCCTATTCTATTCTTCCGGAAGCTTTGTGATATTGCTCTTTTGGGTCAATCTTGTTGTTCTATCAATATCATGGTGTTCCCTTGCTCTACTTAGTTGTTTGTTGTGCATATTGTTTAATTCTCTCTTCTTATCGAATTTTTTGTCCCATTTTCCTATCGAAGTGCTGTCGAAATTTTCCGTGAATTCTTGCTTCTTTCTCATATCATTCCTCATCGCTTTGCAACCTTCAAGGATCGTTGGTTTCACTCATTTGTCAAAGAAGCGACTAAATTTTACCTCTTGCTTTCTCATCCTCTCCCCCTTTCATTCTTGGATCTCGGGGCGAGATCCTCTTGTAGTGTAGGAGAGTTGTGACAGCCCGAGACCAACGTTCCAGAAGATTCCCCTTTATTTCCGTTTCCGTCGTGTGCTTATTTTTATTTGTTGCATCATCATGTAGTTGCATCATCGCATCATGCATGGCATCTTGCATCGTCTGTCGCGTGTGGTGTTTGGAGTGTTGTGCTTCGAGTGATCACCGAGTCATAGTGCGATAGTAGTTCCCCTCTCTCTCCTCTTGTTTCATTTTGTGGTTTTGCTAAAGTTCCGTTTTAACCCCTTTTAAAAATCCGTCTTCTTTTAAAATGTCCTTTTATTAATGTGGGGGCAACCCTTGGGTTTTCTTTATTTTTCTCCTTTGGTTTTATTTTAAAACCCTCTCATTTACTTTTCTCTTTTAAAGGGCTTTTATTTTATTCTTTAAATAAAAAAGGGTTTTAATTTTAATTCTTCAAAGGTTTTCTCTTATTTCTTTAAAACTTCCCAACTATTTCTTATAGTTGGGGATATTTTTTTCAAAGGAGTCAAAAGCCTTTATTTTATTTTATTTTTGTTAAGAGCTTTCTTTGTTTAAGATTGTCTGATTTAAAAAAAGGTTTTAAAAAACACTAGGGGGAGGGAGCCCAGCCGGCTAAGGCCTTCCCAGGCCCAGCTGGCCCCAAGCCCCTGCCCTAGCGAGCCCCTTCCTCCATCCCCGAGCGCCGTCGCCTCCCAGCGCTCGATCCCGTGTCCTCGAGCCCCTCCTGCTCGTGCGCCGTCATCTCCATCCTCGTCCACCCGTCGTCCTCCGAGTGCTCCTGCCTCCCTCGCCCCGCCATGGCCTCGCCCCCTCGACCTCGCCCCTCCCCAGGTCTCGATTCCCTCTCTGCTCCTCCCCGCGCTGCGTCGCTCCTAGCTCGCCGGCGGCCAGGGTCCCTCGGCCTCGCTGCGCGCCGGCCTCAGTTGCCCCTCGGCCACGCCTCCAGGCCGCCCTGCCGAGTCCCCGCGTCGCCTGCTCCGCCTTCCCGCGCGCCGCTCGCCGTGCTCCCCGACGGCCGCCTCCGCCTCGCCGGTCTTCCCCGCGGTTCTCGTCCCGTCGCCGCCATGGTGGTACCCCGCCGCGCCGCCCTTGTTCCCTGCCGGTGCCCTGCTGCTCTTGATGAGATGTTGATGTTGGTTCCTGTTGCTGCCCATCGCCGTTAGCTGCCGCTGATGCTATGTCGCTGCTGCATTTTGCTACTTGTTGTCTGCTGTTGCTGCTGAAGATTTTGAGGTTGCTGATGTGCCTTGCTATTGTTGTTGGTCTGCTTGCCCTGCCGAAGCTCTTGCTGTTGCTGCTAGCGTAGCCTTGTTGATGTTGTCCCGAGGTCCCCTGCCCGATTGGCTGTGCTGCTGTTGTGTGTTGTTGGTGTCGCTGAGTTGCTGTTGCCGCCCTTGTGCTTAGGTGTCGTTGCTTAGTGTTGTTGCTGCCTGCACGCTAGGCTAGTTGCTTAGCCGTTTCTGCCTGCTGTTGCCGCAAGCTATAGTTGTGCCGTGTTGTTGCTGCTTAGTTGCTGGTCGTGCTTGCTAGGTGGTTTGCTTGTTGTTGCTCGTGCTACGTAGTTGCTATCTGTAGCCATTAGTTTTTGTTGTTGCTTGCTAGCTAATAGCTGCTGTAGGTTGCTGCTGCTAGGTAGTTGTGCCGCTGTTGCATGGCCGTGTTTGCCTGCTAATGCTTGCCGTTGTTAGTTGACGTGCATGCTTTCTGTTGCCCTGTTGCCGATATATCGTGCTGCTGCCTGTGCTTGCTTGCCTGCAGGTGCTGTTGTTGTCTGCCTTGCTGGCTTTGCTTGATGCAGCTAGGTTGTTGTTGCTAGTGCTAGTGCCGCTTAGCTAGTTGAAGTTGTTGTTGTGTCGCGTGCCGTCGCCGCATGCACGATCACCGCCGTCGTGGGTCTTCGACGAGCTCGCCGAGTACCACGACGTCCTCGACGAACCCCGAACATCGACGGAGACGTGATCGACTACCGACGCCGAAGACCGTGTACCACGACGCCGAGTACGACTACCGTCGACGAGACCCGAGTTCCTCGACGACCACAACTTCCACGACGACCGTTGGTCCGCTACGACCCGAACCCCTCCGATATGCACGCTTCGAAGGTATAACGTTGAGACGTTGTCGTGACCGTGTGTAGTGTTGTATGAGTTGTATCATTTGTTGCACCGTATGTTGCCCGCTGCACGTTGTCCTCTTATGTTGTGCCCGACACATGGGAACCCGGTATCGGGATCACCCCATCTTTATTTACCGTTCCCGCACGTGTTCCCAGTACGTTGGCACGAGATCTCAACGAGTTGTCGGGATAGGAACGTTGCCGTGGCTTCGTTTCCGTTTTGCCGCCATGGTTCCCTCTCGCTCGCCGTGGCGACATATGTTTCTTCTCCTCTTGCCGTGGTGTGATGATTTGCATGCATGACTCATTGATGGCATATATATCGTGTGTTGTATGTTTCTTGTGCCGTAGCTCCGATCTATGTTTCGCGTGTTACCCGACTAGGATGTCATGTAGGATCATCGCTCACCCCTTTCCATGTTAACAACATTTAATATTGCGTGTTATATAATCGGGAGTGAATTAAATAATTAATCATGGAGTTTCGTCGATATGCAACTCGTTGCATATCGAGCTTCACTTAATGTGTAGTGTTTGAGTGAGGTGAATTGCCATGCCATCCCTTGCATCTTTGGACTGATCATGCATCATAGTAGGTTATGCATCATGTTGTGCATCGTGTGGTGAATATTTGTGTTGATGTTTGTTTCCGGTTTGCTCCGTTCCGATAGAGTTCCGCAAGCGTGTCGGAATGTGAGGACCCGTTCGACTACGATGGTTTGCCGACTCCACCGACTTGTTCTTCTTCCAAGCGGGATCTCAGGCAAGATGACCATTTCCCCAGATACCATTACTATCATTGCCATGCTAGTATTACCGTTTCTATCGATTATGTCTCGTTGCCTACCACATGTTAAATAACAGCCTCTCAATCATGCCATGATAACCTTCAACCTGTTCGACCTAGCAAACCACTGATTGGCTATGTTACCGCTTGATTAACCCTGTTGTTAGCGTTGGTAGTTGCAGATGCAGGTACTTCCATGTGAAAACATGGGTTCTTTGTTATATCACCATATTAAATGCTATTTAATTTAATGCACCTATATACTTGGTAAAAGGTGGAAGGCTTGGCCTTCCTAGCCTGGTGTTTTGTTCCACCTTTGCCCCCTTAGTTTCGGCTACCGGTGTTATGTTCCATAATCGAGCGCTCCTAACATGATCGGGGTTGTTATGGGGACCCCCTTGATAATTCGTTTTAGATTAAAGCTGGTCCGGCAAGGCCCAACATTGGTCCTCTATTTGCCCAACATAATAATTTTGTTAATATTGAAATGCATAGGGCGTCATGAACCCGAGGAGTAATTTTACATAAACAGGGGGGGCCAGTGCTGATGGTGTTGGTCCCAAACGGTCTGCCTCCGGGGCCACCACGGGGAAACTCGAGGTTTGGCACCCGTAGCTAGTTCCATCCGTCGTGTCCTGAGAACGAGATACGCGGATCCTATCGGGATCGTCGACACGTCGGGCGGCCTTGCTAGATTAGTTTTACCTTTGACGAAATATCTTGTGCATCGGGATTCCGGTGATGCTTTGGGTAATCTCAGAGTTGAGGTTTTCTACTAGGGAATCCGACGAGATCGCAAGCTTCGTGATTGAGGATTTCTATGCGGCTTGTGGTAATTTGTGATGGACTAGTTGGAGCACCCCTGCAGGGTTAAATCTTTCGGAAAGCCGTGCCCGCGGTTATGTGGCAACGTGGAAACTTTGTTTAACATTGGTTCTAGATAACTTGAAGTTAATTAATTAAAACTTGCCAACTGTGTGCGTAACCGTGACTGTCTCTTTCGTGAGTTCCTTCTCCGATCGAGGACACGGTGGGGTTATGTCTGACGTAGGTAGGTGTTCAGGATCATTCATTTGATCATGATTAGTACACGTCCGTTATACGTAGATCTTCCCTCTCTTTATTCTTGTACTCGTAAGTTTAGCCGCCAAATATATGCTTAGCCGCTGCTGCAACCTCACCACATAACCATACCTCACCCATTAAGCTTTGCTAGTCTTGATACCTTTGGAAATGAGATTGCTGAGTCCCCTATGGCTCACAGATTACTACAACACCAGTTGTAGGTACAGGTAAAGGTTACTTGACGCGAGCGCGTTGATTGCACATTTGGAGTTGCTTCATCTTCTTCTTCTTCTTCTTCTTCTTCGATCTAGGATGGGTTCCAGGCCGGCAGCCTGGAATAGCAAGGATGGACGTCGTTCTTCTTTTGTCGTTTGTTTTCGTCCGTAGTCGGACCCTGCTCTTCTTCGTGATGTTTATGTAATGTACTGATGTGACTCTGATGTAGCTTGTGGCGAGTGTAAGCCAATTATATATATATATATATATATATATATATATATATATATATATATATCTTCTTTTCAGTACATGTACTTGTAGTGATATCCATTCTTGCGACACGACGAGATGCGCTTCTATCCCTGACGAGGCCTTCGTGCCAAATTGAGGATAGGGTCGCATCTTGGGCGTGACAATGGGATAAGTCATGTGAATTTGGTATTCGTTCGGTAATTTGATATGTTGTATGTTGTTTTTCCTCTAGTGGTGTTATGTGAACGTCGACTACATAACACTTCACCATTATTTGGGCCTAGAGGAAGGCATTGGGAAGTAGTAAGTAGATGATGGGTTGCTAGAGTGACAGAAGCTTAAACCCTAGTTTATGCATTGCTTCGTAAGGGGCTGATTTGGATCCACTAGTTTAATGCTATGGTTAGACTTTGCCTTAATTCTTCTTTCGTAGTTGCGGATGCTTGCGAGAGGGGTTAATCATAAGTGGGATTCTTGTCCAAGTAAGGGCAGTACCCAAGCGTCGGTCCACCCACATATCAAACTATCAAAGTAACGAACGTGAATCATATGAACATGATGAAACTAGCATGACAGAAATTCCCGTGTGTCCTCGGGAGCGTTTTTCCTCCTATAAGACTTTGTCCAGGCTTGTCCCTTGCTACAAAAGGGATTGGGCCACTTTGCTGCACCGTTGCTACTTTTGTTACTTGTTGCTCGCTACGAATCATCTCACCACATAATCACTTGTTACCGATAATTTCAGTGCTTGCAGATATTTCCTTGTTGAAAACCACTTGTCAGATCCTTGTGCTCCTCGTTGGGTTCGACACTCTTACTTATTGAAAGGCCTACGATTGATCCCCTATACTTGTGGGTCATCATGCACCATCGATGGTGCATAAGCGCATGGCCGGGAATGACAATGTCAACCGCGTTAAGTATTCCTTGATGGCGATCCGATATGTCACAGATTTCCCTTTCAGACGGTAATACCTTGGTTCTCAAAATATGCAAGAACCATTCCTAGTTAACATTGTTCTTCGCCTCAACCTAAGCAAAAGCCAAAGGCACCGACCGGTTATTGGCATCACTTCCTATTGCAACCAATAGAGTGCCCTTGAATTGTCCGGTCAAGAATACTGAAAATCCCTCACACGTTTCTCAAATGCCCAAAATGCACGGCCAAATACGCGGACCGTCTTTCCATTATGAATCCTTGTTTTCTCCCCGTACGGCTTGACCACATGAACCATGCCCGGGTTAGTGGCGGCAATATCTCCCAACAACCTAGGTAGTCGGTTGTATGTTTGCTCTCAATCACCATACAACATCTTGAATGCGGATTGCTTTGCTTTCCATTCCTT
Organism: Hordeum vulgare subsp. vulgare; assembly: GCF_904849725.1. Classification (NCBI taxonomy): domain Eukaryota; kingdom Viridiplantae; phylum Streptophyta; class Magnoliopsida; order Poales; family Poaceae; genus Hordeum; species Hordeum vulgare. Next base: position 150,292,896 of record NC_058522.1, on the reverse strand, counting down.
CCCGTATTTCACCTTGTAGTGAAAGAGGGCTTTCACAAGGTCTTGTACGCTTTTTATTCTCTTTGTAGGAAGAGAGGAGATGGAGTTGGAAAGACTATAAGCGATGAACTCGGAGGTGAGTTGTCTATGGTTTTGCAACAAAAGCTTGCCATCAACCCTCTTGCCTCGACACAGGTGAGGCATACAACTGACAATGTTCCATCTCGGGCCTCCTTTCCATGGTCTTGCACAGACAATCCATGGACATCATGAATCCTCACATGCAACCGTGTAATGCAGCTTCATGTTTAAATGAACAACTTTCTGTGGCCTATAATGCGTAACGGAATATTCATCCAACCACATCTTCATTTCAAAGAATGTTTTGAACTTTGACCTCGGCAAAATAATATTCTTTCCATGTTTGTTCCGGTGAGAAGGTGGCCTAACTCCAAACAATATGCCTTCGCCTCCGTCAACCACGGTTTCATCCGCAAGACTAAGATCCTCGAACAATGGTGTCCGGTGATCCCGCCCTAATACCTTCGTGAAAGCTTCAGTCTCCTATGTCGTGAACCCTTCCTCATCAACTTCTTCATCGGGACCGTCATCGTCCGACTCGGATGCATAGCCACGTGAGTACGGAATAGAATGGTCCATTGTCTCTTGCAAATTATATTTGTCCAAATTACCAAAGTTGTTGTCATGGAGAACTGTATCGTCATGGTTCATGTTGGATCTTCGAATTCTGGGTACTCGATTGTTGTGTCAAAAGGGGTTTAATGTTGGCATGTTCATTGATGCGTGGAGGACTTGCTTCACCAATCGGAGAGGCAACCCGGTTCAAATCCCAAGTGCAAGTTAGGATCATTTATTTTTATGGCAAATTACTCTAGAGCCTTGTCTAGTGATTCAGCCACCTTATCCTTGTATGCAAGCCAACGTTGCTCGGAGTTCACACGCATAGTCTTCCAACGAATGTGCATTCCGAATCCCACATTATGCCTACCATCAAACTCAACAACATCACTTTGGTCCATTCAATTCAAATCCTTTCGGACTTGTTCCAACAATTGAGCATAGCTAGGACAGAAATCGAACACCATGTCAAGCTCATCCAGGCACGGATCAATATTGCCTTTTAAAAAGGCATCCTTGTCCACGTGATGAACATAAACACAACACAACCATGATCCAAACATCCAAACAACCCTAACACAACCATAATCCAAACATCCAAACAACACAACATACAATATTTTCTATAAGCAATCATCCAAATACTACAAAATCTGCTTAATAAAAATAAAACCTATTCCTAACATCCAAACATCCATAATCCTAACCCCATCTTACCCTAACCCTAACACAACCATAATCCAAACATCCAAACAACCCTAATCCTAACCCCATCATACCCCTTATCCTAACATACAAACAAATCCAACAATATCATTTACATCCCAAATTTCATGAAGAACCAGGGTTTCCTCACATTTGCAAAAAAGTCACCAAATGAGATTTTTTTTGGGATGAGAAGGAGGGGATCGGGGGGATTGCCTTAAGGGAGATATTGGATACGAAATGTCCGGACCAAACCTTCAGATCTATTGATTTGGAGAGGGATTTGAGGAAGGGGACGACTTGAACTCGAGCTGTGAACACTCTGTGGTGAAGGGGGTGAATGAGGAGGGGGTGGGGGAGGAGGCCGGTCCGTGGCTGGATAACTGAAGGTGTGGCGCCTAAGAGCTCGGCGCCCCACTACCGCAAGTGCAACGCCTGAGTCTTAGGCGTCACACTGCCGGGGGTGGGGCCTGCAGCGCCAGCGTGGACGGGGGCGTGACGCCGACGACTTAGGCGTCACACAATGTAGTGTGACGCATATGCGTCGGACGCCACATAAAAGGGTCAGCTCGGTGAATTTTTTCCACCGTGGGTTCAGCTTGCGAGTTCTTTCAACCAAAGGGTGAGAATTATTCATTTTGCCATACACCGGAGGAAGGGGATGGCGGGACTAAAGCAGGCAAACTTGTGCAACGCATCACATGGGGTCATCCATACCAGTATGACGCACCAGCCCCATTTGTAAAATGCA